>NW_008794888.1:3616759-3710976 GCF_000699145.1 Aptenodytes forsteri | reverse complement strand
GTCCTTCTTGTAGTGAGGGGCCCAAAACTGAACACAGTATTCGAGGTGCGGCCTCACCAGTGCCGAGTACAGGGGCACGATCACTTCCCTACTCCTGCTGGCCACGCTATTTCTGATACAGGCCAGGATGCCATTGGCCTTCTTGGCCGCCTGGGCACACTGCCGGCTCATGTTCAGCCGGCTGTCGACTGTCGACTGTCGACAGCCCTTGTCCTTGCTGTTCTTCCTGACCTGTGTTTGACACATGCTATGTGTTTGTGCAGCTCTTTGCCCATTTGGGTATATTCCTCCCATTTCCTCTTCCGCACACTTCGAAATGTGAGGCAGGATTCTCTCCCTTTTCAGCCTGTGCCTTGCACCAGAAATGCCACACTGCCAGCACTGTGCCAGTGTCGCAGCAGCTCTATCTCCTTAAGCCTTTCCTCTAGCTCTGATGTGTCATTCCTTCTCCTCTTCAGCATTAGTTCTGTGGCTTCTCCATCCGTGTGTAAAGGTGTTGAAAGTTTAAATATGATGTCATTTTTTGGCTGTGCATAGTGTATGAATGTCAGCTGTGCACCTTAGATCTGAATTTTTGGGAGATTTATGAAGGGGCCTGACTTCTGTAATGTGCTGAGCACTGGGAAGAAACCCTCGGTGAAGGATTGTAAGCCCCTTCTTGAGTGGGACTGTATCTGGGTATATGTTTGTGCAATGTCTGACCTGGAGGACACCAAATCGGACGAGTGCTGTTTTGCATTTCTGCAGTGCAGACATTAATATTGCAGTTACCTTATCACTAACTATTAGTTTTTGCTATAGCCCTGCTGCGTATAGTTGTTTTCAGTTAAGCAGAAATTGAGAATGTCAGCTGTAGTGCCACCTAATGACTGGCAGTGATCTGTGAATACCATGAATGTTACAGGGGTTGAGTTCATTTAATATCGTTCTCCATGGTCTCCACAGATAGAGCATAGTAGGCTAAGGTTGCAGGTGAAGCTGTACTGAGAGGAATTATGCCTGTCAGTCAGGGCCAAAAATTTTTAGAAGGAAATCAGAGAGATCAGAAACAGGTGAGAAATATCATCATTTTCTGGAAAACAAATTCACCTGAAGGAATGGGTAACCTGGAATACTGGCAACTAGTATTAAATATAATAATAAACAAATAATAATAAAAATAAATAATGAGGGGATGGAAAACTGAGAACATGAAGTGGACAACTGCTGTGAAAAAGGGCAGTGCAGTTCTGAGCCGTGTGCCTGGAGGCATCCTACCATGAGCTCCTAAAGAGGACCCTTTCTGGTCAGGGAGTGTAGGTAGCAGTACTGGTGTGGTACCCATGATTAATGTGCTACAGGAATACTGACAATGTCAACAGTACCTTTTGTTTTCTAAAGAAACAGTCTTCAAGCTCTACCAAACTGCTTAAGGAAATTATGTGCGCACAGCAACAGCCTGCAGCATTTAAGAGTGTATCTTCCCCCTTCATTCCTGCAAGTCCTGTATCCCCTAATAAAAGTAGACCCAACATAATGCGAGTGATGTATAAATAAGCCAGAGGCTGTACTGCCACATTTTGTGCTGTCCCTAGCTCTGCCATGCCTAACCACCCAAGTAGGATCTATTGTCTTGAGAAGTAGATATACCACGTGTGGCCTGTCCTGCTCTGCAGAGTTCTCGGGACGATCACTCCTTGCTAATAGAGTGGCTGGTATGTACATGGTTGATGCACAAATACTACTGCTATTAAAAATTGTGGATAGAAATTGTCTATAAGGGACTGCAGGTGATGAGGAGACTGCAACTGGGAGATGGAAAAGTTTCCTAGAAACACCTTTGAAAGAGATGGCTGTACTGGAAGAAGTTCTGGAAAGGACTGCGGTGGGAGCTCTGTTCCTTAGGAGAGCTGAAACTAGAGTGGGAAATGCAAAACGAAACATCTGAGAGGAAAAAATGCTGTGAAGGTCTGGGAGAAGTGTTAGGATGGACATCTCTGTCTTGCAGTCTCTGGACAATGTCTGTTGCTCTACTGGTTGTACAGTGTTTTTTCCCAGACCATGTTTTCTCTCTCAATGCTTTCCCATTTCCTCCCACCTGTCTTGCCAAAGATCATCTGCTTGCTTATTGCTTTCATCACCAATGAATTATATTTCTGCCCACAAAGGTCCATGTCAGAGGGTCCTCAGGACTTGTTCCATGCTAGCCTGTTCATACCAATAATACAATTAGGCCTAGGTGATGGGCTTTTTCCCCCTGATGATCTGCGACTGCTGCTTTAATAAATGAATCTTAAATATTTTGGTGACTACAGCATCTTAGTCTGGCTTCAGAGCTTGGCATTGCAGTATGGCCCCAGATTTCATTTGGCAGGGAGAAAGCATGTGTCTTTCTTATCCACCAAGTGTTTCGTTTACAGCTTCTCCAATGGATGCATGTAAATCCTTGTATATATATGTGGTGACTTGTAGTTTGGAAATAATGGTTTCGAAATAATACTAGATGTTGTCCCTGGCCACAAAGCTTGGCACCTAGTGCAGCAATCTTAAGTGTTTCCTCCATCACCCGTGCTGAGAATGGGTAGAGCTGAAGTAGAGCAGCCCAGGATGTCCCTGTGAAGGAGGCCACCGCACCAGCAGCAGGTTTTAAGCTGGATGTTAACCATATTACAAAGGCATTGTTAGGAGAGGGGTGGCACCATTGCTCTGAACTGCAGCTCTGAGAATAACTGGATTTGAGCTGGTTGGCTGAACCGAAAAAGTCATGCCCCAAAAAAACCAAAATGAATTTCTTTCTGACTTCACAAAAGAATACGTTTGAAATTTAATATTAGGCTTTGGGTAGTTTATTTTAAACCTTACTAACTCTTTTCTTGAACTGTGAGATTTTCAAAATAAATATTTTCAAAATAATATGTTTAGGAAAGGTAGAAATGGTTTGACTTGAAATCCTGAGCTTCATCTTCAGCTGTCAATTTTGATTTGGCTTACCAAAAGATTTAAGCTGCTCCAAACAGCATTTTTCAGCAGAATAAAAAAATGATACGCTTAGTGGCTCTTTGCACACGTGTGTGTGTCTCTGTGTCCCACCTCTTTGTTCAGGAGGTGCTTGAACCCTGCCAAGCCCCCTCCACTTAAGACTGTGGATAGGGGCACTGAAGGTATCTCCTGACACTCCTTCAGTCCTGGCTCTGCTTTTCAGCTTCAAGCACAGTGCAAGGTAGCTGGGTATGAAGATGGCTTCATGTTTTTAAATTGTGTAAGCTTAATTTAGCAAAGACAACAGACTAAGAACATTTTATTGTACAGCAGCGAAATTCAAACTGCCCCATCCATACCCAGTGATGCAGCCCCTGCCCTGGGGTTTGACATTCTTTGCCAAATTGGGGAGCTCTCTGCTGAAAGCCAACTTCCTTATTTAGGCTTTCTCCCTTCACCATGAGTTATTTCAGGGTCCGGGTTTGTCGTGATTTTTTTTTCAGGAGCTTTATTTCCTTGCTGTGTTTTGTTTTCTCCCCCTAGACAAACATTGGTTCCATCTTGGCATCAGTAAATCCCTACAAACCCATCCCTGGTCTGTACAGTGTGGATGCCATAGACCTGTACAGACAGCACCGCCTGGGTGAGCTGCCTCCCCATATCTTCGCCACCGCTAATGAGTGCTACTGCTGCTTGTGGAAGCGTCATGACAGCCAGTGTGTTCTGATAAGGTTAGAAATGGGAGAACCAGCTACTCCCTGACTGCATTACACGCCTTGCTCCTGCTTCTCCGTTTGCAACAACATCTGCTTAAATATCCACGCCATACTACCCTACCCTTTGCCTGACCCCTGCTTGCCGCAGTGGAGA
Source organism: Aptenodytes forsteri (assembly GCF_000699145.1). Taxonomy (NCBI): domain Eukaryota; kingdom Metazoa; phylum Chordata; class Aves; order Sphenisciformes; family Spheniscidae; genus Aptenodytes; species Aptenodytes forsteri. Next base: position 3,707,148 of record NW_008794888.1, on the reverse strand, counting down.
TGCTACGTGTTTATTCCTAGAGATCACTTCTCTGTCGTGGGTGGGATGGTCATTAGCTTGGTCTGTCCTAGATTTGTGAATGGAATGTATATCTTTTCTTTAACAGCGGAGAAAGTGGAGCTGGAAAGACTGAGAGCACCAAGTTGCTGCTGAAATTTCTGTCAGCCATGAGCCAGACCTCCCTCGGGGCCCCTGTGTCCGAGACGAGCACTCGCGTGGAAGAAGCCATCCTGGAAAGCAGGTATGGTCACCCCCACGGATGCCACATGTCCTGTCCTGCAGGGGCCCAGCAGGCCCGCGAATGCCGGCTTGCTGGGGCAGCCTGCCTTTGGCGGGGGCACTGCCTTCTGCACGGCGTCTGCATTTGGGCTGCTTGAGTCGGGCCGTGGATGGAGCCAAACCTGGGCAGCGAGGCTCATGTGGCTGAATGGTGTCATGTCAGGGAAATGTGGAGGTTGCGGTCTCGCCGGCATGCCTCACGCTGGCTGCTCTCCCAGCTGCTTGTGGATTAATTCGGCTTCTTTCCAATAGCAGCGCAGGGTGTGTGTGGCAGCCAGAGAATTAATGCTCTAGCCAAGGCTGGGATTTCTCCTTCCTTCAGTAATTCATCCTTCATGCCTGCCTGGCTGCACCCTTGAGCTCACTTGCACATCACTGCGCTGTCCCTCTTTCCAGCTCTCAGGCCCACGTCTCGTGGCAGTGGCTGGAGGGGACGTGGGTAACGTCCCTCCGTGCCACAGGGATGGCTGTCCCAGGTCGTCCCTGTCTCCTACAGCTCTCAGTTGTGGCTGTGCTCATGGTGAGTCTCTGTCACGCTCTGACTCTCAGCCTTCTCCTTTAGCCCCATCTCTCCCCTGGCCTCCATTTGTTTCAGGCCGCCAGTATGTCTTGCCCTCAGAGGTCCTGTGGGCCACCTTGCAGCTCTCTTGCTGTCCAGGCAGGTGATTTTAAGGAGAAATGTCCATGGGAGCTGTAAGGGCCATGAGTGAGGAGGTTTGCCTGGGGGCTGCAGCAGGGCCTGTGCAGGGAAGTGCATGGCGCCTGGGTCAAACGTGTTTGAGAAGGAAACCGGCAGCCGTGAGGGGATGGAGACACGCTCTGTGGGGGATCTTTCATGCCAAAGGAGGTCCTGACACCCCTGAGGGACCATGACCCATGCCAGGACAGGGACACCCCAGGACCATGGCCTATGGGTGACCCACGCTGGAACAAAGTGGGTCAACAACAAGGAAAAACGTGTCAGGAAGACTTAAAGAAGCAAAGTGCAGCTGAGGAAAACCAGTAAGAGGCAAAGAGCAGCAGAGAAAATGAGGAAGCAAAGAGCGACCGTAAGAAACCGTTATGTGTGGGACTCCAGCCTCCTGCACTGCCCACTGCCTTGCGGGGGAGGTTGTGAGGGACCGGTTGTAGCCTGAGGTAAAAATGAAAGCTGAGGCTGAGGAAGGGGAGCAATAGGTGTCTGATGTCAGGTAAGCCTTGGGAAGAGGGAGGAAAGATGTTTACTTAATTGTCTGTTTTCTTAACACCTGAATCCACGATCAGAAGTTTCTCTTAATTAGCGATAAATTAAATTAAACAAAAATTTCCCAATGCAAGACTGCCTGGAGGACCTTGCTGGGGGTTTTGCAGTTCGGTACTGTCAAGGGCGAGACTGCGGGCTGGTCCCACTTTGAGCCTGTGATAGTTGCAGAAACCTCCAGAGGAGTGAATCAGATGTCTGCAACAGGATCTAGTTGTGTAATAAGCTGGAATCCTTTGAACCATCTGTGTAAAAGTGACTCTCATGCAAGTGGCATATTTCAGGGCCCAGGGAGTAGAGAGAAGGAATGTTTCCTGGAAGACGGTGACGCAAAAAAGTTACTAGTAACTATGGTGAAAATAGCAGACATGCAGTGTCTAACGTGGCAGCTGCAAGAGCATTGCAGTTTTTAGGATCCTTATAAGCAGAGCAGCATTGAGCAGAAGGGTTGCTGCCTTTGGACCTGGTGCTTGAGAGACCATTGTTGGATGATTTATCCTTTGCAGGTGTGCAGATTTTACCAGGGACATTGGCAAATTGGCAAAAGCTCTTAAGTGCAATACAGTCACGACTCAAGACCTGCAAAATCTGCTTTAAGGCAAGCGGCTTAGAAGGCTCAAGCCCGCTTAGCAGTTAAGTGGTAACTTGACTGTGATCCAGAAAGCTTACGATGGTAGGTAGGTGATTCCTGAGTTTGCAAGATCCCACAGCTGTGAGGTGAAGTGGAGTAAGAGCTTGTGACTCGTTTTGTGTACATCTCTAGTGCTACGTGAGCTATTGCAATGCAAGTGCAAAAGAATTTGATTTGTCACCTTTTCCCTGAAGAAGAGAAGCTGAAGGCCTGGCCCAGAGCCAGAAGCTGCTGCCACTCCTAACGAGTCTACCTCATATGTTTGCAGTTCAGCTTCACTTGCTCTGCCAGTGGCCCTCCTTGGGTTAGCTTATGGCGGATTTTCATCCTTGCACCCCAGCACATACCCAGGAACAATGCTGGATTCTTTCTCCATTTCAGACAGCATTATAAACAAAGTGTTACGTCAGCTTTCATTTGCTTGTGTGTTGTAACATTCATGCTTGGTGTATTTCTCAGAAACCAGGCTCTGAAAACTCCCTTGGCACTGTTGATTTGGTCTGTTTTCCTTCTTGAAAATATCCATCAGTCCATTAAAAATTCTGCTAACTTTCCTCTCGTTTTTTTTTTCTTGCTTGCTTCACTCTGAAGCTCCCTTCTCCACGTTGGGTGACACTGCTGACAGCATAGCCACCTCTCCTGTTATTCATCCCTCTAATCTTCAAATCTTCTTTTTTGTCTTCAGCTATGTGTCTGAATCCTGGAGCTGCATATGTTGCAATATTTCTAAAATCCAGGCTTCGCTTTCTGCTGCCCTGCTGAATCTGGTTCTCATCGTCTTGAGTCCTGCAACACACCCATCCAGCCCACATCCAGCTGAGCAGCCAGCATCACCTTCCTGATGCGCCGCTCCGCCTCGCACAGTTCACTGCTGCATCAAATGCCACGTTGTGATGTGCCCTGCTGGCGTGGGCAGTTTGCTTGGCCCGGGCACCTGCCCTCATTCCTGGCTGTATCAGCTCACCCACCCCTCTGCCTTGCAGCTGCCGCCAGCATCAGACACCCACGTGCCTATTTCCTCCCCCATCCCTGAAAGACTTCCGCACTCATGTGCGTGAGCCCATCGCCAGACTAAACTATAAAGATACTTCCTTGTGCTTTGCTTATCTAATGTAACATGATTTAGAGCCATAAAGATTGGCTGGCTGGTTACTGCACTCTCACTGCAACTGTGAAAGTCATATAACATAACCCTGTCCTCCCTTTTTCTGGTTGTCCCCATTAATTTTTGTTGATTCATGGCGTTGGTGTGCTCAGTGGGATATTCCTGTGCAATGTCCTTATTTACATACTTGTTTCAGAGGCGTGGGTCTTCTCCAGGGCAAGGAACTTACCTCCTGATTTGTGCACACAGACTTCTGTGACTGGGTTTTCTATGGTTGTAATGTATTATAACAGAGCAATTTCATTTCCATGCTTTTGTTTGTTTCAAATGATATTTTCAAGAGATAAATTAGGAAAATACTGCCTGGTTTCCTGAATGTTGTCGAGCCTTTCCCACAACCACAGCTCTCACTTAGCTAGCACTTGCAAGGCCTGAAGCTTTCAACAAACTCCAGCGGTATCTGTAGTTGTGATTATTTGTTGTGTTATAGTTATTAACTTGTGAATAATCCTATACCTGCCCCTGTCTCGAGTGGAACTGCACAGTAGATCGATGGAGATGTTTAAAAAGCCAGTATTTCTCAGGGTAATAACTGTAGCAACTTTTGTTAAAAACTATGTATGTTTTAGAATTAAACATGATTGCCTAATGGCTGTTCTTGTAGCATTTCAGTGATTCCTTGCTTGTCAGGCCTCCAGATTATTTTAGAATTGGCTAAATTGCAAAAATGAATGTTTTAATCCTGGATTCAGCGTGTCGGTTTGAATGGTTTAGGCTTTTCCCTTCTGCTGTTCTGTGGAGCAAGAACCAAGCTGCATTTTAACTATTTTCCATGTTGTATGAACCTTCTGAAGACAGAAAGGTGACCGGGAGACGAAATTCTTCAATTCATCACCCGTCTGAAGTTTTGTGATAGATTTTTTTTTTTTGCAACATTTTTTTTTTCCTGAAGTGGATGATGTGGCTCTCTTAGAATGAAGTTTTCAAATCTATAATGTGTGTATATTCCCTCTGCTCGGAAACCATGTGGTTTGTATCAACCTAAGCAAGATTTAAGTAACAACAAGGGTTTGTGTGATCCCATATCAAATTTCAGTACCAAACAAATCAGTTTAGTACTATGTTTGTCTGTTAGTTTGAAAATGTTTACCTGTAATTTTAAGAGATGGCTTATACTGTCTTCTCTTTCAAACATAGAAATAGAAACAAAGAAGTATGTAGTTTAAAGCTACAGAGAGTTTGCCCTATATGTCTGATGCTTCTGAAAATCCTGAAAAAAATACAAATCCATTTCATGGAATGCTGCTGTGTTAAGCACACAACCTGGCTGGGTCTTGCCACCTTTCGTTTCCTGAAGCCACATTGATGGGGAATGCCCTCGATGGCGTGAATGCCAGCTGCCCATACTGACTGGGGACTGATTTAATTAACTCCAATCCCAAAGGTTTAAAATTTATCTAGCAGTGTGTTAAATTGCTCTTGCCATCCTTCCTTGCCCTTGAGCTCTTCCTGCTTGTCCAGTCCGGTGCTGTAACAAATTAATCTCACACGGCAGTGCACGCTGTGCAAATGGCAAAAGGCTGGGCACACGCTTTGTTTTAATGATATCCCATCACCAATCATATCTTCATTGCTTTGCTTCTGCAGCCCCATTCTGGAGGCCTTTGGAAATGCCAAGACAGTTTATAACAACAACTCCAGCCGCTTTGGCAAGTTCATCCAGCTGCACTTCTCTCAACATGGACACATCCAGGGAGGCCGAGTAACTGATTGTATCCTTTGCTTCAGTGGACCAGAAATGGATGGAGTGAGTGAAGATGAGGAGGAGCTCAGAGTGGGTCAGGAAATCCCTCATCACAGTTTCTCAAAGCCAGTTTATAACTGTGGGCAAATTTGCAACTTAAAGAGGGAAGAAGTGTTTGTTTTGTGGCTCTGCAGCACCTAACTCTAGAAACCTTTTGTCTAGGTACTACCTTAGGTAGGGACATAGTTTGACTTTTCACTTTGGCAATCACAGCACTTGATACTTAATTCCCTAGAATTTGCTACCTAGGAAGATCCCTCATGTTGATTGCATCCTGTTTTTCCCAGAAGATTGTTCCCTTATGTTAGCTCTGCCAATGAATTCATGATTTAGAAAAGTATGACCAAGCTAAGAATCTGCACAATATTTGGATGCAGAGGAGAACAGGAATTTAGAGGGCCAGTTATGACTCCCTGTTTTGGGCTGCCCGTCTCCAGTGGACCTTGGAACTCTCATCATAGAATCATAGAATATCTCAAGTTGGAAGGGACCCATAAGGATCATCGAGTCTAACTCCCTGTTCCTTGCAGGACTACCTAAAACTAAATCATATGACTAAGAGCGTTGTCCAGACGCTCCTTGAACTCTGACAGGCTTGGTGCCATGACTGCTTCCCTGGGGAGCCTGTTCCAGTGACAATAAGGACAGGGAAGACTGGATATAGTTGAATTATGTTGTGCCATGACCACTTTCTTCCCTGTATGCCCATGTACCCCTCTCCCAAAGGCTTTGACATATCTTTTGTCTACATGAGGCAGGTAAAGCTGCCCTGGCTACATTTCTTGATGTTGATGTTCAAAGCTGCTGATGACTGCAAACCACACCAATTTCCACTGGAGTAGCAGCCAGATGAATTTACTACTGTTGTAAATAACAGGCTTGGATTGTTTAGTCTCTGCTCTTTGTGCTGTCGGTAGATTAAAGATAGCGGTCTCTTGCAGAAGCAATGAGAACTGATGCAAGACTTGCTGTGTGCAATGCAGACTTTCAGATTAGAGTGGCCTCTCTAATCTTTCTAGGTGTCCCTAATGTGGCTCATCCTTTGTTAGGTTACCTCAGCATTGTGCAGGTCCTATGCTCTATCTGACCCTGCCCTTTTAAATATCTCTTTGGCACATAATACCTCCTTGGACAAGGAGTAGAGAGGAGGATCCAAGATGATGTTTGGGACCACTCTTTGTCCACTTTCCAAAGCGTCAGTTATTTAATGATTTATTGCTTGTTACAGAGTTCATCCCAATGTGTCTAGAAGATTCTTTGCCAGTCGTTGGGAGATCTGTGCATATGTCATTTGAATGTGTTCTCCTTAACATGCTGCTCAGATTTACTGGAAAAGGTAGGTATCACCTCTACTGGCTGCTGCGTGAGCCCTCTTCCCCCCCTCATAGTATGGTGGGGCAGTGCCAGTTCTCCTACTGGATGATGCTGCCTCCATCACAGCACATAGACATTAGCTCTTTAGGTGTTACTACTGCAACTGTCCCCTCTGAGGAAGAGGATGGTGGAGGAACAATGTTTGTTCTATGTCAGAGCCTGTTCTGTCTTTGATAAACGCTGTGCATTACAGAGAGACTCCAAGAAAAAGCTGTTTACCGAGTGGAAAAGGAGAGAGAACAAGTACCTGGAAACTCAATTCCATAGAGAGGAATATGGGAGTACAACTCCAAATGCAGCATCTCTGCTCTGATGTAGTTTACTTTGGACTCAGGAACTCACTGAGGAGCAGGGCCAGAGCTGACCAGGTTCAGTTGTCCATACGTGCACTCTCTAAGTGAGTTCAGAGAAGTCTGTACGTGCTCAGTTGTACAGCCACACATGACAAGATCTTGATGTAGAGCTTACACGACACCATCACTAAACTGGAAGAAACCCCTCTTGTGCATTGGCCCTGGAGATTTACCTGTATCCTGGTCTTCCCTTTGTCTTTGCAACCAAAAGTGTGATCTCTTTCTACTGGCTATTCCTGTATTCTTTGTTTCAGAACAGAGTGGTACACCAGAACCCCGGAGAGAGGAATTACCACATCTTTTATGCTCTGCTAGCTGGTGTGAGCGGGGAGCAGAAAGGTAATTTAATTTTCTGGGATATGGCTCTGTCCTCTTTCCAGTCCAGCACGTGAAGCAGGTGTAAGTCAACTAGAGCATGGATATTTCAGGTACTTGATATATCATCAACTTCTTCTTGAAGGCCATATGGTGATTTCATGGGAAACAGAAAGGGGAGCTGAGAGAAAGAGGCTGAGGATGACAGAAATGCTGTATGAGAAAAGACACTTCAGGCATTCTGAGCTGGAAGGAAAAGTCTGTGCAAAGTGAAGAGGGGGTATAGAGAGATGAGGTAATGAAACTGGCTAGAGGCAAAGGAAGGGTAAAGAGTCTTGATTCAGATGCTGATGGGAGCTGTTCAAGGAGTTCAAAGTTTGGACTGATAGACATACTTTCACAACAAACCTTCAGTATAGGAGAGAGAAGAGTTAGAAGGACCAGCGATGTAGTGGCAGGACTAGAGTCAAAACATGTCTAGTATCTACAAAGGGTTTATAGCTCTGTACGTGGGGAAGGGAGAGATGGATCTGGAAGAGGGTGTGCAGAGAAGGCAGCAGCTGCAGGCTGTGGAAGAATCCTCTCTGTACTGCAGCACCCCCTTACCAATGTTTGCATACCTGCCCCGGGCACTGCTGAGCACTGATGGTCTTGCTGAAGAGGTCAGATAGGTGGGCAGGAATATGTTACAGTTGCACTCTGGTTTTGAGGGACTGGGGAATTTCTTTATGCCTTTGTTCTGTGTGTGTTAGAATAATCAGTTGGAAGAATTTGGCCTGACACAGGAAGGAAGTAGGGCTTCAGTTCTAGGGAGTTCATGCAGGGATGGCCATGTGGGTCAATTCAGAGATCCATCTAAAGCAAAGGGAAATAGTGGGGACCATGGTTATCAGCAAGTATTTAGGGAAAGCATACAAAACAGATTATTTTCTTCAGCAGATCTCTGCTATTCTTCCCCATCTCCCTTTCCAAGCTGGTGTCCCAGGCTGCTTCACTTCCCCCATGTGTAATGTGTTTCTGTGTCTTGATCATCCTTGTCTCCTTTTTCCATAGATCTTTCAGTTCTCCTCTATCCTTTTTGAAATGGGGGATCAAACCTGCAGATAGTATTTAAGATGTGGTTGTGCTACAGACATGTACAGAGACCTAATTCTGGTTTTATGTTTAGTTCTGTGTTCCTTCTAAAACTGAAGGAACTGAACTGGTTTTGACTGCTGCTCAGCACTGATGTCTTCAGAAATCTTACTGTGACTCTCTGAACTCTGTCTCAATTGGTGATACCTAATTTAGAGGTCATTACTTTATGTGTATAGTTAAGACTGTTTTTCTGTACACTTTGAGACTGAATTTAATCTTCTGGGTTTTTTCTGTTGGTTTTTTTTCTGAGTCAATTCAGTATTGAAATATTATTCTGCCACTCTGAAGCTTGGGATTTGACTGTTCTAAATCATTTTGCATACCATCTGCGAGCTTTGTTACCGCACACCCTTGTTACACTTCCCCTTCCCCTTCCCCAGTGCATTCACTGTCTAGGTGTGCCTTTTGAGGGATATGGAATCTGTTCAGATGAACTCTCCCTGTGGTAAACATACACACTGTTTTGGGGGACTAAGAATGAAAAGGCTGATTGCTAAATAAATTGTTGTCTTTCTCCTCCCTGCCTCTTTTTCCTCTGTTGCAGAGAGCCTCTCCCTCTCTGAACCAGAGACTTACCACTACTTGAACCAGTCTGGTTGTGTGACTGATGAGAACCTGAATGACGTAGAGATGTTCAGTAAGGTCATGGTGAGTCCTGTCCTAACTCCTCCTGAAATTCTGGGCACAATCTCATGGGCTAAATGTGCTGCAGGGTCTAGATCTCACAGGCAGAATTTATTTGCCCTAAGCAAAAATTTGGTGTTCAACGAGTCTGAAACTCAGCTCTACCTATTTATGGTAAAAACAAGGCTTGAAGAGTGTTTTTAGTGTACAGAAATGGGGGAATTTGGGAAACAGTCAAGGATGAATAATAATTCAGAATGATGGAGACTTTGGGGAGCATGAACCCCACCCCCCAGCCCATAAGGGTTCCTGGGAGCCCTCTAGATGGCCTGATGCAGGAGACCTCACACTGACCATTAGATGGGGAACAGTTTGGTCTGAAGGTAGCGTTCTCCAGAAATGTTCTGGTAAAGTTGTATCACCTGAGCAAATGGCATATTCTGAAATACCATGCAGATTTCAATGGACATCTGTAACTTTACCAGAGGTTATGGGTTTAGCAGGATGGATATGCAATTCATGTTTTGTTTGATAAGTGGTTATCAGCCTGAGGGCTTTAATAATGTAGGTGAAACCAGACAGGCAAGGTGAGAGGAGTCAGCTTAGGATTTCAGTAGCTCCTGCTTAAGCGTGATTTAAGAGAAGGAAATGTCTCCTGTACAGCAGAGGTTTCAATGGTGACATGGCTTTTATACTTCAGCTGAGGAGAGGCCTGGAGGAAAGAAGGGAACTAGAACCCTGGAGTGCTCCACTGGCAGGGTGAATGCATGAAAACTAGGTCCTACCTCCCAAAGTCAATTTATGCCCCAAGAACCCTGGCTCACATGCATGTACTAAGACAGAGGGAACGTGCCATACTTCCCCATTATCTGGTAACCTGTTTCTAACCTTCTAGCAGTTAATGCTGAAAGCCTGGATTTAAACATTGCTACATAAATCTTTACTTCTCTAAGCTAGACTAAATTAAGGGGGTTATATGGATCAGAGTAAATTAAGTAAATTATATGGATCTGTCCTTCAGGGAAGGCAATAAGGCAGTATATGGAAGCAGTCCAGTGACATCTGTAACCTGTATTGCCAGTGTTCAGGGAAGGATTTCCTCACACAGGCACAGACAAACACATTCTTCCTGTGACAGACAGGCAACGGCAGCAGCAAAGTCCAACTTGAGGATAGGGCAAATGCCCACCTGGCTTAGATGGGGATAGGGTAAATGAAGGAGAGAATGGGAGACAGTGAAGATCATTGACAGATGTATAGCTGAGAGAGGGGCTGTGCCATCCCCAGTTTCACTTTGATTCATGATGACTATAATTCTGAGTTTTACGTCTTATATGGGCTGGGCGTGAGTGTGGTGGTTGCATTGTACTGTGGCTGTACGTACAGCCAACGTTAGCTGTATGGTTTTGCATAGACTGCCATGAAGGTGGTGGACTTCAGCACTGAAGAAATCAGAGACATCTTCAAGCTTCTTTCTGGCACACTTCATCTGGGAAACATTGAATTCATGACAGCTGGCGGGGCCCAGGTTACAACGAAAGCAGGTAAGTGGGACCCTAGCAACTTGGTAGACCATGCAAAGCCCCCTAAGGCCCCCAACAAAGCTCACTCCATCGTCCTTTCTCCCTCTGCTGTGCTGGTCTGCAGTGCCTTTGCCAGCAGATTCCCTGCAGTTTAACTCTGCAAAAGCATTGCCACAGGATGCATGGCTCACCGGTATGATTTAGTTGGGCTGTGGCCCTGTGATCCGTTTGTTCTCCTGGATACTCTCAGACTGAGTCCACAGTCTCACAGTTTCTCTCTTGCATTGAAGGAGCAGGAAGAAATAGGAACAGGGAGGAGTTTGAGATAAAAGTAGTCTGTTACAGACTTCCCCATATCTTCCTTTGAAGCATCTGCTAGCGTGCGCTCTGTTACAGTTATCCAATCTGAGCTGGTCTGGTAAAGTGAATCCCTAAACAGACAGAAGCAATAAATATATACAAGTGCTTCAAGTCTTAAGTTAGTTACCTCTCTTCTTGACATCCAAGTTTAGCGATCCCACGCTCAGACTGCACTATTATGCCTTTAGGAAAACATATCTTCTCATTCAATAAATATTTTGCTGGTGCTGAGTGCTTTGCTCTTCCTGTTGTCAGCAGAAAGGCTGACATATGAGTGTCTGACTGTGGCCCGTAACGGCTGCTGACCCTGCCTTAGACTGGATATGTGAGCTTACAGCTTTTGGTATGCCAAAGAGAATTAAGAAAAGGGGAGCACATTTTGTGCTGGGGCTTAGTCACTTGCGTTGTAGGAGTCCCTGGGATTTCCTCACCGAGCTGCAGAATATGGATCCCCTATGAGTGATGGGGATCCACGCAGGAGAAAAAAGTATGTCCTCCTTTGTTACTAGTGCTGAACATTGCCAGTGACCTCCTGGGCTTAGACGCCTTCCAGCTTTCCGAAGTACTGACGCAGAGGTCCATGATTCTGCGTGGGGAAGAGATCAGCTCCCCTCTCACTGTGGAGCAGGTAAGTGTCCTAGTGTATGCTACTGCTTCTGCCACTTCTGCATTTCCAAGCCCTCTGTATCCCTCTTGTATCATCCATTCAAGTTCAGGGTTTCCTCTTACACCCCCTAAGTGCTCAGCTGTGTCCAAGTATTTTGCCCTTATTGCTAGTTCAGGTCCCAGTGTTGACCCTGCTTTTTAGGCTTTACAGGGGAGTTCACTTGCAAATGGCAATGCACAATACTGGCTTTAAGTCACCTTCACTCATCAGGAATTGGTCATGCTAGTGTCACGCAGAAGGTCCATCAGATGCTTTGTGGTAATTGCATATGTGCATGCTTTTACCTTGCAGAACTCCCAGGTTACACTGCATTTACTGGAAGATAAAAGCTTGCACACAGTTACCATGAAACATCTGGCAGATGGTAGGTTGTTACCCCACAGTAGCTTCTTGTGTATCCATACAACAGCAAAGGAGGACCAAATAAACTGATACGTAGTTCTCATCTTCTGAACCTGTACTGCATGCTGGAGCCAGTCCTGCTTATCTATTACATTTCTCTGTGGTTCATTACAGTGTTGTGCCTACTAACTTTAACTTGTGGTGTTGTTGATCACTTGAGGGCACTCTTGGTGTTTTAGGTCCATGCACAAATAACTGTAGAAAATCTTCTGTCATTAATAAATGCAAGACACTGGGAAACAAGGAATAATATTGCTAGGATGGAATAAGCATCGTGTTACAGCAAAATGAACATCTGTAATGGAAATCTTGTGCTGGCACAGACTGCAGAGGGTTATCAATCCAACCCCTACACTGGCAGAGAAACCAGAGTTACTAGGCTGTCTCTGACGGATGTCTGTCTAACTTTCCTTCACATTTCCCATGGAAGGAATTTCACAGCCTCTTTAAGTATCCTGCTCTAGCTGCAGTGGAGTCTGGAGCTGAAAAGATTTTCCTCCTATTTAGATTACCTTTGACATCCCAGCTGTCCACCTTATAAGCTTCCGCTTCTGTGAAGTTTTTCACATGGTGTTCTCTTTCTAAGCTAAACGATCCAGTTCCTTCAAAGTTTCCTTACAAGTAATTTTCTAAACCTCTTCTTCTTCTTCTGTCTCTGTTTTCCCACATCTTTCAAGAAGTGGAGTGCCTATAACTGGACACCGTATTCAAGCTGAAGTCTCAGCAGTGCTCATTTCAGCAGAGTAGTTGCTTCTTGCTGTGAACACACCTGCTAATATATCAGAAACTAAGCTTTGCCTTTAAGAAATGGTATCTTTTTTCACAGTCTGTGACCTTTCTTTGCAATAAAATTGTGTGACATTTATTTTTCAGCCTATAGTCTGTAGTAGATATCCTCAGTATCCAGTACCACAGTTCCTCTTCTCAGCTGTCTGTCCTAAATAAGCTACACCTTTCTATATCAGTGCACAAGGATGGATAACAATGCCAGAGACACTCCATGCAGTCCAGAGCAACAGTGCACAGTTGTAGGATTTACAAGAGTCTCCCTGAACAGAGCTTTCCCTGATAGTATAGCTATTCCTGACATTTGTGCATGTTGGACCCTACACTTACTGCTTGCAGCCCAGTGAAGTACGAAGATTGCAAAAAAATTGTTATAGCAAGTAGATGCTACTACTTAGCCGTCTTTACTAGGTGAACCTGTTCCACTCAACACTGGGCCCATAAAGACTTCCCGCTTAAATCCTCATGTACTGTGCCTACCTATTCCCACTTGTTGCTGCAGGAACGCATTGATAGAGCTGCCAGGGATTTCTCATTGTGTAACGGGCTCGTTGCCCATCTGAGCTTTGACATTTCAGTGGGCTGAATGGATGAACTGGCCTGAAGGCGGGCAAAGCTGGGAGGATGAAAGGAGCCTTTGAGAATCTCATTTGAGCCGTATTGTGGGGAAAGCAGCTTTGCTTACAGCTGGATGGGGAGGTCCTGTTCCTGGAAAATGAGTCTACCTTACTGTGTAGCCAGAGACACTCCAGAGGCATGGCCTTGAGGGCATTCTCAGTCCTGACTGAGATCTGATAGAGAGAAGAAACACCCAGAAAAGGCGTGTGTGCCCATGCTTTGGAATGTTCTGTTCTGTGGATAAGGGAGGTTGCTGTGTGTCGTAGGCCTTTGGCTGCTGGAGAAGAGATACTATCCAGGAAGAGAAAGGAGGAGAAAAACAGTGAGATTGGGTGAAAAGGAAGATCTTGCAGGCTGGGCCTCAGGAGCTTGCTGAGAGGGGCTGGGAAGATTCAGAGGCAGTTGGCCTGTGCCATTAACAAAGCAGAACAGGAGAGGTCACGTTATTCAGGCTTGCAAAACTGAAGAGGATGAGGGTGCATTTAGAAGATCTCTGTCATTGCTGGTCAGGTCTACTGAAGGAATTACCCTGGTGTCACAGGTGAGAGAGTAAATGACCTGTAATTGATCTAGATACTGTGGTTTATTTATGAAATGACAAGATTATAGTTTTTACCCTACTTGATTATTTCACACACTTGCTCACTCACCCCTCAGCATTACGTTCATTAGATGTCAACTTCTTTTCCCAGTAGGAAGACTGCTGCTTGTCCAGGAGGGTCAGGTAGAAAGCTTTGTTGGTTCATGTTGTGTAGCTCCTTGCAGTTACCAGTCTCAGGAGCTACCAGCCAAGGTCCTTGGGCATACCCTGACATTTGTCTCCACGTGTCTCTAATCTCCAGGATCTTTCCCCACTTCCAGCATCTTTCTTCCAGTTAAGATTTTTGCTGCCTTCTTTCCTGGCCCCTTTTTCTACTCTCTGGGATCATGTCTTCTTTATGGGAACCCTTATTTTGGGTCTCCTCTTCTTTCCAGAACCCTAAGCTCTGGTTTCCCAGTCTAAATAGTATTATGTGCAGAAGGACAGCATGCGATCAGCCTCTTAATTAGTGGTTCTGTCTCATGTCTCTTTATTAATTGGAGGATTTGGGGCGTGCCACTTTTGTTTAGTCCAAATGTTATCAAAACTTACAACCAGCCCATTCCTGTTACAGCTATCAAGTAGCAGGCTTTTGCTTGAGATTTCAAAAGTTCAATTTTGGACATTCATCCACACACTTACATGCACCCAATTATCTACTGCCTGTTAGTGATCACAATTTAAGTTATTTTTTCCACCTCTGACACTTAGCTATGATTGCTGCATGGGATGTTGGGTCAGCTCCAGAAAGGTCTCTCAACCCATGCTCTTCTGGGGCATGTGTCCTGGCTGTTGGCTGGCCTACCCTGGCTTCTAGTAAGATAATGCTGTTTGCAGGAATGTTTTGGAGAGGGAATTTTTGAGGCTAACTTGGTGATAGAATATTAAATCCTGCCCTAGCAGTTTTTGAAAAACTGAGTGGACACCCGTTTGACAGCTCTACTAGGAGTACTGAACCGAGATACCTTGCCTGTCACTGCAAATGTTGGCTCAGGTGATACAAATGACTGCTGTGGGTTTAGTCATGAGGTATTTTGCCACCTTCCCTGCCCCAGCACTTGTTCCGAAAGATGTCAGTGATTTTGCTACTTCTTCAGCCTCTCAAGTTCAGTTACCCAAAGGTCATTTATGGTACATCTGTGTGTGGCTGGGCTTTTTGCAAACTTGAATGTTGACTGTACATGTAAATACTGCACCGTGCACAACCAGTACAGAGGCTGAGACATCTAAAGAGGAGTGGAGGAATCTGAAGTCCCATAGAGATTTGTGGTGCCTTCTCTTCTCCCTGTGACTCATTTTTTTCTCTCTGCATTTACAGGCAGCTGACTCCAGGGACTCCCTCTCTATGGCGCTGTATTCCCAGTGTTTTTCATGGCTCATTAGCAAGATTAATACGAAGATCAAAGGCAAGGAAAACTTTAAGTCTGTGGGCATCCTGGATATCTTTGGCTTCGAGAACTTTCAGGTCAGGATTTTGTCTTTGCAGGGTGGGTTGGTTTTGGAGATGTCAGTACAAATGGGAAGGAATTTTGGTAGGTTTGTATCCTGTTTAGGTTAGCATAGGGCATTCTGGGATTTCTCCACTGCCACTTCCCTCTGGGAGCAGCAAGATATATTTAGCTGCCCATTTCTGCCACCTATATTAATGTAGGCTGGTGTTCAAGGTCTGGTTTGTGACACAGACCCTAAGCAGATGTGCTGTGATAGGTAATATTGAAATTTTGACTTGTATACAAATTAAATGTCCAACTCCTACGTGCACGTTGTTTGTTTACATCTGTTTTGTCTCGTGTTGAGAATCTTTTGTGTAATGCTTCTGATTGCAACTGATGAGGGATGTATGTTGAGCAGCCATATAGCGACTGCTCAGATATTTCACAGAAGAGAAAGCCCAGTGACCTAACACTTAGGGAATTATATTTCTTTCTTCCTAAGAAGAAGAGAAATTTGATTGTCTTTAGCATCCTTTACTACCATTTAGGCCTCCTGAATTAACCTTGCATGAGCTACAAAAGCTGTTCTCCTAGTGGACCTCCCCATACTCTCCTCCTCATGTCCATCTGAAGCTCCTTGCCTCTATGCGCTCTGGCTTTATTCCAGGCCTGGCACCTTCCCCATCGCTGTTACAGATTCTTTTAGAGCCCAGGGACAAGAATGTTAAGTTTTATAATCTTTGTTTCTTCTTACAGGTGAATCGTTTTGAGCAGTTTAACATTAACTATGCAAATGAGAAACTCCAGGAATATTTCAACAAACACATCTTCTCCTTGGAGCAGCTGGAGTACAACAGGTGACAAATGGAGGGAGTGGCCCCCCATTGCTTTCATGGGTGGTAGAATGCAGGACATCATTCCTCCTTTGTGGTCGCCAGTCCGTACTGCTAAGGCAGGAGAGGCAGCTGGGCCTTAGTGCAACCCTGACTGTGGATGTGTGTCTGTAAGCGCTGTCCATGTGCTTTGCCAGCATAGGTCACTTGTCTCCAAACAAAAGATTCCCTTCTATCTCTCAGCTGAATTGGAAGATCTTGGGCTTTAACCCATTAGAACACATGGTCACTGTCCTTATTACTGACTTCAGCAATGATTTACCTAAGGTAGTGGTGTTGTTATGCGGGTGGAATCTTGGTGTGCAAAAAGTAAAGTCCCTAAAGATAGATGGATAGATACCCGACAGCTCTTTCTGTCCTAGAGATTCCTTTGCTGTGAAAAGGGCTCTTTTCCTCAGCAAGGAGATTTAAATCAGGCTGTTTCCTGAGCTTAAAGAGCATGGAGCCTTCTGCACAGCTGTTTCTCTTCTGTGGGCTTCATATTGGATTGTATTTTGTGAAGTACCTGGGATGTTCTAGAGTATTTCTGCTTCTAGAGAAGGCTGCTAGACAAATAATTCAGTTCTTGCTCTGAAACAGAAGCCTTTATGTTTGTGAATGAAGCAATTGAATAGGGTCAGTGAGGGCAAATGAGAGCAGCCTTGTAAAAGGAGGCTGTTGAATAGGCAATTCATGAAATTCTAAAGATTACAAAACTGCAAGGCTATTTATGCACTCACTCGCTTCTCAGGCCAATCCCACCATTGCAGGAAGCTTGTGTTAAGAATGGTATCATCGTGACAAAAGATTTTTTCCTGATGATTACATAGGAGTTTAAGTTCTGTGGCTGAACTCTGGAAAGAACAAGAGAATTTTATTATTGACTACTCATCAAGTTATTCTAGGGTGATGTTATTAAAGCTCGTCTTTCACAGTATCAGCTCTGCTTCCTCAGGTTTAGTAAGTAGCTCCAAGTATTTCATCATTCGATTAGACAAGGGGTCTATGGCACTAGGGACAACTTGATTCATTTGTGATTTGATTTGTTTCAGAAAACTGCTCCCTTCAATTCTGGAAGGTCTTCTCGCTCGTAGAAGGAATCCAAGAGGTCTTTTTGTAAAAATATATGGCCTGTCTGACACCCATTGTTGCAAAAATCTGAAACGCTGTGAACTGATATTTTTTTGTCATTAAGTGGATAAGATATTCTGTTTCCTGTGGGGGATAGATAGTTCTTTCCATTCTTCAGAAATTATTCCGGTTTGCTGCTTCCAACTGTTGCACACAGGTTTCTGAATGCTTTGAACCTGAAAGTATGAAGCCTAGGCTGAAGGGTTTGTAGACAACAGCTTCACTATCTTCAAAATGTTAGCCTTCACCTGAAAGGTGTCTGTATCAGAATGTCAGTAAGTAGCTTCACACATAACCTGCAGTCTTCCTTGGATTCCTGAGCAAGAGTTATTCCCAGGCTTCTCTGAATTCTGAAAACAGAAATGGCCTGTATTATGGGAGTATAAGAAGGTGGTAAGAGGCGGGGAAAACATATTCAGCACAGATTTACAGAATTTCATGAATGATTTTCAAAGCACACTTATCGCACTGCTGTACCTACATAGCTCCCATTCTGAAAGATGCAGGGCCACCCTGTAGGTCCCCTGCATGTCAGGCCAAAGCTTATCTGTGTCACCCTCTTCAAAACTCTCCCTGAAAAGTTGCTCCTGTCTCTTCTTCTGGTGGACCGATGAATTGTGGTTCAGTCTTCTGGCAGACGTGCTTCAGGCCTGCTTTCCAGATTGGTGGGTCAGCAGTTGACTCTTGAAGCTGTGTAGCAAACTGTCCATCATCACCACCACTTGGGCTGATGCTCATCACTCCTGAAAGAGCAACTGAGAACAACTACAATTTCTTAGTGCTTGGTGTGGAATTTGCTCAATGACTACAAGATAAGCATCAGTCTAAATCACCGGGATGGATAAGAAAGGCTGTGTCCTACTTCCATCTCCTTGTGTTAGCAGTGCATAGTGTGTCCTATTCTTTTTCCTCAGCCATGGCAAAGCCTAATTCCTGCAAATTGTCTTGAGTCTCGGGACAGCTGTCGTGCTCAGCTGCTTCTGTTCTGCACCTCAGGGCATTGGATCTTGCATTTCACATCTTTGTTCTGTTTGTTCTTGACTGTCAGGGAAGGGATAAACTGGGAAGCCATTGACTGGATGGATAATGCAGAGTGCCTGGACCTTATCGAGAAGGTGAGCAGTTATCTGTGACACTTTCCAGGGATCACAGCGGGGGCTGGTGATTGTCTGGAGACCTTCCCTGGGGTTTCTTGGTTTTAAAAACAAGTAGTTGCTTAGAATCTCTTCCCATTGTGACCTGGCAAAAGTATGAGCTGTTCTAGCCATAGTCCCAGCTCAAGAAAGCAGATCTCTGCTCATTGTTGAGAGTAAGCTTAGGGAGGGTTGTCAGAGTTTTAGACAGGGAGCAGCGTTTAAGTAAAACCTTAATGTGAATTTTTTATAAATAATCTCCACTTATGTTGTGCTTGCTGAATGTATTGACAGGCCAGAATTCTGCTTTCAGTTCGAGCTTTGCTGGATTTAACTCAGGGGTTATTGCTCAATGTGCTGTCCAGATCTCCAGTTCTTGGCTTGGTGCTGTGTAGTTAGAGCTTTTGCTGACTGTAAAAGCCTGTCTGTTGTTTGGCTGTAGAAACTGGGTCTACTGGCTTTGGTGAATGAAGAGAGTCGGTTCCCCAAAGGCACAGACAACACCCTTCTGGAAAAACTTCACAGCCAGCATATGGTAAGTAAGAAAATAACCCGACAGGCAAATAATCAGTATGTTAGCCCCATCAGCATTTCAAAAACGAAAGTGAAGGTTTTGTTGATGTAAAAAATGTGCTTTGTGCAGGAAATCTAAAATGCCTTAGGCCCAAACCTGCGTGTGTTTAATAAGGCTGCACTGAACAAAAGTAGTATGTGAAGAAACCTGCAAATGGTCTCTTGCACACATAGAGAGAGGGAGCGTGCCTTCCACAGGCTATGGGTAGAGGAGATTTGAATTTGTAGCATGGGATGGAGGTCAGGTTCTGCTGGTCTGTGACGGGACACGAGGCAGCACCCCAGGCACAGGATGCGGCTGCACAGTGTGCTTGGGTTTCTCCTGCCAGCTGACTCACAGGAGTCTGCTCCACAGCACATCAAATCTCTGTCTCCTGGGGCTGGGGATGGCTTTTGTTTCATGACTTTTAATGAAAGTTCTCTTATTGTTCCTAATTAATTAAATTCTTTCCTCCTCTTGTATTCTGCACACAGCAGTAGAAGGGCTTTTTCATGCAGGTCAGAAAGTTATCCTGGGGACACAGAAACCACAGTGAGATTGCTGTAGCAATCTCTTACCCTGTCTCTAGTACAGCCAACACTGTTCTTCTTAATAGCAAATAGACTGAAAACAAAACATATTAAACCTTATAGCATGCACTTAGGGAATAATTTACTACTTTAGTAAGAACATTGTCAGCTTATATGTTTCCTAGGCCTCTAATTCAGGCTTCATCCAAGCCTGAAAACATACAAATTTGTATCCTTTATCAGACAATTTTTTTTTAATTGGCATAGATGCAGATATCCTCATTTTTCATATTTGCATCTAACTCTGCTAGCAATACTCATGACTACAAATTGGACACAATAGCAATGACTTCTGGTTGGCTATTTACGCATAGTTTTGTGGAAATATTTCCTTTCTTTAGGCTTAAATTGATGCCTTCAATTTAGTCCGCTGTGGCTTTCCCTTGTATTAGAGGTCAAGGTATATGAGAATGCCTGATTTACCTTTTTTATAATTGTTGGTATTTTGTTAACTTTTAATATAGAACTTATGAATATTTTTAATACACCACTTCTTTTGAATTTTCTTTCTGAACTGCCCCAACCTCTTCAGTTTGTCTCCAAATGGAGAAATTTCAAAGCTCCTCCTTCTTTCTGCTGTTTGTCTCTGAACTCCTCTACATCTTTTCTCTATTCTTTTCTGAGATAAATAATCAGACCAGAATGCAGTTCCCTTGGTAAGAAAGTACCTGTGGTTTATTGTACAGCAGCATGAGACTGTTAGTATTATTTTGCATTCCTTTATACCCCACAACATTTTGGTTGCTATTTTTGTTGATTTCTGTGCATTGAGTAGCCTTTTGATTAAGCTGTTCATAGTGTCACCTCTGTCTGCTTTGAGGGGATAGCAGTTAATGTGGAACCCTAGGGAGCTTACAAGAGATGGAAGAGTCTGAGGAGTTGGAGTGCAGGGAGGAATAATGAAGTAGATAGTGCTCTAGGGTTTGCATTTTTTAAAGGTGAAAGTGTTTTTTGTATCAGTTAAAGTCTCTAGTGCTGGCCAGAAGAGCACTGGAAGGCATCCAGCCAGCATAGCTGGAAAGCCCGAAGGACCTTGTAAGAGAACTAGCCCTCTTCTCTGTGTTTTCTGTGGATTGCAATAGGCTTAAGGAGGAAAAGCATAGAGCTGGGATTTAAGAGAATATGACCTCTGATACAACTGGTGAGAGGAGCAAATGGGAGCAATGGGAGAAGGAACCAGAAGTGTTGGAGGCACGGGTGAAATGTATGGGCTTTGTAGAGAGGGAGAGGAGAGGAGGGTGCCAATCCACATGAGAGAGTCAGTAACAGTCATGTTTGGAGTGGAAGAGAGGGAAGTTTGTGGCTGGAAAAAGATGACTGGATTGGGGAAAGGGAAGAGCAAAGAAATGGGGTCAATTTGAAAAGGAAAAAAGGCAATGAAAAAGTTTTCAATAGCACTAACAAATTGTCAGGGTCAGAAGCCATCCACCCAATACTGCTAAGAGAACTTGAAGATGAAAGAGCTGAATTACTAACAGTATTGTGCAACATCTTACTTAAAATTTTCTTAGTACTTGTATCTGAGAAGGTGGGAAATTATTTTAATTTTTAGAAAGTATTCTAGGAAATTATAGGCCTGTAATCCTTATCTCACTATTGGGCAAATTCACAGAAT
The DNA here is from genome assembly GCF_000699145.1 of Aptenodytes forsteri. Classification (NCBI taxonomy): domain Eukaryota; kingdom Metazoa; phylum Chordata; class Aves; order Sphenisciformes; family Spheniscidae; genus Aptenodytes; species Aptenodytes forsteri. Next base: position 3,686,023 of record NW_008794888.1, on the reverse strand, counting down.
GTAAATGGTCAGTTACCTCAATGGAGTGAGGCCTGTAAGACTGTCCCATACAAGCACTGAGATGGCAGTTTTTTGATGATTCATGGGGCAAGGCTGGACTGTGAGGGGCCTTATGAGACAGATTGGGTTGTAAAATGAAAAGCAGTGTAGGTAAATGTAAAATGGTGTGTCTGAAGGAAAACAGTCCCAGTTTCACATTTGAAATGATGGGCCCTGAGCTGATCGCTGCTCTTCAGGAGCAAGACCCAGACAGATGCTGTGATGGATAGTTCCATGGAAACATCAGCACAGTGCTCAGTAGTAATAAAAAACCCAGATCAAGTATTAGAAATTCCTAGGAAAGAAACAGAATAAAAGCAGAAAACATTGTTATGGCACTGTATAATCCATGGATCACCTGCACTTTGAACAGTGTACAGTACTGGGCCCCTCAACTCAAGAAGGGGTTATATCAGATCTGATAAACAACAGGTCTGGGACAGCTTCAGTGTTATGGAAAACTATGTTGAAGGGACCCTGCAGTGTGGAGAAAAGATGACTTAGGGGGGATGTGGTGGGTTTAAAGGTCACACATGGCTCAGAGAAGACAAATGGCACTAAAGGGAGCCAGGCTTAAAACCAACCAGCTGTAGTTCCCTGTGCAGTTGGTTGAGAGCTCCCTGCGAAAGGACACTCTGGATGCAGGAAGTCTGCATGGGTTCAGGTGTGGAATGGGCAAGTATTTCAAAGAGAAATCCACTTGGGGTTACTAGTTAGGCAGGCCTCATGAAAATAATTGGAGTTTGAGAGAGTATTAGGATGAAAGTATCATTTGCTTGCCTTATCCTTACTGTACCCTATATAGCCACTGCTGGAGGCAGAATACTCAGCTGCCTGGACTATTGGTCTCAAGCAGCACGCTTGTTCTTACATAGTTAACGGTTTTCATAGAACAAAGAAAGGAGGGGGAAAATCAGAGAGTAGAACAGCTAGTAAGAGAAAGAAAAAATGAATATTGAAAAAAGGGGAAGAGAGGTGCAAAGAAAGATGAAATATAGAGGAAGACAGGAGATTGGTATGATATTTTCTTTGACAAAGAAAAGATGTGTAGGTGTTCTGCAAAGCTGCCATCTTCCCTGCATCCTGATCCCATGTCCTGCACCACAGGGTTTGTGTGGAGCCCAGTCTCCTCAGGTGTCAGACACGCAAGAATTAACATTTCATCCATGGCATGCCTGCCCAACCTTGATTCTGCAAGCCCTTGCTCACATGAGGAATGCCTTGAAGGGCTGGATTTTTCCATCTTACTGGAATAACATATTTGTAATGTAACTGCAGATAGCTGCAGCAGATGTGGTCGGGCTCTGAAACAGCTAAGGTCCTTGCCCATCCCAGTGTTGTCATAGTCATGGCAGAGTTCCTGACTGAGCCTATTTATTCTTACACCGGCATTATAAGACAACTTTTTTCTTTCATTTCAGAGCAACCACTACTACGTGAAGCCTCGGGTAACAGACCATCAGTTTGGCATAAGACATTATGCTGGGGAGGTAGGTGTTCATGGTGTATCTGTGAGATGCTTGGTGTATCTTGGGCTTGAGGTCCTGGATTTTAGATTGCAAAAATCAAGAATATCTCTGAGAGCTGTGTGTTTCCGCACAGTTAGTGCCCCATACCAGAGCACAGGGAGTGTGATGGGCTTACAATAGCATGTCATTCTCCAGTACTATATTCTGCAGCTTGGACGTTTATTTCAGTTTCTCAGGTAACTTTTGGTTTGGGGGATAAACTCCTCTTTACTTCTGTTATTCATGTTGTCTTTTCTTGGACATTCACAAACAAACAAAACCCGAAGTAAAAGTCGCAAGGAAAATTTTACTTTTGGGGAGGAGGAGAAAAGGCTAAATACCTATTGCAAAAAGGAAAAGGTCTCCAAGCCTTCAAGGTTAAATGCTGCTCTTTGTTGTGGAGAGATATGGAGCAGATGGAGGTGTGTCAAGGGAGGGCACCTGCACACTAAAGAAGGGCTAACCTCCTCCTAGAATCATATCTATCTGCTGAGCACTAGTGGTTGGGAGGTCAGGGCACTGGGTGGCATAGTTAGTATTTCCTGAAGCAAATGGAGTACCTCACACCTTGCAGAGGATTTCCCCACACACACACCCCAGGCAAATCTCTGCAGCTGTTTCACTTCACTCCTGTTTTTGAGGGGTTTTTGTGTTTTGTTTTTTTTTTAATTGATGGCTAAAAGCCACTTTCTTGCCAGTAACTGCAGAGCTCTGGAGCTCTTTGACCCCAAAAATTCAGATCTTGGCACGTGCCTGCAGCGTTACTGTGTAGCTCTGCTGGAGGTCTTGTATATTGGCATGTTAATGTAGAAATGCTTAATGATTTGTACGGCATTGTTCTAGTGGCTCTGTCTGCGTTGCAGGTGCTATATGATGTGAGAGGTTTTCTGGAGAAGAACAGAGATACCTTTCGAGATGACATTTTAAACATGCTGAAAGACAGCAGGTATGCCCCCCTTATGCTTGTGAGGAGGCCACATCTGTTGGGCTGGACTAAGCCACATTCATGTAATAACCAGACCAAGGAAAGCAGTTGCTTTTGTCTGAGCATCAGGCATCATTCTTTATCATTCTTCTCTTTGTGCTTAAGTGTCCTGGCAAAAGAAAGGAGAGCTGGAGAAGTCAGATGAGGCACAGATTTAATCAGTGCTCCTGTTGTCCCAGTTTTGAAAAGACCTATAAAAGCGTGACAGAAATCCCTCCAGGCAATGCTAGTTTTCTCCCTCCTCTCTTCTCCCTTTCCTCTTCTTCCTCTTACCTCCCTGTCCTAACAATGGCAAATTTGCCCCTGAACGAGTCAAGGCTCTTTGCCATGCTGTCAAATGCCAGCCTTTGTACAGAGGCTGCTTGTTTTCCAGCCTGCTTGTTAGTGGAGAGCTCCCATCCTTATCCTGAGCCAGACTGAGCCCTTGCTGTGGGACCGGGCATGGCCCCTAATATATCCCAGTGCTGCAACATGACCCTAGAGAAATGAGCTGTCTTTGACCTTGAGCAAGGTCTGAAAGACAGAGGTGGGGCCTAGTAGAAGGAGAGAAGCATTTAATAACATGGCGGACCCTAGAAGTTTTTGAGTAGCAACTCTACCAGATGCCTCTTACCACAGTCTATGTATTGCCTTTGGGCTCCAGCCTGATGAGACTGTTTCAGAATTGCATCTTCTCTCAACCCTGCTGCAGAGTTTGCACTGTGAGCAGCCTTGAAACAACCTGAGGGAGCTGAGAGTATGAGCTGCTCGTAGCTGCCTTACTTTGACACTGGCATCTGGGGAACATTTTACACAGGGCTTGAAGCCAGAATTGTGGTCATCATTGTCCGGCATAATAGAAGGACTCAGGGTTTTTCAACAAGCCAGAAAGGGAAATTCTGCTAGAAGCAGTCATAAAATAAACTGGCACAAGCAGTGCTGGAGAACTTTGTGCAACTTCCTAAGAACCAGGACCACTGTCTAAGGAGTGGCAAAATGGTGGAAGATTTACTAGAGCTGACCTACACTGAGGGTAGCTCTAGAAGTCCTCTGGCCACAGAAGGGCTGTCGTTGCAATTGCATGAGCATGTCATGGGTGCTAGCCATGAGAGCTAGGTTGGGAGGGGCATGACAGCACACAGTCTAGCTGGAGTACCTTCAAGGTAGTTTTGCCTGAGGGGAGGTGTCCTAGCCAGAATGGAGATCTTCCTTTGTGTAATATCCTGCTTGACAGTGTGAGATGGGGTTTCTGGCTTTGCAGCCGAGTGTGGCATTCAGGGCAGCCCACGGAGTCTGGGCAGCCGCATTGAAAGTATTAATTTCCTCACTGAAATGCTCAGCTGAACTGCCTCATGCAGCCACTCTGTGGCACAGCAGGAATAAAAATGAGGTGTTTCACACTGGGACAGGGCAGTAGCTGAGAAAGAGAGCCATCTTCTCACAGGTGGTGCGTATCTTGCATCATCTTTAAGTCTTTTCTTCTCCCTTAGGCTGGACTTCATCTATGACCTTTTCGAAAGAGTCTGCAGTCGTTGCAGTGAAGAGACACTGAAGATGGGCACCCAGAGGCGCAGACCGACTGTCAGTTCCCAGTTCAGGGTAGGATGTTTTCCAAGAGAGCAGCAGGCTTCTGGGGAGGAGCAGATGGGTAAAGCAAGGCCTGCAGCCAAGAGGAGTCATTCATCCTTGTTTTGTGTCCAGCACTATGCAGGAATGTTGTGCTAAAAAAAGACAGTGCCACTGCCCCAAGGATTTCTGTCTGGTGTAAAATGTGAGATGCTAAGACTGAGCAGGGTGGCAGAGGAAAAGAATACTTTGCTAAGTATATGAAGTTCTTGAGGTTTTTTGATCTTTCACATTGGTTTGGTGTTTCAGCTAAGTGTATGTGTCCTTTTAGGCCACATCTTTTACAGGGATAGTGGCAATTCCAATAAAACCTTATTGGGGTGACCTTGCAGGTATGAATCTCACACCCCTAGATTGTCTGCAAACCTTCTGTTAGTTTCACAGTTTTAGTTTCCTATATTTAAAGTTTGAGAGACTTGCAAAAATAACTCACATCAACTATACAGCTCTGAGAACAAGGATGGCCATGTAAACAATATTAGAGTAAACTAACTGTGGGTATGTTTCAGACAGGAAGGGATCTCCTCGGTTACTGAAGTTTTGATAGGCAGAGTCAAAGGACATTAGGAATGGGAGGGCTGCATGAAGACCCTACTGCATCAAATGTAGCCACTTCCCTCCTGTAGTGACTGATCCTTTGGGTTTTGTCTTGCTGCTTTTTAGGATTCTCTCCATTCCCTGATGGCCACGCTTAGTACTTCCAACCCATTCTTCATCCGCTGCATCAAACCAAATACAGAAAAGGCAAGTCTGTCTTCCAGCAAGATATATGCATGCGACACAGGCCTTCATGAGCGCTCATTTGCACAAACGCCTGACAGGTGCCTCTGTCAGGGTCCAAACTGAGCATAAGAGCAGTTCTCCCTCACCTTCCCTTTTTCCTTCTGGTTGTTTTATAGTTGAGGAAAAATACACCCTCCTCCTGGTAATCAGATGAAAAGACTGCATGCTGAGTATGATATGATATAGCCATTCCCGCCTCTTTCTGTGCTTATGAAGCCTGGAAGATGAACCAGGCTTGTGCAGAGCCCAGAGCTGTGGTAGAAGAAGCAATTGCTCCTGTTTGTGGTGCCTGTAGACAATTTGTTCTGGAATGCAGAGCTTGTGCGGTAGGAAGCGTCTCCTGCAGATCCCTGGCTCTCAGGCAGAGGAGGTGGACGCTTCATGAGCAAGTCACAGTGCTTAGAGACAGGCTGGCTCTCGCTTGTATTGTGAACTGTGACGGGAGGATATGCTGCTAACTACATTATGTGGGGAGCTCTGAACTGATCATTTTTTTGTGTGTGTTTTGAAACCGTGTACGATATGGCAGAGGAAAGCCTGATGGGGGTTTTATGCCAGAAAGGAATTCTGCAGTTTGTCTCCAGTTTGACTGGAGAGAGACTGCAAAGAGAACTGAGTCATAGTTCTGCATTTTGTATGTGTTAACGTGTTATATCATTGCTTTACTGCCATGATCCGACTATGACAGCAGTCTGCAGACTGTTTTTTTCCAGGATCTGCCCAACTCCCTTTCGTCCCTTTTTCTGCACCATGCAGTGTTGCGAGGTTGCTCTCCCCTTGACCCAAACTTCCCCCTTTTCACCTGGCATGCCCAAATGTGCAGGGTTGACTTTCTACAGAGAAAGGGATATACAGCCCGTGACTGACTGTGCTCAGAGAAACAGTCACTGTTCAAGTCAGCAAAGAAGTAATACCAAGATCAACACTTACTCTGTCTCTCTTCTTATTTGTTTTTGAATCTGGATCATTATGTAGGCACCGAACCTCTTCAGTCCAGATGTGGTGCTAAATCAGCTCCGGTACTCAGGGATGCTGGAGACAGTGAAAGTTCGGAGAGCAGGTTTCCCTATACGGCGCCTTTTCCAGGACTTTCTCAGCAGGTAATTGCTATCATTGTACCACATGCTGTAACAGCCCCAAGGTATACGATTCTATATGTTTGTTCCTTCTATAACTGCTGTTACTGATATGGATCATTTGTGGGATGGTTTTCTAACCATGCCCTTATTGCCCATATCATAGACTCATTTGGAAGTCCTTTTGGAGACTTGCCTTTAGGGTAAAAGTCAGAATGGAAAAATAGCCAGACGGTCCATTTTTTAAATTTTTTTTTTGTAGCTTTGCCATAAATAGCCAGCTGGTCCATTTTTTAAATTTTTTTTTTGTAGCTTTGCCATAGATTTGCTTGTGTGATGCTGTGAAACCCAGCTGGTCATAATATGTAAAAAGAAAATATCATACTTAAAACCTTTAATCTGGCAGGCTGAAGCAAATTTTAATGGACAGTATAGTTGATGATTAATATTGGAAAGAGTGATTATTTCTTTTAATTAGCTGCATCAAAAGGATATCTTGAAGTTTAAGGCTAGAAGGGACCATTGAACATTGCTTCCTTTGTCTCTTGGAGCATTAAATGCCACCCCTATACTGAACAAAATAACTTGTGTCTGATGAAAGCACATTTCAGAAAGACAAAGTTGTTCTTTGCTGAAAAATGCTGTTGAGTTTGTATTTTATTACTGGGATTGCAACAATAATTGCCAGTGTGGTAGGAACAGATAAAGGTTGGGGGATGGAAATTTCCAAATTGAAAGGCAAACATGAAGAAGGGAGGTCCCAGAGGAAGAAGGACTAATGGGAGGAGGATAATTAGAGTTAAAAGATTGGGGGGGTGGGGGATGGGTTACTGTCATACATAGTCTCATGAGATTTTGTTTGGTTCTTAGGTACAAGATGCTTGTGAAGGAGCCAAGTTTCTCAGACAACAGCAAAGCTGTGTGTGCAGGCTTTCTTCAGACCTATGACAGCAGCAAGAAAGAATGGCAGTTGGGTAAAACCAAGGTACTTCATCAGTGTCGGGCAGGGTATGGCTTTGTTCCAGCTGCAAGGAGATGCGATTGCATCTGGTGAGGTTCAAGCCAGTAGAAAGGGCAGAGTAGTGATCACCCTTTAAATACATTGGACTGTGCCACTGACCTGTAGCACCTCAAATATTACCCGTGTTATGTACCTAGAGATGTGGAAGGCTTTTTGATTTTGTCTAAACTCCTTCTCATTGACCAAGCCAGATTGATTTTGTTGTGTCTGATCCAATTTAAGGAACCAAGGAGAACAAGCATGGGTGTCATTGTATGCAATTGCAATGTGTGCCATTAACTCTTGCTTCTTGTGCCAGATACTTTGCTCTGCTTGGCTAACCGAAATTCTTGCAGGAGGCAGTGAGCTGCTGCTTGGTATATTTCAAAACTGTGAATAGGTAGCTAGATCACCAGATGTGTGACAGCCTTCTGCTGTGGAAGCTCAGCTGATGGTTTATGCAGTTAGCCCAGATGCTAGCACACATTTTCTAGGAAAAGGTATCCAAATGCTTCTCCCCACTTGCATAATTTGGATTTTGCTTCTGTTTTGGTGAATGTTTAACACTTCTTTCTTGCCTGGTATAGTCTGGATTTTGGGGGGGAGGGGGAGTTGTTTTTTTTTTCTCCAGACATCCAGCTGGAAATGTACCATTATCTTTCATTTAATGAGGAGGGAGCTGGGTGTTTCAGTCTGAGTTTTTTCAAGCTTTGAGACAGCTTCACACAGAAATCTATGTGAGCGTTGTGAGTATATTGCTGTAGAAATCTGTCTCTATCACAACTTTCCAGATACTGTAGTGAATTCTTCAAAGAATATTCCAAGATGGATGGTGTCCAGTGCAGACAGCATTTCTAATTAGTGGGTATGCAGTTCATATCCGGAGCAGATAGTGGTCCATCGAAGCAACTTTTCTTGCATTTTTTGCCCTTAAGCCTTCAAAAAAGTAGTTCAGAATATTTCCAGGGTCACAATGGAACTGGAGGTGATTCTAGTAAAAATTCACATTTTATTTGTCCAGCAGATCAAATAATTATATTTGTTGCTTTGAGCAATCATTTCTTAATGAGCGGATAGACTATAATGTTTCTTAGAGAGCGAGATCTCTCCCCTTCTTAGAGGAGTGGTGGTAGTCTGGGCTATGAACTCTATGTGACAACCAAGGAAACCACTGGCCATTGCTGTGGGAAGCAGATGTGTAAACCTGAAGTTTCTAAGGCCTTCCTTCACATGCCTCCGCTGATGTTCGAGAAAGAAGGTTTTATCACTTAGCTGTATTTCCACTCTATGATTAAAGTGTTCCCCATCTCTGATTTGGGAATCTGGTGTCTCCTCACTGGCCCCTGCAAACCAGGAAGCATTTCAGTCATTCTTGTCCCTAGATGACCCACACTGCTGGGGTGGCTGCCAGTCTCACAGCATTTTAGTGTTAAAACCTGTGTGGAGTGTGTGTGTGTTGCAGAGCTGCTTGTGCCTGGGAAGCTTTAGAAAAGAGGTGGTTAGAGCTGGTAAACATTGAGTTTTAACTTTCTTCCTAGCATGACAAGAGATGGAAGATTGCTGGGCTACAGGAAGGGCAGCAGGGAAATGCATGTGAGGACCAAACTCACATGCATATACTCACCTTTTAGAGTATAAAAGGTTATAAGCTATATAGCTGGAGTCCACGGACTACAACAGACTGACGACAAGCAGGAAATCCAGGCTGCTTTGAGCCCTTGGCAGCAATAGGATCCCTTTTCTCTTTAGTCCCTGTTGTGCATCCTGAAGGACTGAGTCCATCTGTGTGTTTTCACTCACTCCTTGACCTGCACGAACAAATTCTTTTGGAAAAACAATATAGGTGGTAAATTGTGGCAAACAAAATGTGTTTGTATTTTGCCAAAAACACTGGACGTACTCTAATGTAATTTTTTTGAACAATTCTGTCCTATAAACTAAAACTTGGCTGAGGAGCTGTATGCAGCATGTTGGTAAACAGCATTCTCTCTGCTAGGGCACTGGTTGCTGTCAGGTCTGAATATTGTGGGAAGAAAGAAATGATTATGAATGGCAGTCTTCGTATCTCTTTATTTCTTTATGACTGAGAAGGAAAATTGAAAGGAGTTGGGAAGCAGCTGAGCCATCTTGTTTGGTTGTAGAAGTTATTTTATATTCAGCATGATTTGGATTAGAGACGTGTGTCCTGGTAGAGGGAAGCAGTTCTATTTATTCTAAAGAATATATCACTCCGAGGCTGTCCTGGCCTGTTCCACCCTTGCTGCCATGCTGAATGGCTGGCCAGCCCCTGGCTGCTCCAAGGCGCTGTCACCATTGCCCTGCCATTTCATTCTTCAGATGAGTTGCCTGACTTTTTCCCATGCTCAGATGGTGGCAAAGCCATTTCATTGCTCCCTTGGAGGCCCCTCTTGCAACTCTGCTTTGTGACAGTGCCTCCAGAAAGCCTGCCCCTAGGAAAGCAGATAGCAGGGCGAGGCCGTGCAGAGCAGTGGTGCTTCCCGATAGTCCCTTCCCTGCTGCCTGTATCCAGCTGTTGTGTCTTGGTTTTGGATTACAAAGTGCTTTGTCTGCGTTCATGTTTTAGCTGGTGCTAGGTAACACAGGCCTGGAAAACTTGGGTCAATGAAAACAAGAGCCCTGATTTTTCCAGAGGTTTTCAGGTAAGGGTGAAGTGAAGCTACCAGCTAAGGGTGTAGGTCATTGTCCTGGAAAGGAAGTCCCCTGTGTGCCCTTGCTGCCACTTTTGCTGCTACAGGTGCAGCTCTGGGTACCCAGGTGGCGATTCCCAGAACTAACCTTGGCTTATGGAGTCAGGAGTAGCTACTGAAAAAGGTGTGACAGGCCAATGGGGATGTAACCTAGGAAGAAGTATAAGGGGTGGGTGAAGAGCAAGGCTTATAGAAGGGGGAATACTTCCTGCAAAATGAATGGAAGGATAATTATATCCCTAGCAATTGTTTGGAGGAGGAAGGAAAAGACTCTGTGAATTAGTGCAAGGGATTGTGAAGCTTGGGAAAGGAAATGGGGGAGGAAGGGCAGGATGATCTTTGTGTTTTTCATTAAGAATAGAGCAGCTGCTGTGCTGGCAATTGTCAAATTAATGTTTATAAGAGGTATTAATGTATATAAGGCTGTTTATTTCTGGTGGCATGGCAGAGATGAGGGCTTGGATGCAAACAAGAGGGTGATGATGGGAAGAGCTTGTGCTAAGGTGCCCTTGTCTTCACTGGGGATGTGCTGGGATGGAGCAGCAGCTTCTGTGCCCCTTTCCTCAGTGCACCTGGACCTTCTGCCATACTTGCCCATACCCACAACACAGATTTCCTAAGGCTGTTTAACACAGTAATTCTTGCTGTTTGAAAGCATTCATTTCCACATTTCAACCTGCTGTTTTGCAGGGCCTGTTTGAAGGAGGAGGTTTCTGTAGACTACTTGGCATCCAGGTCACAGTGACCCACTTCCTGCTTTCCCAGTGCTGTCCCCAAGAATCATATGATCCCACTTACGTACACATGGGTGCACACGCAGTTACATTTGTGTCTGCTGATCTACACGTAACCTTAACATGTTCACTGTTGCACTGATGGTGCATGCAGACATTGAGGTTGTGTGAGGAGCACTGTGGTGCTGCACTGGGGTTTAAAACTTGGCCAGTGTCTAACAGGAGCAGATATGATAGAAGTAACTTCGTATGTTTTGTTTAATCATTCATTCCTCAGATGAAAGTGATCTCCTGTTTTCAGACAGTGACTATGGATTATGACAAAGAAATGGCCACCTTCCAAATTATTTCCAAAAGGCATCAAAAATATTTCTGGATTTGAATACATTTTACTCTTCCTTGTCATCTACAGGAGTCTAAAAAAAACCTCAAAATGCCAATAGCTTATAACTAGATATTGTTATGCTATTGGAGATTAACCCCTCACTCTCAAGCACATATAGAAAACCCTATAAGATTAGGGTTGGGTCTTGTTGAACTCTGCATGCTTCAAAGTTAGCTTTTTCCCCCCCTTCTTACTGGCACAGCAAAGTCTATGCTTGCTAGCGAAATACTGGCGGACTGAATATTTTTGCCATTTGATGAAGATAATGGACTGAGACACTGTTTTGCTGGTTGCATTCTTGAAATGGGTGACTGCTACTTGGTTCTGGAATGTAATGGAAAGAGCAATCCCTGCCTCAAAGAAGTCTTTACAAGATTGTTAAGTTGACAGAGGGAGTGGATGTGCAACTTGCAGGGAAGGATGCCAGCTTCATGGTTGGCAGTACCTTGATAATGAACCTTCTTTTAAGGCTACCCACGGTTACTTAGTCATTACAAAACAGCTCGTTTCTTAAGGCCATCTTAATGGAAATGGCTCCCCAGGAGAAATTCGAGTCCAGGGAAGCCACTGGCAATGGGTACTAACCAAGGGAGAGGTTTCAGTGCATGGTGGTCATTGCAGAGGGAAAAAAGAGCCTAAATAAGTGATGAGGCCAAAAGCAGTGATGGAAGGGAAGGCATACAGAGACATAAGGGGAGGTAAGTGGGGAGGGGGAGAGTTTGTGCAGAACGCTGGACTAAATGACTGTTCAAATCTCTGAACGTCTCTCTGGCCTCTCAGCATAGCCACATGGATCCAATAAATTTGTAAGGGGTTTCTACTGATTAATGTAGTCCTGCAGATTGATGAGTGTCAGCTCACAGCCTGTGTTCACGGCAGTGCTTTAACAAGTGGGGCAGCACTTTCCTAGCGTAGTCTGTTCTGCTGCTGGCCCTGGCAGTGATTTAGCCAATGTCAGGCAGCAGGTCACACGAGCGCAGCCATATGGCAGTTGCTGCTGTGACTGCAGCTTGTATGGACATACCTTAGCCAACTTTAATCTAGGCTGGGTACTGCTAGCAGTGTACCCACAGCACCGTGGAGCTCCATGCAGGCTGCAGTCCATCTCAAAAAGCAGAGCATTTATTTCAGCAATTTAATGCTGAACTCTGTGCTAACATAATGCAAGCCAGCTGATTTAAAGTAGCTCAGATATGTCATCGCAATTCCTGTAAACGTGCCCTTATCTTGCTTGTATCTCAGTTCTTTTGTCTCTAAGATAGCACCGTCATCCCTCACACAAGCATTTAGCACTGAGCAGAGGTTTGAAATACAGGTGGTGGAAGATGCTTGAGAATTAAAATACTGGACACTGAAGTGCAATCAGTAATACTTGGCGACCTCTCCCATTGGGGCTCAGTTCCCCCTAATACATGCTGCATTGCTGAACCTTTTCAGCAAGGAAGCATCTCCACCTCAGAGTTTCTGGAGGTTGGTGGAGGGCTTCAGCTTCCACCCAGAGCCGGTGGACTGGGGTATGCTCAGCTTTGCACCTCGACAGGGTTTTTAGCTTTCGACTGTCTTCCATTATTAGGACTGCTGTTAAGATTGCTTCCTGGAGTCTAGAAACCTAAATGTTCCTCCCTTTCCTTGAAATGCGGAGGAGTTTCTTTGCAAAATATTTAATCACCCAAGTAGGTATCAGTGCCTGCTGCAGGGAGGTACTTGATCGTGCAGGGAAAGCGGTCAGCTGGGAAAGAGTTAATCACAGGCGCAAGCACAGGCTCTCCTCCTCCTCCCTCCTCTTTCCCTCCTTCCTCTGCTCCCTCCCTCTCTCTCTTTTAAGTCTTGACCACAGAGTGAGGGAGGCGGGGGTTGGGCACAGAGTTTGGCTCTTGTAGCTGCAGAACTTTTTCCCGGTGCTCTGAGTACGGGCACCCCGGGGCGAGGTGCCGAGGCCGGCGCTGGAGCGCCGGCAGCAGCGGCCGCGGGCGCCCGGACACAGAGCGCACTCTGCGCTGGTCAGCCGGGGATGAAATCTCCCGGCTCTCCCGGGGACTGACTTCTTTCCTCTCTTTGTGTTTATTGAAACTCCTCCCCGTGGCGTCAGGTTTTCCTGAAGGAAGCTCTTGAGCAGAAGCTGGAGAAGGATCGAGAACTTTTTCCCGGGGCTCTGACTACGGGCGCCCCGGGGCGAGGTGCCGAGGCCGGCGCTGGAGCGCCGGCAGCAGCGGCCGCGGGCGCCCGGACACAGAGCGCACTCTGCGCTGGTCAGCCGGGGATGAAATCTCCCGGCTCTCCCGGGGACTGACTTCTTTCCTCTCTTTGTGTTTATTGAAACTCCTCCCCGTGGCGTCAGGTTTTCCTGAAGGAAGCTCTTGAGCAGAAGCTGGAGAAGGATCGGGAAGAGGAGTTGAGGAAAGCAGCGATAGTCATCCGGGCCCACGTCTTGGGCTACATGGCAAGGTCAGTGCTGGGGGCTGCCCCACCATCCCTGTGCTTGCGTGCCTGGGTTGCCCCGACCCCCTGCTTTTCTCTCTAGTCCCCTCGCATCCCTCCCTTCTTCCCCTCCTGTATTCTAAGGGAGAGCTGCAGTATCTGCCCTCCCTGCTGGCATCAGTTCTGCTGAAACCTTTCTGCACCTTTGCCACCTCTTCTTCAATTCTGTGCACGCTTGCACCCTCCCTCAATAGGTCAGCAGGCTTCTGCAGGGACCTCTGTACCCATTGCTTGCCTCCGATGACACCTTTTCCTTGCCTTCAGGGCTCTCCTGGCTGGGCCCCGCTTATGCTTTGGGTCCCCTCCTTTTCCTTATGCCTGTCAACTCTGTTTTCTGCTCCCCCTGCAAATTGCTTCTTCCTCACTTGCAGCTCTGCCTTTGCTCACCCTCTTTCCTCGCCCTGCCTGTTTGCCTCGTGATCTCCCTCTCCTTTTAATTAACTCTTCAGAATTGGTTTTTGGCCAGCTTTGCACCAGTAATCTCTTGCCGCTCCCTCTTGCACCTGACCCAGGGGAGGGTTGGGAGAACCAACTGCAGACAAACCACCCCTCCTCTGCCCCTCGCAGTCAGTGTAACAGCTGACTCCTTAATAGCTGTGGCATGCACGCTTAATCCCAGTAAGATGCTCTTTCCTGGCTGGTCTCTGCTCCAGACACCTGTCAGTCAGGGGTGTGAGGAGGTGAAATCCCTGGCCAGCAGAGCTGTTCTAGCAGGCACTTCTCTTAGAGCTCTAGTTACACCAGGTAGCTCATTTTGCACTGGGAAATGTGTGCAAGGGTTGTACCCTGCCTTGCCGATGTGGAACATCAGCAAAATACGCATTTGGTCTCGGGGGGCTTTTATTCATTTATTTATTTCCCTCTAGGAAGACAAATGAGCCAGCTCTATTGTTTGTACATGAGATTGCAAGTTCTTTGTGTCAGGGCCTCTGCTCTATTTTACTTTGTGTCTAGCATTTGGAGAGAGGGGTAGGGATTAGCACAGGAAAATTGATTTTTCTGGGAAACATCACTGCAGGCAAACTGGATTACTGCTTTTCTGAGTTCCTGGGAAGATAGCTGCTGCCCTGCAGGGCTGTGATGGAGACAGTGTTGCAGTAGTGTTCCTCTTGGCTAGAAATCTTGTGGTCCTCCAGTCTCCACAGATCTGAATTCCTCATCCCACGTGTTGCTCTTCTGAGTCTCATCTTTAAGAACAAGCTGTGCTTCTGCAGCCAGAGTGGAAATCCTCACAAGCAGCTGGAGGTAACTGGACTTTGCAGGGGAGGAGGGCAGGGAGTGAGGAAAGAGCCAGGGAGGGAGACTGGAAAACTTTTCTGTGAAGAGTTTCCAGTTGCACTGCACCTGTACTGGAGAAGGTCCAGCAAGAGGGAGGTCATCTGGGCCAGTGGTGAATGGTCTGTGCAGAGTTGGGCAGAGGTCAGGAGTACCAGTGTGCGCTGCCTTAAGCTCGATACCATTTCTGTTGGTTTTGCAAGGACAAGTGTATTTAAATTAATTTGGTCTCATGAAAAGTAGGTTGGCGAAGAAGGGTGCGTATGCCACAGGAAGGATTTTACAGGCTTCTCCCCCTTTGTGAACTTGTTCTGTGAGCCTGGAGGAACCAGTCCTAAGGGTGAGAACATTTTCTTTGCTCTCGTTCCCTGCAGCCTAGGATCTCTGACTGATCACTAAAATGTAAGACAAGAAAATCAAGTCCATTCAAATGACCCCATTTTTCGTAGCTAATTTGTGGAACTCTGAGCTGCAGGTAACAGCTTCACCAGCTAAAATATGCATAACTGTTCCCAGGCTTGCAGGATCCATGTACAAATTTGGCTGTGTCCCTGGATTCTGCAGGACCTTATTGCTCAGGGGAAAAGACAGTAGGAAATTATTCCATATAGCCCTGTGTTCTCTAGTCCTTGGAGGCATAACTGCTAACTACAGCTCATCGACAGAATAATTAACTAAATTCCAAATGCAGCATTGGAGCCTTGCAGCCACCCCACCTTCTCTTGTGATATATGGTCAGGATGTCTCCCAACTCCTCGGCATGGGCTGCAGGTTGAATTTCTTTGGCCAGTGCAAGAGAGTGAGTGGAAGGCTGAACAAGGGGAATGAAATTCACAGCCTGTGTGCAGCAATTCCAGCTGAAGGGCGTCTGCAAGCTTGGCTGTGGTCATGAGGAATGAGGGGGCACTTCAGCCTGGCAGATTAGCAGGCAGAGCCGGCCTGTAGCTGGGCAGGGCTTGGCACATGTTGCACTTGAGAGAGTTTCTGGCAGATGCATTTTGTAAAAGTCAGAGTGCCCTTTTTGATGCACTTATATCTGCCTTGGCAGAGGGTGCGTGTGCAGCTGTTCACACCCCGTGTGCAGGGCACAGGGAGGACAGAGGGAGCAGGGGTGAGGGGATTGCAGCCCAGGAGCAATTAGTTTAAAACCTCCCACTTCTTATCACCTCTTCCCTTTCCTCCTCTTTTCTCTGTGCTTCCTCCCTTTGACTTAATACTTATGGAGAAGAGCGTGACCTCTGCACACTACTGGTATTAGCATCACTCTCCTGATTTTCTTCACTACGCTGACATATCTGATGTGCAGGGTGGTGGCAAGCTGTCGGCATGGGTCCCTGTGGCCATTTGAAGGGGGTTTGATTGCCAGGAAGGGGATTTTGAGGTGTGCCTTTTCCTCAGGGGGTTGCAGAAGGTCTGTGGGAAGGATATGTGAGAATACTGTTCTATTTCCAGCGTGCTTTCTAGGACTGTAAGACCTCACAGGATTACTGTAGCCTGCTGGCCCAAGATCCTGTGTAACAGTCCCATAGAATTTCCCTCTGCAAATTCTGGTTTGGAGTAAAGAAGGTTTTGATTTGAATAATATCAATGATCATTTCCCTACAGCAAGATATTAAGGTGTCTAAATATATTCAATTACTTTAAAAAATGTCCACTTATTTCCAGCGTGAATAGACTTCAGCTTCAGGTCAATTAAATCTTGTTATGTCCACTGTTGGATAAATAGAAATGCCACCCAAAAATGTGGGTACTTTGACTGGGATCAAGCCTTTCCTTAGCTTTCTCTTTCTTAAGGTCGTGGAGCAAGCGCTCTCTGTCTATAAGCCAGGATTTCTGGTTCCAATCCTGCTTCCTCAGAAATCACTTGAGGGTCTAACATTGTTCTTGAAATGGAGGTGCTAACACTGAACATACGATAAAAGTAGTAGTGCAGTCCCCTTCTACACAGTATTTCTGCCTGCAAGTATAAGAACCCCAGTAGTATTTTTTTCTATAGCATTGTGTTGGGAGTTTGCCTTCACCTGATGATCCCCGTGGCCCCTAAATCCTTTTTTGACTTGCCGCTTCCTAACATAATCCCACATCAGGTGTGTTTGGCCTTTGGTTCTTCAGTAGAAGACCTTATGTTTGGCTCTTTTGAATTGTTTAATGTTTGCTTGAATCTAGCTTACAAATTGATCCAGATTACTGTGTAATAGTAACCCTTTTGTTATTTGCCCAGTTTGTGTATCATGTACAAACTTCCACCAGTGACTTTTTTTTCAGGTCCTTGATAAAAATATTCTATAATGCAGAGGCAAGAACTGACTGTTCTAGAACTTCAGTAGACTACAGAAATACTGAATGATGATTCTTTTCTTTTGGGGCCCTACCATGTTTTTTGGTTTTAAAGTATGGCAAAGTTGATTGATATAATTATTGTTTAAGCAAAATGTTGTGCAGTATATGTTTATGGCAGCCTGTTACAATGTTACATTCAGCAATCAGTATTGTCGTATCACTGTGTTTTCCCCCAAACAATATGATTAATGTGACCAGATCTATTTTTGCCCTGTTTTTGCGTTTCCTGGAGTAATTTGCTTTTGTCCACTTAAAAGATGGGGCAATATGCAACTTTGTTCTCATATAGTAAGGCCATTTGTATATTTTTATTATAATAAATCCACACTGAGTGATTATGCTAATTGCACAGTGTGTGTGATGTGCAATGCAAGGAGACTTTGGGCTAGTGGATCTTCTCTTTCCATGTGCCAAATATCTGTCCTTCATCCTCTGAGGGTCTTCACGAAAGTAGGTGCCCACGGAAACAAAGCAGTGGTAGATATAGGAGTGAGAAGAGTGAGGAGAATATGATTTACGGGTAGTGGCAGTAGGGGAACAGAAATTGTGTCATTTCTGAGCAATATTTTTCCAAATTCATTTTTCTGTGGATGTGGTAAGATTGGTCAATATACTAGGGCATGGTAAATGCAAAGCATGTATTGCTTCATGGCGCACTAAGTGTCTGGTTCTGTTTTTAGGAAGAAGTATCAAAAGGTGCTAGCCAGTGTTGTTATAATCCAAAAGAACTACCGAGCATACTTCTGGAAGAAGAGCCTGCTGCGACTGAAGGCCTCTGCAGTCACCCTGCAGAAGCACTGGCGTGGCCGCCTGGCTCGCAGCCTCTACCAGCACCTGCTGCAGCAGGAACTCAGGCGGAAGCAGGAAGCGGAGGAGAGAAGGAGGCAAGAGGAGGAAGAACAGATCAGAAGAGAGGAAGAGGAAAGACAGTGGCAAGAAGAGGAGGAGCGTAGGAGGAAACAGGAAGAGGTGAAGGAAAGGTACAAGATGGTGTCTTGCACTCACAGTTCCCTACCACTAAAGCTCTGCTGAGCTGTAAAAGCAGCTCTGGGGTGCTGGCATGATGGTAACAATGGAACAGCAATTGCACGAGACAGTGTCCCAGCGCTAGGGAGCAGAGTTGGGGTGGACTGTGGGCAGCTCAGAATAGAAAAGCAGAGTGGAAAAGGAGTGTCCTGCTTCCTTTAGGAAAGCTAATTCTGGTGTATTTTTACCTCTGTTTAGTGTTTTTCTGCTTTGGAATGTACATGAAAGGAGGCAGTTTCACTGACTGGGCAGAGATGCATAATTTTCTTATTGCCTTTGCAGTGGTAAAGGAACTTTTATGCAGTCTTCCAAAATCTGGAGGGATTAGCAGTGTGAGAAGGTACCCGAGTTCATGGGTCTTGGTGTGTCTAGTAAGCTGGGTCAGAGAGCAAGATGGGCAGTGCACCTGTGCTGCTACTGCAGTTCTTACGATCATGAGAATACATGTCCTCTCCCTGTTCCTGCTGCTGTGTATCTCTCATCAGGGATACAGATGCGTCGAGAGGTCAGGAGGGGAAAGGAAAAGCTAATGTGACAAAAAGAGACAATCTGTGAGCAGTGACAGTACACCTATTGAGAATCCTGTACCTCATGCATCGTTTACTGTTCACTCCATGGTTACCTACATCTTTTCCAAACTGGGTGTCTCTCTTGATAATTTTTTGTTTTAAGACGCATAAAACTTCAACTACGAGATTATTATATAAGTTTGAACAAATAATCCTGTGACATTTTAAGTTTTTCATAAATAGTTGGTTACGTTTCTTACAGGCTTTTGTTACATACTTGTCCCAAAGTTGGATCTTGGCAGGCTAGGATGTGTGACAAGCATCAGAAAATTCAAGGTTAGAAGCATGTCACAAGGAAAAGAGATTGCCTGCGGATTCACTGGAGACAGTAGGGTGATGTATCTGCTGGGACAAGACATGGAGTCAGTGACACCAATGATGAACAGTTTGGTCAAGGAATTTGTTGAACAACACTGAAGGCTCCATTTTATCAATGTGTCAATTTTCAACAACAGCCTCATCAGCAACATGAAGCTGTGCAAGTTCAGAATGTCGGTAACTAGTTTGCAGATATCAAATGCTACAAGACACTCTCTCAGGTCTAAAGTCCTCATTGTACTAAGCAGAGCTTGTCCCTACCTAGTTTTAGATAAAAGGACCTATTTAGCTTACTTGTTCTAGTGTGTTTCTGCCCCTGCCCTTTAGTTCCCAGCCCATGAAAGATGTGTTGAACCCAGCATTATTGTAAAGAAGTATCAGTGTTTCTAGGAATCAGGTGAACTGCTCATTTTGCTTTCATTCTCTACTTGATGTCAAATGGCTTCATTCAGAGTGAGTAGCCAAAAAGGTACTAGCAGACCAACTTGGCTAAATCCTGAACTTCCATTTGACCTCAAAAATGAGGTGGAAGTCCACAGAAATTGCAAATCAGTTAATCTACTGAGGACAAGCAAAAAAACCCAGCACACATGCAGAGACAAAATTAGAAGGACCAAGATGCAAACTGAGCTATAAGGAACTAAAAGTTGGCGTGCAGTTTTTGTGCATATACTGTTAGTAAAAGGGAGACATGGAGCAATTTGGTCTACTGTTCAACAGGAAGAAAAAATTACAATGTTGAGAAAGCTGAGGTATTTGATGATATTTTTACTTGTCTTCCCCAAAAGGCTGAGCTGTTGGACACTAAATACAATTAGCACAGATGTGCAAGAATTCAGAACCTAGCAGGGAAATAAAAAGTTAGAGAGTGCTCAGATAAATCAGATTACAAAGAATTAATCCAGACTTGGTGAAATTAATGTTTGGGTACTTCGAGAACTGGCTGAAACAGTTTGAATCAGTAGCTATACTCTTTCTCCTCCTTTGTGGATAGCAATGGAGTTTCCATAAAACTGGAAAATTTCAAACATTATGACCCCCTTTTAAAATGGGAAAAGGAAGAACAAGGGAATTGTGGACCAGTCAGCCTAAGCTCAATTTCAGGAAGATACTGAAACAAATAATCAAACAGTTGTAAATGCATGATAAAGGAGTTAAGAGCCAATGTGGATTTCTGAAGAACAAACAGCATTAAAGTTATCTGTTTCCTTCTGTGATAGCTGATGACATGCCTTGTGGATAGGGAAAAGCCGTAGAGGGTAGGTAACTTGACTTTGGGTAGGTAAGGGCTTTGACATGTCATGGCAATACTCTAAGACACTATAAGGAACGTGGTTTGGAAAAAAGTAGATGAAACAAGACTAGGATTTATGGGTTTACTGCATTGTATTATTGCATTTTAATTAGTAAACAATAGTAGTTTTTTGTTAAATAGGAGACAACTCTTGAATGGGATTCTTCCATGGTCTGTGCTGGATATGGTACTAGTGCAATGTTTTCATAATAAGCTGAATGAGGAAATATGAGTATCCTTATTAAATTTGCAGATAAAACCATCTGGTGAGGGGCTGTAAGTATATAGCTAGACAGGATTACAATTCAAATAATTTTGGCAAATTAAAGAAATGGTCTGAAAAACATAGGATAACATTCAATACAGACATATGCAGATCTACAGTTAGGAATAATCAAATACACAGAGAGAGAAGGAGGAATGCCTGCTTCAACAGTGGGAAGAAGGTCTGGAGGCTAAGTTGAATATTAGTCACCAGTGTCGTGCTGTGTGAGAGGAGAAAGCAAATGCCATCTATAAACAAGATTGTTTCTGTAAGATGCGGGGTGATTCTTCTGTTCTGCTTGGCACTGGTAAGCCTTCAGTTGGAGTACTGTCCCTAGTTTTGGGTATCACATTTCAGGAAGAGTGTGGATCAGTTGGAGATGGATGGAAAGCAGCAAGAAATACCAGGGGTCTAAAAAATGTGAGGAACAGTTGCAGGAATTAGTGTGTAGATTGTAGGTGGTATTCCTGATTTGTTTTAAAATGGCTCTGCTTCTTGAACCTTCATATCATTTAAGGCAGTTGTTTAACTCATGACTACTATTAGAGATCTTTCAGTAGAGTTGGAACCATCTGGATCTCACTTATGTCAGCTTCATTTATAAATGTTCCCTGGATTTTTTTTTTTGAGAGAGAGCGCAAGAGTGGGAGCTTTAAGGACTTTGTGACTTGCAACTGCAATTTAGAATTTGGCTGGGAAAAGCCACAGGGCCTGGGAAATAAATATTGTTGCCCTCCTGTTCGGCTTGAGGTTGAATCATAGATTTGAAAGTTACCACTGCCAGTCTGAATTTAGCTGCACGGTGGTTGCTACAGGCAGACTCTTCCATCCAGCCACATCCTATCCCTGCTCCCTATGCATGACCCTGGCATTTGTCTGTCTCCTTGTTCAGCTGCTTGTGGCGTGCTCGCTATGGAGAAACTGGCCATAGTGACAGCTTTCCCTTGGAGTACAACCTTTTTGATCTGAGTGGAGATGCAGCACTGTGGGATAGTTTTTTTTCCTCTACTCATGTTTACTAACAAACTCTGACTCTTACAGCCTTTACTAGTAAACTAGGTTTTGCATGCCACTGAGAAGTTATGCAAGCTGGAGTATCCAGGTCTTCAGAATAGAAAGTCCTCAGCTTAGTCATTTAACAAAGTACAAAAATTCATTAACTTTTTGGGGGCTTTAATACAGTAAAAGCAAAACAAAACACAAATTCAATGCTGGTATTGCAATAATTCCGTTCTGTTTTAAAAAAAAACCAAACACAATTTCCCAATATCTGTCAATTATGCATGTACAACCTCATTTAATATCCATGGACATAAAGTACTTCAGAAGATTCTGTTTACATTTATCATGAGTCTAACTGATCTGCCTTTCTGTCACTGTTTCCAATGTCCTTCCTAGTGTGTTCCAACTAATCCAATTTCCTGATTGATCTGAAAGTTAAGCGCATGGGGAAAATCTGTTATATCCACAAAGGTCATGCCAACCACAGAGAATTGGATTTTTACTAAATTACAAAAGCTTTTAAATCAGTCTTACAACAGGTACCTTATTTTAACCTTATCCATGGAAGGATGATGTGTCCATGTAATTCTAAAAGCCTCATGTAGGAGAACTGGGTCTGTCTCTGACTATCATGTCTTGTTTTTTAACAGAGAAAAGGAGCAACTGAATGCGCTACTCCAGGTGGCTCAGGTAAGTTTAACAGTTATTCTTTTCATATGTCTTCTCTGAGTATCTGTGAAGGGTCCTTCATTGCCTATGCTTCGCCTGGAGCTAATATTGTTATTGTGGCAACACTATTTAAAAAATGGGCTTTGTTCACTCCAAACCTGCAGGTGTTTGGCTTTGGCAGAGGTGCATAGAGTTAACAAGGTGGGTTTTTTTCAAGGCTTGTGTACCAGCTTGCCTAGTTCCTATTTGAAAATTTATGTATTGAACATGTAGCATCCTTTTTTGTCTCTACTGATTGAGCTTCTTACATGACCTTGTGATGTGCTGCTCTGTGTGACAGTCTGTTTTGCTGGATTGTTGCCTGTAACAGCAAAAATAAGAGTACAGACGGCTGCTACCATGGCTAAAATAAACCCCTTGTAACTGATCTAATTGTTTGTTGGTACTTGAGATATCAAAGAGCAGACCACCTACCCTGAGGTGTGTGAAAACAGCTGTGTATCTTCTTATTTCTTTTTCCAAACCACTTGTTCCCTGGTTTCAGGCCAGCTCTGTTCAGGAGAGATGACAGATTAGAGTATAAAAATGCATTTGTCCACAAGTAAGAGTCAAGTAGAGAACAAGCAACAGGGTAGCTGTAAAGAAAACAAGGATTGTGGCTTAAGCGGGTCAATTCATTGCCTGCCTTGTCATACTCCTATCAGGAAGTACATTAAATCCTTTTGGAATTTATTTTTGCTTTCTCTCGTGTGTGTATGTTTTCAGCATCCTCCACGGAGGGGAGGGTGGCTTTATCTTATAGCTAAATGTCAGTGAAAGTTACCAGTATCTTCCATCTTCTAATTATAATGTACTTGCTAGAAATTTCCTGTTACTTCAGCGTGGAGAATAGAGGAATACAGAGCCTTCAGCAGCCAGCTAGCCATCATCCATCCAGTGATGCTAAAGAATGCCGAGAAATTCTGGGTGGAGTTTTGATAGGGTGGGGTTGTTGTGGATACAGTCCTGCTTCATTGCAAATATCCCTTCCAGACCTAGATTCTGATAGTCAGACCCCCAGCTCAGGAAGCAACAAAATCCACAAATGTTTTAATGAATTTCTGGGAAATCTTCAGCTCTTAAGCAGGCTATGCATATATGTATTTGTATATCGTTGCTTTCTCCTATATGTGTGTATGTGTGTGAGATAGTTCAAAAAGAGAGGACGGACTTTCAGAATGCTTTTATCCAAATTGTAGTGTACAAAGGGCTGTAACATGAGCAGCAGACAGAGAGGCTTTTCTAAAAATTCGCTGATCCCAGTGAGCTACTTTGTACGATTCAGAAAGGAGGTAGGCTGCTGGAAAAAGGGAGGTTACCTGAAGATCACGTAGTTCTACCTTTAGCTTTTGCACCATGGATGATTGCAGATGCCGATCAGAAAAGGAGAGGATGCTTAGAGTCATCTTTTTGCAGATGGGAAGTACAAGGCAAGCACAGGAGGTAGGAAGAATGAAAGGCCCAGGCAAGGAGCACGTTTAGGTTGAAGAAACTGCTTTAACACTATTATAAATTCTTTAAGGTGGAAGCAGTAAAGACTGAGGAGGTAGATATTCCCCTGCAAGAAGAAGAGAGACGTCAGATGGAGGAGATCTTAAGACTGGAGAAGGAGATTGAGAAGTTGCAGCAACAGAAAGAGGATCACATGTCTATCATCTGTGAAAACACCAGGAATGAAATCAATCGGCAGCGAGAAGAAGAGATCCAGAGGCTGGAAAAGGAGGCATCTAGGGTTGCCCAGGAGTTCTTGGAGCTGCTGGATTTTGGCAATCTGGATGAAAGTGTGCAGAACTTAGAGCGCTCACTTTCTAGTGAGGGGACACTCAACATTGACTGCAGCCTAGTGGCACCACTAGCTGAGGAAGAAGTGGATGAGGGTTTTCATGCTGATGATGAAGGACGGCCAACTTCCAGTTTGGTGGTCTTGAATCAGCACGGCACAAGAAACAGCGATAACTACTCAGAGGAAGGTGCGGACACAAGCCTTTCACTTCTCCAAAGGGAAGTGGGAGAGGTTGTCCCTGCTCCAGGGCAACCTGTGGAAAGAACCACAAGCCCCAAGGAGCAGAGCGCCCTATGTGGCCCAGCAGAAAGCATTTACAGCACTGTCTCAGATACACAGAGGAGTAACAGCGGAGAGGTGGGAGAGCCGATTTACACTTCCCCCCCGGATGTGGAGTCTGACTATGACCATGAGGAGTTTGACGGCTGTGGAGACGCAGGTAGCGCCTCAGCTGAGCCCCTGAATGATGAGGAAGGTCTGAGACACTCCCATGGTACCAGCCTGGACTCCAACCGTGGCAGCCTGGACTCGGTAAGAATCCCTCCCTTCACCTTTCTGGACATTAGTGTGACTTTGTTGATATTTATAACATCCTTGCCTTCTTACTGTATGCCTGCTTGCTCTGGGTATTGTTACTAATATATAACTCTCTCTTACATCAATAATCAGCTTGAAAAAAAGCGAAGAGTTATAGATAGGCTGAAGGCCAGAGGGCTTGTGACTGTCCAGTGTTACTGGTACACAAGCTAGCACATATGTACCTAGGCTATTTTAGATTGTTTCCATCACCATATATTAATGTAACACCCTTTAGGAAGACTGAAAGCAGGCATCTAGTATCTTGTAGGTATATGTTCTACCTTAGAGAGATTTCACAGAAGTAGCCTGAGCTTCTAGTGGACAGTCACAAGAGGAAATGGGAAAGGCTAGGGTTTGATTTGTTTCCATCACTAAAACTTCTCTTGTTCTAGTCCTCTTACTGTTCAGAGTCAAGGGCTTATTTTCAGCTGCTGTGTACACGTTAAGCTATTCTAAGGCTTGAAGAAATTACTGTGCTGATCCAGGCTGGGTCCCGGTGCACACAACCAAGACCACTGAACCTTTTCATTCCTACCGCAGTGTCATGGTTTAACCCGGCAGGCAGCTCAACACCGCACAGCAGTTCGCTCACTCCCCCTCCCCCCAGTGGGATGGGGGAGAGAAGTGGGGAAAAAAAAGTAAAATTCATGGGTTGAGATAAAGACAGTTTAATAGGACAGAAAAGGAAGGGATCGTAATAACAATAGTAATGATAAAAGAATATACAAAATAAGTGATGCACAATGCAATTGCTCACCACCCGCCAACCGATGCCCAGCCAGTTCCTGAGCAGCGGTCACCACCCCCTGGCCAACTCCCCCCAGTTTATATACTGAGCATGATGTCATATGGTATGGAATATACCAGTTTGGGCCAGCTGTCCTGGCTGTGCCCCCTCCCAGCTTCTCGCTGGCAGGGCATGAGAAGATGGAAAAGCCCTTGACTAGTGTAAGCACTACTCAGCAACAACTAAAACATCGGTGTGTTATCAACGTTATTCTCACACTAAACCCAAAACACAGCACTGTACCAGCTACTAGGAAGAAAATTAACTCTATCCCAGCCAAAACCAGGACACACAGGGACAATGACAGGGTAGTAAAGCTGGGCTATTAGCCTCGCACTTGAAGCATTTCAGCTTAGATGCCACACTAGGCTCTGGACTTCCTGAGTGCCCTCAGGCTAGTTGCTTAATAATGCAACGATAAATCCCCTTACAGAACAGGATGTCAGATAAGCCCACATGAGACTGTGAGGAGTTCAGGTGTGAAGCCAGTGACAGCCATGAAAATACTTCAGATAAATGATGTCCCTGAGAATAAAGACTTGAACTACAAATATCTTTTAGAAAATGATTGATTTTTTTTTTGTTTTTTTTAAGGAATTCATTTTACTTCCTTTGCTGTTCTTTTCCAGTGGCAGATTGTGACCCTTCTTAAAAAGCTGCATGATTTTTCCTGTTTGCATTTCCCTAATGTTAGCTACCAGCCATCAGAATTTTTTATTATGTGATCTGCTTGAGTAAACGTACCTTCTCTGTGGGCAAGAACTCAGAGATCACTGTCAGGTAATCTTTAAGTCATGAATCATTCTGTCACAGCCTAGGCCAGTTTCTACCATTCTTCTTAAAATGTAAATAGAAGTGGAGGATTTTATTGGGCTCCTCAGTGAGTAAGACTCATGAAAAATCCGGTTGATACTATGTCATGGCATGAGCCACAGGAAGAGATAACTGCAGCTGGGTCAAGATCCCATCAGTAGCTGCTGATCCAAGAGTACCTGCTTTTTGAAACTTAATGGCAAGAGAGGGAGAATGAATGAGTGGAACAGGAATGAGACAAAAGAGGAGCGCAAAGGCATCACAGAGAGAGAACAGAAGGGAAAAATGAAAAGAAGCAACATGCATCTGAGGAAGGAAAAGGTCTAAGGAACTGCCTTTGTTAGTAGGAAGTTGTATTTAAGGTAAAGGAAATGATAGGGTAATTTGGGATTTCATGTGTGAAGTACTTTCTTATGGCTGAGGGCCATAATCTAGTTGGAGAACAGGGATGAGTAAATACCGTACTATTATTTCAGTAATTTAGATCTTTGTTTTTAGGGTTCAGTTATCCTGGAATATGCTTTTTTTCCTAATCAACCCAAAGCAAGGCATTTCCTTACTGGGGTTAGATTAGTGCTCCATCTTGTCCAGCACCTTGGCATGTCTGCCAAAAAAATCAGAAAAATCCTCCGAAATGAAAAATTCTCTCTTAATCCCATTAAATCAGATCTTGGACTGTGGGCTCTGCCTTGAAACAGGAAGGTTTGTTACTGCAGGTAACTGGAGTTTTCTAGCCACATCCACTGCCGAATGTCACTCTCCTTTCTGGTATGAAAATTCCATGCTCTGGAGACTCTTGCTTTAGGCATTAATGGGTAAGCTGTCAAGCCTCTAGTTTTACTGTATTGCTTTTTTTGTAAAGGGAGTATGTGTTGTTTCGCACCTTCTGATCATGTGACTTCTCTGGCCTTGTTACTTTGCTCCAGTCCTCCTGTGACCAGGAGAACCCAAGTAGCCTGTATTTCTTCTTTTCCTTTTAGTTTCTGGACAGTGAAGAAGAAGTGGATGTTTACATTGATACAGATGAAGAGTTTTGTAATGGACGAGTCACTATCTTCAATGGCTCAGGACCACCCTATTTTCACAGCTATCTCTACATGAAGGGTAAGTGGCTTTAGCCAAAGCTATGGAAGGATGGAATCCAGGAAACCCGCTTTCCTCTTCTGTTTCTCCAGAATCATTGTCTTCATCTGCTCTTAGATCTCTGTTTACTCTCTCTTTTTCTTTTCTTCTTTTATTTAAAACAAGCAAATAAAACAAAGAGCTAGGAGGTGGATGACAGGGAATTAGACTGGATATCTTTGCCACTGAGACCTAATTGTGCCTACTTGGTATGGGCTTAAATGACTCATTCTGAGCTACAAAACTGAAGACAATACAAAAATATTTGAGTAGTGCATATATTTCTATATTTTGTGTTTGTTTCACTAGTTTGTTCTGTTTTTCCTCTGTCCAAACTTAAGCATAACCTTGTTTCTCTCCCTCAGCTCCTTTGTTTCATGTTAGGAACTGAAGTGGCAACTAAGTGCCCATGAAGCAGGATCAGAATGGAAACGTGGCTCTTGTTGCATGTCTGATGAAACCTTGCTCCCTCGCTTTGCAGGAGGTCTCATGAACCCATGGAGGCGGCGCTGGTGTGTTCTGAAGAACGAGGCCTTCATGTGGTTCCGCACCAAGCAAGAGGCGCTGAAGTCAGGCTGGCTCTATAAAAAAGGTGGAGGCATGTCAACACTTTCACGCCGCAACTGGAAACGCCGTTGGTTTGTGCTTCGAGAATCCAAGCTGATGTACTTTGAGAATGATAGCGAGGAAAAGCTGAAGGGGACAATTGATATCAGAAGGGCAAAGTGAGTGAAGAATAAATCCTTTTGAACCCTAGTATTCACTCTCTAAATCAGTAATGATGCCAGTTTATTGGCCTACATATCTCCCATAGGGCTAGGAGAATCAGAAATGTAAGGGAAGGAAAAGACAATTAGAGCTTCTAGTTTTACTCTGGAGGGAGTCTGGAATTACTTGGTAGTTCTTTTTCCAGTCTTGCATTTCATAATCTGGCAGAAGCTCTTTCCAAGCCATGGATGGAGCCAGACCAGGAGGGGCTAATTAAGTACATACCTCATGCATTCTCCCCTACCCTGACTCCATCTGTTTCCTGGCTTCTCCAGGCATTTCACAGAGGTGGTATGAACCTCACAGCGGGATTTGAATTTGGCAGCATGTACTATGCCTTTTCCTGAGCCCCAAGTACTCTTTTTGCTGCCATAGCCAATTCCTCAGCTCCTGCTGTAAGAAGGGAGAGCCTAGTCACCTATTAGCATCATGTGGGCCTGTAAAGTGCCAAAAAGAGTGGCACACCCCACTTTGTAAACAGCCCTCTATATCAACTTCCCTGTTATCTCTTCTTCCATCTAGTCTGCTGGTGTCTTGAAGAAAATCACCTTAAGCTTTGCTTTTGTAGTAGATTAACTTTACAAATCTTTTTAAGGGGACCCTAAAAGTCTTAATGTGTATTAGAGGAATTTTGTATGTCTGTCAGAGTTACAAGCCATCTGAACCAGTGATTTCCCTTCTGTATGGTGAATGGTTCGATGTGAAAAAAAATTGGCCAGGTGGAATTTATGCCTGTGAAAGATTTTCAGTTTTGGCTCTTGTGATTTGCTGCGTTGCAGGGAGATTGTGGACATTCATGAAAAGGAGAATGCCTTGGACATTGTGACAGAAGACAGAGTATATCACATTGTCGCAGAGTCACCAGAAGATGCCAGGTATAAGAGGGAGTTTTGTTAGGTTTGTTCATTCAGTGCAGGTCTGACCCAACTACTCATGGGAGAGCCTGGAAAACATAATCAATTCCCTTTTGCTGGAGAAAAGAGGGGATTTGTTCCAGAGTGTCATTTTGTGCTTACTGGGAGGTACCACACCTACTTTGGGGACTCCCCGTTGCAGCTACTGAGATGGTGGTTCATCCTATCAGTCAGTCACAGGACTGCCACCTTCTTATGTGGCTGCGAGCATGCTGAATTCAAGGGTTACTTCAGGAGACACACAAAACCTTAATATAAACTGTAACATCTAATAGCTGATTTATTTATTAAATGGAATCTTAAATCAAACAAAAACTCTATTCATGTCGTCTGTAAATGATTGCGAGAGCAGCTGGGTTTTATCCAGGAGACAGAGAAAAGGCTGCAGCTTATCAGAGTCTGTAGTGTCATCTGATAAAATCTTCCCAGTGCAAAGCAAACAAATGACTCATGTCCTTCCTTCTTGCCGTCCTGGCGAGGCAGTGGGAATCAGTTTTTTATTGGCAGGTTGGACAACCTGTTCTGGCTATGCAAAGCCAAGTTAAGAGGTTACTGTCCCTAGATGCTCGTGTCTTCCCACTTTTCCCGCTCTTACCAAGGCTTCTGCTCTCGCAGCCCAGCCACTGTAACTGTTTCTCTGATCTACTTTAATCTGATTCTGTGAAGTTATTTAGAGTCTCTTGTTACTTCATTTGGGTGTAGGGAGAGGAAGGGGGAAAGTGTTTGGACACAAATAAATTAACAGAAATACACTAAAGAACAGTCACATGAACAAGAAACAGAAAAATTCAAAGGGCAGTAGCTGAAGAAACAGTAACTTCCTAACCCAGAACTTCACCAACTGGAATAGGCATGCCCTAAGATAACATTGCAGAATTACTAGGGCAAGTGTAAACTAAATGTGGCCTCTGTCAATGCCATATCAGTCTCTGTTCTGAGGGAGAAGAAAGCACCAACACTTGCACTAGCAAAGGGCAGATTAGCAGATGTTGTAGGGTATCCAATTTGAGAATCCTCCATGAAGTCTAGATGTTTGCTGATCTCACTGGAAGCTGCAGATAAGAATCTGCTTGTTCTGCAACAGAGATTAGCCTCCAGATATGTCTGTAACGAGAAGCCCTTTCACAGACAAATAACTTAACTCCAAATTAACTTATAAAAAACCCCATGATTAATTGACAGCCATATGACTTTCAAGTTTATGAGCAGATCAGATCGAGACTAGTTAAGAAGGCTCCCAGGCATCTGTAGGACTCTAGTCCAGGAAGATTCCCAACTGACCCAGTCTTCACAACTCCTGTATGCTCTTCTCAGTCTGCTGACCTGTGCTCCCTGGTGAGGCCACTGCCTGCTTACAGTTCCTTGAATAGCAAGTAGAAAACTGGATTTTGTGGGAGCAGCTGTCAGTGGGTTGGAGAACGTGCACAGAATTTTCGTGGATAAATAAGGAGGAAGGAAGACATTAGTCTGGTATGATCAGCCCAAGAGATATTTTATAGCATAGTCCTCAGGAAATTGTGAATGAAGAAATTTTCCCACAGGCAGCTTTCCAGGTTCCTTGATCATATTCTAGAGCTAGCTTCAGCTAGTTAACCAGATGTTAACTTTGAGTCTGTTTTGATTGCCAGCGGTTGGTTTAATGTCCTGAGCCGAGTACACAGCGCTACAGCACAGCAGCTGAGGGAAATGCAAGATGAACAGGCCAATCCAAAGAATGCTGTGGTAAGTTACTGTGCAACCAGTCTGTGGGCATGTTTAGAGCCCTCTGTGTTTAACTATTTTGTGCATGTTTGTCCAGCACTTGCAGTGCTGTAGTTCATGAGCAGTATAAGAAAGTTGGACGATTATTATAAAGAAACAGCAAAGCTGATAGAAAAGAGGGTAAGCAGTGGGGAACATAGTGGTGGTGGTGGGTGGCTCAGCTTGATCACCAATGGCTCTCCTCTTTGGTTTGGAGGGGAGAGGGGGGCTGATAAAATGCAGATGCAGATAAAATGTCTTTGGATGGAATTATGGGACTAGTCTGGGTCACAGTTATTCCAGACAGAAGACACGCAGTTGGGAAGAATAGGGTATTTATGTGTTTTGCTAGTACTGAGATGTGGAGGCAGAGGTCATTTTAGATCTTCATAATGATCTCTGGAAATTTGTAGCTCTTTTTTCTCCAGTCCTGTGGAGCCTTTGCACATCTTCTCATGCTGTTTAGGGAGCAAAGATGACTCACTCGTGCCTTTCTCATATGTTCATTTCTACTCAAGCTATTGGAATTCAGAAGAATGTTTTTAGTTCCAATCCTGTTCACAAAGGAGAACGTCTGTAATTTAAGATGCAAGCAATTCCTGTTATCTGTGTCTCTCTCACTGTACAGGGAACCCTGGATGTTGGGCTTATTGACTCTGTCTGTGCCTCAGACAATCCCGATAGGTAGGTACAGCAACCTCACCATCTCTTAGATTGGAAACTCTCTGACACATTTTTGTGGGTAGGTCCAGGTTTTGTTTGGGGTTTGCATTTGTTTAAACTCATAAGAATTTATCTCCAAACAAACAAACTCAACTGACATCTTCAGGTTGTTTCAAGCTATGTCACTTCATAGGCATGAAGTTCACGAGTGTATTTTCTTTGAGTGAGAGTTTAGATACTCCATTGCATCTTAAAAGTGGGAACAGCATAATCTCAATGTCAAGAAATTATAGTCTTACCTGTTATTAACACTGAACAAAAATGTCCAGCAAAAGCAGCACTTCCAGTTTTTCAACAGCGTAATTTTGAGTTTATCTTGTAAATTTAGGGAAAAAAACAACACTGTGGAAGAATAATGGATGAATGTAAAAATCTGTACTTTTCTTGAAATCCTTGCAATGCAACAAGCACAGATCTTTAGTTCACAGATTGGTTAGTTTCAGAGAAGAGATTATGGGACATTTCATATCACTTTACGTTAACATTTAATTATTTCCTACAGTGTTAACAGGTTCAGCCAGGGCAAAGCTTGTCGCTACAGTGCTGAAGTAAAATGTTAGCTATTATGTTATTTACCTCTATGGGCTGTTTTTTTTTTCTCACAGGTTGCCGGGACTTTGGGGTTACTAGCTTAGAAAATGCATATCTCAGTAGCAAACTAAGATTTCGTTGATCAAAATATTTTAGCCAGTTCTCAGCCTGGACTCCTCATAGTTAATCTGTGTCCCAGTAAAAAACTAGGCACAAATAGTAAGCTGAAGAGTCAAACCTCGTTCATGCACCTGCTGAGATACACTCTTCTAGAGTACCAATGTTTGAATCAACGTTAAACAAATTCTGAGGAGAATGCTTATTTTTCAACCAATGTTTTTATGCAGCTTATTTTAATATTCCATAGGTTTATGCAGTGGCTTGATTTGCACCTTTTACCTTTGCTTCATACTTGCATTCTACTTTTCAATTTCTCTGTTTTCTCATAGAAATCCATGTTTGCTTTCAAAGCTTTCTGAGTCTATCCTCCTGGAACTGGTCATACTTTTATTTTTCCATTTTCCTGTAAATCATCAATTCTGTGCAGAATTGTGAATATTCTTTTGGTAGGACACATTTGTCTGTTGCAAGAGAAGGGCAAATTAATCTAGGAGCAACATAACAGTTTTTCCTCTGTTTTGTCAGGATTGGCTCATTCTTTTTAAAACCAGTCTCAAACCCATTTTAGCTAACCCTGCTGGGACCTACGTTTGCTACTGCATCACTGGTTTTAATAAGTACAAGGAGAATGGCTGTACTAGCTCAGCCCAGTGGTACTAGCACTAGCTCAGTCCAGTCAGAAGGTAGAACAAAGTCCTTTGCTTATGAACCCAGGACATTTTACAGCTGGGCATTAGCTAATTAATGTTTTCTAGTCTTTGGAAATAGCTTTTGAAAGATATTTAATTCCATTTATCTGGTCTCTGCATTCATCAGTTTGCAGACCAGCTGCACAGGAGATGCTCTTAAGTGTTTCTACATTTCTCTGTAGTTTGTATTCAGAGAATCTTTTCTGCATTGTTTATGGGAAGGTAGAGGACATGGCTTTGGGTGAGTTGAGATATTTGTATGGTTACGACCAATTTTAATGCTTTTATTTTCTGGCAGACCAAATTCTTTTGTGATCATCACAGCAAATCGAGTGATTCACTGCAACAGCGACACCCCTGAGGAGATGCATCACTGGATCTCCCTGCTGCAGAAACCAAAAGGCGAATCTAAGGTTGATGGCCAGGAATTCCTTGTGAGAGGTAAAAGGAAATGCATGCAATTATGACATGTGAAACTCATCTTCCATTTATAATCTGAGGGGGAGGTTTGATTGTAGCTAATCCGATCTAGGGTTTAGCTGCTCCCCCAAAACAATCATTCTCTGCCCCCCTCCACCTTCCAGTCTGCTGCTTGCCACGTCCTGTGTTGTGCTGGCACTGGCTCTTATCTGATTCCCTGTCAGGTGGATTCAGAAAGCCAAAGCTGGAAAAAAATAAGTACTTCTTTATACGTTTAGTTTTCTGATGTTAGTTCCATAGCCTATTTCAACGTGTCCAGCAAATGCCGTCGGGAATAGGAGGGAGCATGGCTGCTCTTTAGGAGCAGCTGGCTTAGAGTGACTATAACATGACACTGCAGCTTTTGTTTTCAGAAAGCTCTGTTCCTTCTGACACCTGTCATGTAGAGAGGGAGGGAGAGAGATCTTTGTGGGATTGCTGCTGTCCTCAGCTAAACAAACTAACCTGATTCTGGTAGACACAGTGAGGTGAGAGTAATTCTCTGAGGCTGAGCAAAAGATTTAAATTATGTCTCTAGTTAGAGCTTAGTTGGAGATGGAGGAGCTGATGCATGAGTAGTGATCACACACATATTACAAAATATTCCCCCATTTGTCTCAAATATTTTTAAATTTCCTTAGCACTTTCAGCTCATCACATGGTCTTAAATGTACGAAGACACTCCTGATCCAATCTACGGAAAGGAAGTGCATGAGCAAATTGCCTTACATCTTCCAGAAAGTATCTATGAGGGAATAAAGGTCTGAGAGTGGTCATGGCAAGGCAGGAGGGCAGGAAGAAAAGGGTCACCAAAAAGTGTCATGAGCCTTCCATCCTAGTCTTAAACATTTCAAGGAGATTGAGTGATATAAAGCAGACTATCAGACAACAGTTTGAGTACCTTAAATTCAAAATACTTAGTTGCAAGGCAACAGTTCCTTTCATCTCATATTGTTCATTAATGAAACAAAAAAAGGAATGTTCCTTTGCAAAGTCAATGTATGCTCTGCACTTCACAGTAAGATATCTGTGTGACGGTGGTGTAGCCACAAAGGCATATATTCGGGAAGGTCTGTCTCTTTATCTTTTCTTTATATGGAGCCTCTGGGCTCAGTCCCACATTCTTTGAACTTTTTGCCTTGTGGGTGGACATTGCTTTTTACAGCTCTGAATAGAAAATTGTCTTTTTGACAGTTTTAGCAATGCAGACTGTCATTTTTTTATAGTATTGAATTTTCTTTTCTTTTTGTTTTTCTTTTGTGAGGAATCTAAAATGAGAAAAATTATTTTTCCTGACCTTGGGAGGAAGAGATGCATGTAATGCTTACAGATCTCTCTACTAGAAGACATGTATCACCAAACCTCTTCCATCAAGGTTTGGATAGGCATTTGGCATCTCTTTGGAAGAATGAATTGTAAATTATTTATTCAGATGTTTGTGACTTGTGAGGGAGGCATCCTGAATAGAGGATGCCCTCATGGTGATGGCAAACTAAACCACAGATTGTTGATAAAAAAATACATAGAGCTGAAGGATGGAACAGCTCTGTGGAAAATTTTGGGCTAATTTCTTACAGTGACTGTGCAGGATACCGCTACAGCGAGTAAAGCAGAGCTGGTAGGTCCCAGCTAGAGGTGCAGAGGTGGAGCTCTGGTCCCAGAGTTAGAGAGCCACCAGGCAAGAGACAGGATTGCTGTGGTGGTGAAAGACAACCATTGACATGTTTGTGTTCCTGTGCTAGGCTGGCTTCATAAAGAGGTTCAGAGTAGCAACAAGATGTCCTCTCTGAAGATGAAGAAACGCTGGTTTGTTCTGACAAACACTGCCCTTGATTACTACAAGTCATCTGAGCGCACAGCTGCCAAGCTTGGCACACTTGTGCTCAATAGCCTGTGCTCCGTAGTGCAGCCCGATGAGAGGGTCTTCAAAGACACAGGTAAGAGGAAGAAAGCGGTAATGAGCAGACTTTCCATGTGTGGCGTTGCCTGAAGAGGGGACGGTGCCGGAATGTAATAGTGTGTCATGTTGAGAAGGTGCTCTTGATGTTATCTGAGGCTCCGTGTCTGGCTGCAAACATCTTTCCCCACAGAAACTGTAAGAGACGTGCAAAGGGCCAGAGAGTACTGTGCAAGTGACAGTAAGTCCCTCACACCTGACGGAGATACACAGTGCTGATAGTGCTGGGTAGTGTCACTGTTTATCTAAGGGTTTCCCAAATAGGGAGAGGGGTATGAGTTCTTACAGTTGACGCTGTGATTATCAGTACATCTCCGTAAATAACTGCCACTTTGTAGCATGACCTACATTTGTCTCTGGGGTCAATGTTATTCTCTTAAATAACAGCAATGGCATACACTGTAAGTCTTTTTTGTAGCATCACCCAACTTGTTAGAAACAAAAGATGACAAGGGACTATGTTTGCGTTCTGTGCAGCATGACATAGTTCTGGGAAGGCAGAATCTGGCATGATCCTCCATTGCTTGCCTTATGAGTTTGGGAGGGAACTCAGGTTGTGAGGCGAAGGGTGAATCCCCTGACAAAGAAGGTGAACCTTAGAACAAGACTTGAAATACTGGACATTTGAGTAGTGGAACTACTTGGGATATTTTTAAAAAGGGCTGGAAGTATTTAGTAAAGTGAGATGAGGGGAAATTTATTCTGCTCACTTCCAAGAAATCGTCCACATTTTTGATCTCAACAGATGTCTAGGGCTGCCTTTAGCAGAGTGAATTGTCATCGCCCTGACTTGTTCTCTCAGTTTGTCAAACACATTATTTTTAAAAGTTACAAGAATTGATTTGGCAATCTGACCGGGTGCTGTGCTTAGAGTGATTGTGCTGTGTTTAGTGTGTTTAGATGTTCTGAGTGATTAATAGCACAGCATAGCCCAAACCCTGTCTGTGAAAGTGAACTGCCTGGTTGGCAGGGAAGTATTCATGTTACACTGCAAGATACTTGTATCTTGGAAAGCTGTCTTTGTACCAAAACCTGGATTGGGACCTTCCTGCTGAAAAATATGTTTTGGGAATGGAGGATGTTAATGTCTACCTCGTCAATTTTAACCAGACACACCATATGTTGCTATCAAAGCAGCAAGGGTTTTCTTCAGCTACATCCTACAGACAAAAAGAGAAAACATGGAAGCAAGTTTCACCTTCCAGCTTCTTTGTTTCTCCACAGGCTATTGGAACATAATTGTCCATGGGCGAAAGCACTCCTACAGACTGTACACGAAGCTGTTGAATGAAGCTATGCGCTGGGCCTCTGCCATTCAAGGTGTCATTGACAGCAAAGTTCCCATAGAAACACCTACACAGCAACTCATTCGTGACATCAGGGTAGGTGGCATCATGCTCATTCTCAAGTGAGTTGAGAGCAGCCAGATCACCACTGGCCTTACCCAGTCATTGCTGAGAATGTGGCAAGAAACGGGGTTGCTGTCTTGGCGGGGGGAAGGGGGGCAGGGAGAAATGAAACCTATATGACTGCAACTAAATAATCAAATCTTATGTGAATTTTATTTTGAATTAGCGTGTTAACTGATCTGCATAAGTCTAGGCTACAGCTGTGTGCAATTACAAATTGCATGCAGGATTACACCATCAAGCATTTGCAAGTCCCTGCTTCATCCTTTCCTCTCCTAAGCATCCTCCGGACACAAACATAAAAATTTCCATTCCTACCAGACATGTGACTTACCCTGAATTCCTTTTTGTACCTTAGGCTTGTGTGGTTAAATGGCAGAGTAAAGGGGGGAAAGAAAATGTCCTTCAAAATAGCAGAAATTGTGCCACTGTAGCAGGAGTAATTTTTGAAAAGGCTTTTTTCCAGAAACTGTGGCAAATTAAACATAGACTCATATTAGAAGACACACCAAAGCGTATTCCAGAAGAAATGTATATGTAAACATATACATTGTGATGAACTCTAAACTAGATGCAATTAGATAGTAACTATTCAGGAAGAAAGAGCTGGGAGTGATTGTGGAGAATCTTGGAAAACTTCAGCTCAGGGTTCAAGGACAAATGAAATGTTAAGTATTGTTAGGGACGGAATATAGGACAAAATGTGGAAGAATGTGATGCCAGTGTGTATGATAGTGACAGGCCTAGATTTTGAACACCATGTGCATTTTGGTTGTCCATTCTGTAAACACATGTAGTACAACCAGACCAGTTCAGGGAGGACAGGCTCATTATTACATACTAAACATGGTGGATCTGTGGTCAGAAAGTCCATTAACCATTTACCGTTGAAAGTTTGAAGGATATACCAGGGAGGAATCATGCCATATATGCCTGTTACATGCCTGCATTAGGTATCAGCCACAAGTCACGTTTGAAGTCAAGATCCTGTGCCTGGTGACCTTTGGTATGACCCAGCATGGCTATTCTTATGTTTAATTTTCAGAAATAATGTACAGAGTAATTTTTATATGTGCATTATGCTTTGATCACCTAGTCCCTCTATGGACCTCCAGAAAGTTAGATGAAGGTGGTTGAGCTTGAACCTAAATGTATAAGGACATCCTGTGAAAAACTATCCCCATTTGAGGATAATTCTTTTTTTTTTTTTTTTTTTTTTTTTTTCCCCCCAGGAAAACAGCACAAACTTTGAAGTAGTGGAACAGACATATAGGAGGAACCCAATCTTGCGATATACCCAGCACCCTTTGCATTCCCCATTGCTCCCACTACCGTATGGAGATGTTAGTGTCAACTGTAAGTATTTTACCCGTGTGACAGAATCCGCTCACATTTTGAGAATCAGTGTGGAGCCTGAGCACCACAAAAGTGGTCTGTAAGCTCCCTCTGTGCAGGTGAAGTCCGTCTGGGGCAGTGTAGCCCACAGGGTTCAGAGAGGGAGCAGTCCCTTTCTCCACCCGGAATGTATTCTGTGTCCACTGCCTCGTATCTTAGGAATACTGAATCTTAAAAGTAAATGGGGGCAGATAGTTTATCATCCATCCGGGGGATGTGCAGCCTGTCATCCTTGAGCTGCAACTGGGTTGCGAATGGCTCCAGTGGAAATCCTACAACAGGATTACATCACGCAACTGGCAGTGGGATAGTATTCATACAGAAGCTGCTGTAAAACCAGACTAAATTAATCCTTTCTTCAAATGCTTCAGGATCATGAAAGAGCTAGACTATTTGATAGGCCACCACAAAACCGAAGTGATTTGCTGATGATTCCAGACTGGCATACAAAAACAGAAAGCTGCTGCTGAAGACCTATAGAAGAATCTCTAACGCGGAGTGACTGGGCCACAAAATCTTTTCAGAAATTAATTTCAGTCTGGATATGCAAAGCAATGTATACGGGGAAAAACAGTCTGCCACATAGGCAGTGATGGGTCTGAGTGATCTAGTTCTGCTTAGGAAAGTGAACAGAAATTTACATAGCTTTATGAAAATGTCAACTCTTGTGCTGAGCAGAGAAACAAAGCAGCTAATGCAAGGTTTTGAAAGCTTAGAAAAGGAAAAAGAAAGTCTCTGTGCGGCTGTATTGATGTATCATGCACCTGCATCTTGAATATGGGATGCAGCTTGGCCTTCCACATCTTAACAAAGATACAGGAGAAGTAAAAACCTACCCAAAGATGATCAAAGGCATAGAAAGACTTGCCTACAGTTAAGAGCCTAAATAGAGCAGGACTCTTCAGCCTCAAAAAGAAGTTTTTAGGGCTGTCATGGAAAAAGTGAAAGGGGAGTAACCGCTCACTGTCTCTCATGATACAACGATTAAATTAAGTGGCAGATTAAAAGCACAGAAAAAATAAATTCTGAAATACAGAAAAATTACAGAGCAAGTACTTAACACTGTGGAACTTACTGCTACAGGGCTGTGTATTTGTATTGTACAATGAATGCACGGCCTCTGGGGAAGCAGTGGCTGTATAGGAGATTCAAAAGGACCTACAGCCCCAGAGATGCGCAAAGGAGAATGCAAGCTGCAGCAGTATGGTAGTATCACATACTTCTGAGCAATTCAAAGCAGACATTTAGGTGCTTAACAGGCATAACCAGTGTTGGTGTAGGTGTTTTAAATCTAAACGATATGTAAAAGCTGCATCTGTGGTACAGCAATTTGCCAAAATTCTGTGTTGGCTCGGGTGTCAAAGCTAATACGGGCACAACACAGAATTTTGGAAGTACATAAGCCAGGCTTCGGTGTCTGCATTTAGGCACCTAAAGCCTTAACTGCATTAGTGACCCTCTGCTTTATAGCTGCTCTCAGGGGAGGAGACAGTTTACAGAGAGGTGACTTTCTGCCACCCCTTCACCTGTGTCTGCAGATGAGGTGCCAAAAGCTGTCTCTTGGCACCTCATCTGCAGACACTGAAGCCTGAACGAGATTTCAATGCTAGTTTCCCTTAAAAATGTTACTCTGCTTTTCTGCACAGTATATCCAAAAATGGATTTGCAGTGGTGATGAGTTAGATGTTGGCAAATAGTCATTAAAACTGCATTTGCACATTTAAAGGGGAAGCATTAATGAATTTTGAGTATAAATTTAAGTTTAGGAGATGAGCTAATGCTCAGGTTGCTGTTCTTCTGTGACAGACTAGTACAGGTGCCAGTAGAAAATGAGGGAGATGCTCACCTCTTGTCACTTTTGTGATCGTTCCCCAGTGCAACAAGAGAAGGGTTACAGCAGCTTACAGGACGAAGCAGTGAAGATCTTTAACTCCCTTCAGGAAATCGAGACAGTATCTGACCCCATACCCATTATCCAAGGCATTCTGCAGACCTGCCATGATTTAAAGCCCCTTCGTGATGAAGTGTACTGTCAGCTCATCAAACAAACTAATCACATGCCGCATCCCAACAGTACCGGGAACCTGCACCACTGGCAGCTGATGTCATGTATGAGCTGCACTTTTCTGCCCAGTAGAGGGATCCTTCGCTACCTCAAGTTCCACCTCAGAAGGTACGCGTCCTTTTCATTTGCAGCCTGTTTCCTTTCTCTCTGCTTATCTTCCACTGCCTGTTGTAGTTTCTGTCTCGCCCTCCTCCTGTGCAAACATCATCCTGTGGTGTCGCAGCCTCCTACCTTTGTGCACAATTCTTGCTACCAGTTGTTCTGTTGTATGCAAACTCCCCCCATTCCACTCATCGGTTGTGTCAAAAGGGTGTGGAAAGTAAGGCTACCCAAACAGAATACCATGAAACTGTGTTAAAAGTGGGTTTACAGCCGATCACCTACTGCTTAATAACATCCATATAAACATTCGCAACTTGTAGGAAAGGTGAGGACCGTACTTTCATATTCATTGAAATATGTAGTACCTTGCAGCTGCCACAGTCACAATGTGTACTGTGGAGTAGTAGATATACTGTAAATCAAATTTATAATTTTTCAATATTTGTTTGCTTAACTAAGCACATAATGCTTACAATTTGTATCTCTAATCTGCTTTAACCTCCCATTTTCATGAACTAAATGATTTACATTTCTTCCCAATTCATGTTCAGGATCTAATGCAGTCTGCATTGGAGCTGAGCTGCAGCCATGTAGTCTCACTCTACTCATTAATGATGAGAAAGATCGATAAAATCTATTTGATTTCTTCCAAGCTAGGAAAGCATGAGGTGAAACTTGTGCCAATACACCAAATAGCTACATCCAGGGCCTCATTCTAAGAGATGCTGAGTAATACTTCATGTTGCCGTTTCATGTTTTTATCACTGGAGTTGCAGATCATGTTATACTCAGAACTGCTGGCCACATTTGATTTCATTGTTTTTAATCTCATTTTTGTAAATTGAGATAGTCAATCCTTCTATCTTCAGCTGGTACTAAACTCCTGAAAGTTTGAACTGCTTATTTCATACACTGCTGAGAAATGCCACTGAAGTGACTTTGGAATGACTAGTAAAAGCAGGTTGTATGGTTTAGGAAATAAGCAGGCTCATTATTCCTGTGGTTGCACTTGGCATCACTATCTCTACTGAACTCTTTACGTACAGTAGTCCAAGTTGTAATGTGGTAATGTGCATGCTTTCTGGTTCACTTTGTGATGGTTTTTTTTGCTTCTCTTTACAATTAGGGTAAAAGACCTCTTTCCAGGCTCAGAAATAGAGAGGTATGCGCAATTCATAAGTGATTCCCTGAAGAGAACAAAGACGAGGGAGTTTGTGCCCTCCCAGGAGGAAATACAGGCTCTTCTCACCCGTGAAGAAATGACCACAACAGTGTACTGCCATGGCGGTGGCTCCTGTAAAATAACCATCAATTCCCACACAAGCGCCGGGGAGGTAATGCATTAGTAGCATTAACCAGATGTAAGCACACCTCTGTGCCTGGATACTGGGTCTGTTGAAGGGACTCCTTTTTCCCATTCATCTCCCATTTCTCATTAGTTTTTTTAATTACCAATTTTTTGCTGTATCCACAAAGTCTGTAGGGAAAGCTCAACTTATTCTGCGGGTTCAGAATTATACAAGGCCTATGCCTGGGTTGTAGAATATCACTTAACAGTTGTGTTGCAAAATCTAAACACTTTTGGTGTTCTGCCCATTGGAAAGGTAGTAATTCTGAAGACTTGCTAAACCCAGTTTTCTGGACAAGTTGAAATTCCAGTTCATAATGTAATCCTTCTGGAAGGGATATTCTACCAGTAACTGAATTGTTAGCAGGTCAGAAGCGAGATTCCAGGTTATAGTAGGCATGTCTGTGAAAACATTAGTGCCAAACAGAGGTAAAAATAGTAGTAAAGAGTGAGGTTGTTACTAGAGGAACCGAGAATATCATCATGACATCTAAATCCATTATGTGCCTGCATCTTGTGCAGAGTTCTAATTCCCCCATCTCCAAACGGGCAGTGGAGATGATTGAAAAGGTTCAGAGAAGAACAGCGAGGATGATCAAATACAAGTAATGGCTTCCTTGCAGGG
This sequence comes from Aptenodytes forsteri, assembly GCF_000699145.1. Lineage (NCBI taxonomy): Eukaryota > Metazoa > Chordata > Aves > Sphenisciformes > Spheniscidae > Aptenodytes > Aptenodytes forsteri. The sequence goes on along the minus strand of NW_008794888.1, from coordinate 3,643,996 downwards.
AACGATCTTTTAGGGTTAGAATTCTTTAATCTGAAAACGAGATAACCAAGGGGGAAATGTGATGGAGGTCTATGAAATGGTGAGTGTCCTGAAGAGGTACTGATTCTTTATTGTAAAAGTGTGTTGTGATACCTACTCTGTGGTCTCTCTCTCTCTCTGATTTTGCAGGTGGTTGAAAAGCTGATCCGAGGTTTAGCAATGGAGGACAGCCGTAATATGTTTGCGCTCTTTGAACATAATCAGCAGGTGGATCGTGCTGTTGAGAGTCGGGTGATTGTGGCTGATATCTTGGCCAAGTTTGAGAGGTAGAAGAATGTTTCATAAAATCTTTAACTCCTAGTTGGATGTAACACTGGTTTAAGTGATAGTACAGTCAGGTAGTTTTATCCAAAGCAGCCGCAGTGATTCAGCCGTTCACTCTGGTTTGAACTTCCCTTTGGTAAGGTTCAAGTGCTCTTTCTCACTGTGTGGTAAACCATGTTCACATCTGTTTTGGTGACAAAGGAGCATTCTCTATCAGGCTTGTCAGGACAAAATTAGTAGTGCCTTTATCAAAGAAAGAGTAATGGTTTACTAGTAGAGCTCAGGGAAGGTTTGCTTAAGTCTGACAATGATCTTGTCAATTCACATCATAACAGCTATATCAGAAGAGAGAACGAAGATTTGGGCATGGAAATGCAGCTCTAATTTCTTACTATGGACTGTGATTTTGTGGCCAGACATACAAAGAAAGCAATAAATTGTGAAAGAAGCTGGCAATGCCATTGTCTATTTTATTCCTGTTCTAAAGACAAAAATAAAATTGTTTCAGATGGTGGTGAGGCTGGTGCTTTTCAGAGTCACAAGATTACGTGGAAACGGTATCTTGAAAATGGGGAATACCTTGTGTCCTGCCCCCAACTCTTGCATTTGTCTAGAACCATTGATCTAATTTTTTGATCAAGTATATCTGATAAGAACTTTGAATCCTTTTGAATAAAAATTTCATGCAACTCAGAGGAAAAAATGGAAGTTACCAGAAAAGTCTGCTGCACTGAGATTGTCCTGGTAAATTAGGTAGTTCCGTATGCTTTCCTTCAGAAATCCAGGGGTACCTTCATATTGTGAGTTGCACTGCGGACATCCCAGTACCGTGGTGCTTCTGGTTACTGTTTTTTTCCCCCTCTTATTCTCTTTCCTATCTTACAGACTTGCTGGCTCTGAAGAAGAGGAGGAGGAAGGACAGTGGCAGCTGTATTTTAAGCTTTATTGCTTCTTGGATATTGAGAATGTTCCCAAAGATGGGGTGGAGTTTGCCTTCATGTTTGAGCAGGTAAGCTCGCTCTGGGAAAATGATTTGTGGCAGAAGCACACAAGAGTATACAGAAAACTGGCTTACCTTTGTATTAGAAGTGGGAATGCTGGTTTGAACAGAAGAATTTAGTGTGTTGGATTTTTGCCTGGAATCTACCAAACAGACATGCTGCAGAGTTCTCTAGGGAATAGGAGTATTAGAACAAAAGCAAGAAAAATGAACAAGGCCTTCAAAAAAACTGGAAGACCAATGATAATAAAATGCTTTTAAAATTTATCTTTAAACTTAAAAGATACAGAAATTTGGATAATGATTCAAGAAGAATCATTAAAAGAAGCTGCTTGCAGAACATAGGTGTAAAGAAAACTGTAAAATCTAGCTATCTGCCTATCAGCTTACAAGAACAGCACGTCCTTGGGGTGTTACAGGAATTGACTAAAAAAACCTATCTTTTGGGCAATTTCTTTTGATTAACAGAGAGGCGCTAGAAGAGTACTACAGAAAAAGGAAAAGAGAATGTAGTTGACAATATTTATCTGCTGAGTAATCTTTTTTTAAGTCACTATACTCCATAGCACAATGATGCTGGTTAGGCCAGAGATCACACTGGTATGAAATAACCTTGCAATTAGGGGTGCAAAACTAAACTGAATGGAGTACCCAGCTCTGTGATTCATCCCATCTTTCTTACTTCCAACGAACACTTTGATCTTGCCTCAGAAAATTATAGCTGTTGAAAATTAATTAATACGTGTTAAAGGGGGTCAGTGTCATGAAGACTGAAACTCATTGACAGTCAAATGGATGGCGTGTACATCACACAGACAATGGTTCCCTAAGAGGGTTTTCTTGAAATGAAGGTTAAGTATTGTTAACTACAGAATGTCTAGGAAAGGGTCAGGAACAAGACATCACAGTACTCTGCAGAAACTCAATTATACCAAACTCCCTGTTGACAAGGCTTTCAGTCTACACAGCTTTCACTAGCAGAGAGTGGTGGAAGGAAGTAACAGTAGGAGAGTGGATGTTATCCAGACGTTAGATGGATGTAGCAAAAAAACCCCATAAATATATTTCACAGAAAAACAGGCAAAGGGAAGCAAGAAGATTGGGGGACACATCAGGTGAAAGAGGAGGAGGTGGGAGGTGCTGGTGTGCAATGAGACTGAGGTTAAGAGTCTTGGGTTTATTACATCTAACTCTCTGGTGTTTAATATAATCTCCACACAGGAGCTGTAGCTGGTACAGCACAAAACAAATTGCCTCAATCCCAGCCTCTCCCATCTGTTCCAGACCTAAAAAGTCCTCATCGTAAGACTTTCAGTACAGGATAGGGGCCCCTCAGAGATCTCTGTCCTGTCCAGGCTTGCAGAAAGAGGTGTTCCCCCCACATCGACCAGCTGCAGACTTTGACTTCTTTATTATAATGTCTGCTCTGACCTCCTGAATTATGTCTTTCCTGCTGAGATTGGCTTTCCTGCTGGGATGGGCAAATGCCATAAGAATCTGTACATGGACCCAGCTGTGAATGAAGTGTGCTTCTGCTTTCTAATGAGTTTGGGGGACTTTTTGTTTGTTTGTAGGCTCATGAAAGCCTCATAGATGGTCATTTTCCTGCACCAGAGGACACTCTGCAGCGCCTAGCAGCTCTACGGCTGCAGTACCTTCATGGAGATTATTCTAAAATAAGTTGGACCCTGGATGGAATCTACCCAGTTAACAGGCTAAAATCCAAAATACTGCACTCAACAAAGAGCAGTGGCACTACCAGTCACACGCTGGAGAGGAGACGGACCAGCTTCCTTGAAGGGACGTTGAAACGTAGCTTCAAGACAGGCTCTGTAAAGAAGCAGAAGGTCGAAGAGGAGCAGATGATGGAGATGTGGGTAAAGGAAGAGCTTTCAGCTGCTCGGGCAAGCATAGCACAGAAATGGACCAAGCTGCAGGGACTCTCTCAGCATCAGGCCATGGTGAAATACATGTCCATTGTAAAGGAGTGGCCGGGTTATGGGTCAACCCTCTTTGATGTTGAGGTGAGCGATGTATAAACTCATGTAACTACTACCAAGGAGAGGCATCAGTCTGGAGAACAGATAAGCTGTGTGTATTACATTGCTCAGCAGCAGAAGGGAATTTCAGGACTGGCTGTATTTTGCCCCAATAAGCTTAGGGTAAGCCTGCAGTACCACATACCCAAAGAGGTGTGATGCAGAGAGCACAGAGCAAGCAAGCTGGTGCGTCCCGGTAAAGGGAGGGAGGCAATGGGTTCCCACTTCATTAGAAGAGCAATAGAATTTGGGAAAATTTTCTGAGCTTAAGAAGGTGGTGGCTAGCGAAAGCAGAAGTAAAATGAAGCTCTATTGTCTTTACCGGCAGAAAGTGCAATCCTGTTCTGCAGCAGTACAACAGAAACTGCTCAGACTGGGTCACTTAGACGACTGTGCTGAGCCTGCTGGAGTAGGGATCCACAGTTCCAGTTTTATCAGTTTTGTTGCTGCCTAGGTGGATTACCGTGGGAAGTTGCTTGCACTCACTATATTATCTGTAAAACAATAAGTGGAATATTGATTTCCTAAATCACTTTAAAATCTTATGAGAGCTGTTAGGTATTACAATTATTTATTACTCAACTAGTATTTGACTCACAGCCATGTCACTTCTAAATCTTTGCAGCAGGAGTGCCTACAAGATTCCTTCTGCAGACATCCTATTTTTTCTATTGGGGTGAAGAGTTGAAATGTCCTATAGGAGCCAGAAATGGAGGGCTTTTCCTTGAATCAAAGATGATTTGATCCTCCACTGCATTTATGCAAAATTTCGTGTTTCTCTTTCTGCAGTGCAAGGAAGGTGGATTTCCAAATGATCTTTGGCTTGGAGTCAGCACAGAGAATGTGTCTGTCTACAAACGAGGGGATCCTAAACCACTAGAAACTTTCCAGTATGAGCACATTGTTTTCTTCGGAGCACCACAGCCTAACACCTTCAAAATTACGGTGGATGAGAGAGAAATGTTCTTTGAAACATCCCAGGTACATGAAAGCACAAGACTTGTTCTATGTGCAGTTTTACTAGCACTTCAGTAAAGCTCTAGTTTCCGTGGACTAGACAAGCTTATATGCGAGAACTCTTGCTGAATGGACTGGACAGCCAAGGAAAAAGATGAAGGGAGCTTAAGCCTAAAGTGCCACGGTACCTCTTCTTGAATACAGGGATAAACAGAAAAAAAAAAGGTGCTGGTTAGAAAGTGAAGGAGTTTGAATGGTCTTCCAGTGCACTGGGAATTTCAAATTTTGGGTGCTCATGCATGTGCTCGTTTTTTTTCATTCCCTTCCAGTATATGAATGGGGAGTTTACAAACTAAAAAAAAAAAGTTTAGTAGCATTAAAGCTGCTTTTCTTTGAGCTACAAGCTTTTTAAGTGTCGCTACAACAGAGCACAAACTTGTCAAGCATTTCTTTCCTTACTGTCGTGTTCACGTTTAGTATTACATGCAAAATTTATAGTGCCATGACCTTGGACAAGGGGACTCTTTTCCTGCAAGATGCCTGGTATGCCTCAGTGGAATTAGGTTTTTAACATGCTTATCCTCTGTTACTGTGTTCTCTCCTTAGGTGGGCGAGATAATAAAGATCATGAAAGCATACATCAACATGATTGTGAAGAAACGTTGCAGCGTCAAATCAGCCACCAGCGTGGACAGTCATGCTAGCATCTGGACTAGGTGATATGAATGAACTGCCAGGAGAGAGAGGCAGTTGTTTAATGATTGGTGTTTGCAACTTGCCAGCACAAGTGTAGCAAAGATGTTTTTTTAAGAACTCCACTTGACTGACTACTGTATTTAAAAACTGAAGCGACATCTACAGTACCATAGGATTTGCACCTCTGCCCAAAGACATTGAACAGCAACAACTGTTGTTAAATACTAAGGGCCCAAAACTTCTTTTTCCCCTTGCTTGTTTGTTGGACAATGTACCTTAAAGAAGCAACGTCAGAAGCATCCTCCTTCTCCTGCCTGTCCTCTCTGCTGCTTTCACCATTACCTGTCATACTGGCAGAAAAATTCAGAAGAATCGTTTCTGCACTACAGGAGGCAAACTTAAGCTTCCTTATGAATTTCCAACATGCAAACATCTGGGATCATGGGATCGCAGCATGGTCTGCTAAAAGAGTATTTGGTTTTTATTTATTTTGCAAGCAACTCTAAAATATAAGTCACTGGATTTTTTCTTTGGGATATGCTAATGATCTGATCTGGTCTTAAAAGAAAATGCCTTTGTATAATTGAAGCCAAGTGCTCCAACTAAGAGGTCAAACCCTACATGAGAGAGTATTAAACAAACAAATAAAAACACCTGAGGTGATTCTTTACCTTCCAATAGAAGTTTACAGGTACATGACTGTAAAAAGCAGCACTTTAAGTTAAAATTCTAAATACTCCAACATAGGAGAAAATCTTTGGGACTAGCACTGAAATAGATCATCAGGTGCCATTCTGGGTACATTCCAAGCAGCACCTGTTGCCTAAAAATTAATGACTGCCTTTCACCTATACAGCCCAGGAGGTGAGATTGATTTAGTCGCATTTCCAGAAGAGCTGTTCTTCACAAACGCCAGGTTTTAGAGGGAGGTCAGGGGCTTTTATGGTGAGCAGCCTGCCTGCGTTAAGTTGCTTCTTTCTTTATATGGGATTTTAGGATGACGGGGATCCCTGAACTTCAGTTTTAAGTGAACTGTTTCCTCCTGAGTGAATAGGTGCCTAGATTAATGGCTATAGGCAAGAATTTCACTTCCTCTGTACTACTGTAAGCAGATGCCAAACCCTTCATCCTCCTCCAAATTCTAATTGGAACTGCTCCCGTCACTGAATCCCCAAATCCCCTTCCAGGCTCCTCCAGGTCCCTAGTCATCAGCAAAACTTGAAAACAATGCTGTTTTGCCAAAACAACTGCTTCTTGGAGGTTTTGATAGCTACTTGCAATTTGAAGAAGCAGACTTTTTTTTGTCTTCTTGGTGAAAGATAAGATAAATTGGTTGCATTAGCAATCAAGAAACCTGGCGGCTAGCTATTTTCTATGACCCTTGTCTAGTCTTGGGATCCCAGAATGCAAAGGCCCGTTCAGTTTCTTAATGAAGAGCTGTATGCAATGTGGGCCTTGTTCCACGTTTACAATCAGATGTCTCCGTTTCTGAAGAAGTGGCAGCTAAGGCCCGTTAGCTATGAAACAGAAATTTCATAGAAAAGAAAATGAGGAGTCAGTATGCAACAGGTTCTGTTCCAATTCATCATCAAATTGTGCCCTGTCACTAATACTGTGTTGCAGAACACTAGTTTTGAAGCTGACAGTACAAGAAAAATCGGTGTGCATAATCTGTGCTTTTCTCTCATGTCCAGGGCACTGCAGCATGTGCAAACACTCTGTCCCCTTGCCACACAGCCAGCCTAAGAGGATAGCCGCTACTGCGTATCATGCGTTCAACTGGAGTTTTGCCTTAAACAGCTTTACTGAAGGATCCTACAAACATCCCCTTTTTGTCACAGAGAACAAAAAGATGAGCAGGTCACAAGTGAGGGAGAACAGGAATGCAGAGGCAACCTGAGACGTAACACTTCGTATCGGTCCGTACACTGACTAGATCGCTTTATGTATCAGAATAGCCTTGATTATCCCTGTCCTAACTCTGCACTATCTCTGTGTTCTGGCTCTTGGGTTGCTGCAGGCAGCTTGAACCCACTTGGGAATGTAACTCCCGTTACCGTTTGTTGTAATTTTGCTCATTTCTATTACAGAATTCCTTCTGCTGTCTTTTTTAATTTGTAACTGGCTTTACAAGATGAAAGTTTAATAAATTATTGGATTGCACAGGCTGTATTCACTCACAGACGTTGTGTGCTCATGTTAAGGTGTTTGCTCAGAGATCTGACACTCAGAACTTGTAAGTGAAAAGTAGGCATCAATGGCACGAGGAGACAACAGCCCTTCCTCTCAGAAGCAAATTTTGCATTTGTGGCAAATTATGGACAATAATTTGCCACTACAATGGGGAAGGCTTGTTTCCAGCTTCTGCCGCTCGCTCTGGAGCTGGGTCGCACCTTTGGTCAGCAGGAGATGCCCCATGCGGGTTCAAGGGGCTGGTTCTGAGACGGTTACTGTGGTGAAAGCAGAGCGAGGAATGAATGATCTCCAAAGTCCCAGTCTGCAGGATCAGCTCCATCCCTTCTCTTCAGCACCTCCAAAGTCACTAATAACAGAAAATCGCTGCCAGCTGAAATAAGCCGCCAGCTGCACTTCTCTTACAGTAGCACGACCCGGGCACGGTGTTCACCTCAGAGCATGTATTACCAAAGTGGTAAATCTGGCTAGAGCTCAGCTGAGCTGTCGGCAACACGGACAGACTATCCTCTAGCAGACAAAAGTCCCCTCAATACATCCACAGGTACGGAAACCAAACAATGCCACATAATCCCCATTAATATGCTCTCATACATCCCTTGGTCAGATGCTCTGAGAGCCTTGGGACCCTGGAGATAGGTCTACGCAATTTCATCTCCAACTGTTCACAGATTTTCAGTTTCTTCATCCTTACCACCTTGCATAGTCTTTCCAGGTCTTTATTTGAGGCTGGAACTGCCTCTGCTTACTTCAGCAGTCACTTTTCTTCCCTCAGCTGTTACGTTCCTTTCTATGTACTTCCAAAAACACGCTGTCGCTGCCTCCTTTCTGCTTAGGAAGCCTGAAGTCACACACAAGCAGCTACCGCTTGTTTGGCTGGAGGAGGGTGTCAAAACTAAACACGGGCTGCTTGGCCTACGCGTCTCTCCCAAATAGCCCGCTTGTGATAAAACACCTCTCGGCCACATCAGGGTCTGGCATGGCGTGTCTCCCTCACTCACTGCCTGCTGGGCTGTGACTAACTGAAGCTGAATTTTTTCTTGGTGGCAAACGCGGAGGCCAACCCCAGTCGCTGTGGATTAAAGCAGGAGCTATCTAGCCAGTCTCACTTGTTTGCAGCTGTCGAATTTCAAACTCTGCTTGCTTCATCTAATACATCACTATGATGACAACAAACATGCACCGCTGCAGGTCCAACAGGACTATGACAACATGCACCAATTCATTTATGACTCTGGTTGCAGTGGATAACCACGCAAGGCGATGGCCAACTAACGGCGTTCTCCCACTGCCATGCTAATTCTCACCCTGCCAGTGTGAGGAGCAGGCCCTGCTGGCCTCCACCCCAGTATTTCTCTAACAGTTAATTCAAGTCTGTATGTTCTAATGTTTCTTTTATATGAAACAGTTTCATGCCAATGGGTGTTAGAGTTAGGCTTTGGAGCAGGGCACAATTCATAATCAGCACCTGCACAGTAATCATAAAATCGGTTATACACAAAATCACAGCCCCTAGTAAGTTATATCACAAGCGCGCATATCTAATTATTAAACTAGTTTGACTGTAAACTTCAACTGTTTATTTACACCTTGTTCTAAAACACACAGCCTTTCCATACGTAGGCTGTACGTTGTAGGATTATGCTGTGCATTGACTTCAAAATGACATGCTCCCCATGGGTATTTAAGCAAGTTCCTCACACATGAATTCCAGCCCCCACTGGAATTAAGCTCCTAAATAAAATATAAGCTCCTAAATCTGTGGTTTGCAAATCTGCTGAGCTCTTGTCCACATTTTACACCAGAGGTTCCTAATGCTACAATTGGCTATACGCTTTGGCCCCATGCCACTGTCAACACAGAGGTGATTGCCGAGAACTCGATTGCCAGTAAAATTCACTTGCCTCTACCCGCCTGTTAAGTGCTGCTCTTCAAGCACGGCTGTGTGCTGGACAGCCTCTTAAACCCCAGTGGGGAGGACTCCATCTCACGGCGTACCTGGACTCTGCACCAGTGTTTAGGTCTGGATGCAAACACGTTATGTTGGGTGACTCCCGGTTCTTGCCAGACGTGCGCTACCACCCACTGCCCTGTGGCTCGGGCAGCCCAGCCGGCTGCAGGGTACAGCTGGCTGGCAGGGAGCCCAGCTCCGTCTCCTCCTAATGCTGCACCCAGGGGCACGTCCGTGGCCTCCCGCAGCCCCCAGGCACTGCCCCCCAGCACAGCGGATGCCTCAGGCCTTCCCCGAAACACTGTGATGTCTCAGGGTTACCAACCCAAACACACATGTCCTTTCTGTAAAGCCAAGCACAAGTAAATCCCATGCAACTCTTACTCAAAAAGTGACAGCCCGTCAGTATAAACTCAACTGGTTGTGTAACGGGTCAGGCATCGGGTATGGTTTTTGCAAGTCCAGTAATGGAGCAGATGCATTCATAGGAGCAACTTACCTGTTGCCTCTTTATCCTGCTGCAGGGCCAAGCTGAGTAAGTGAGGGGAAACTCAGCTGTCCCTGGTTGTGTCTCATCAGAGAGAGATGGGCAGAGCAGCATTTAAACCAGGAGCTTTCTCCGTCCAGCTCCTCCGGGATAGCAGCATCTTGGCTAGTCATCCTCTGTGAGCAAAGCGATGCAGAGGAAGGCCTGTGATTAAGCGCTTAGAAACAGAGCTGGTCCTGCAAAGTGAGACTGGTGTGGGGTATAAAGGCGCTGAGTCTGTGTGGTAGGAGAATCCCTGGTTGCAGAAGGAGGGGAGGTGCGGAGGGATTCCCCTGGGGCTGGAAGAGGGGAGCGCTGGCTGTTGCCCACAGCAAACTCCTTGTTGCGTTGTCAGTGCTTGGGCTGGGAGAGCTGCTCGCTCCCTGGCTGCTGTAGGTTAGTTGCTGGCAGAGGAGGGGAACAGACCCACCCCTGCCGGGGCTGCGGTGTCCTGGTGTTACGGGTTGTTCTGGCTGCCCACGCTGGCTGTTCTGGCCCTCTTTTCCAGCACCCTGTGCCAGGGCGGTGGGGCTGTTGGCAGTGCTCATCCCACGCCTGTCAGGCTCGGGGCTGTGCTCAGCTGGCTGCTGCTCTTTAGGAAGTGGCCCTTTCTGGTCTCCTTTCCCAGCAGCTTGCGCTGGTGTAAGGCTGCCTGTTTGGCTCTCGTGTCCGCGGTGGTGTCTTCATCATTTGGCGGCTTATTTGTCAGTGCTGCGAAGCTGGTATGAGGCAGAAGAGGTACAAAGCAGGACGGTGGCCGCAGGAGACCATACAAGATGGAAATTTCAGGAACCCGGCCCTTTTCCTCAAAGTAGCTCACGATCCAAGCCCTGGGTAAATGTGCCCTCCTATTATACACACACACACGTATAATTCACGCTCTCACTTGACACAAGATGCTCTTTAAATACCCAGATCATGTTAATGAAAATAAAGACATTTCAATGAAACAGAAAGCAGTTCGGTTGCTGACGGGGATGACATTCAATCATGCGCATTAGTGAAATCATCTCAACCAACTACTTTGTAAGTTTAACTTGAATATGCATACAAATCCTGCTAGTTTTTACAAAGTATAAGCACCAGTTTTTGTATAAGTATTCTATATCATCTGTTAAAGGGGAACTGTGAGACATGACATTAGAACAGAGAAGTTTAATAGAAAGCAGAAGTAGAACGCTTACTATCCATGTGAGCGTCCTGAGATACAGCGTGCAGAAAGAGATCTTTGTTCTCATTTGTTCCAACAAAAAATGTGCACGTAAGGGGCCAGCATAATGAAGAAAGCACATTTTGCAATAATTATTTTGTATCACTGACATTCCACTCTCTTAAAAGCCACCTTGGAGTAAATTATTCTATTTATGCTGAAAAGGAGCAAAGCTAACAAACAACTGTTGTTCTGTTTATAATTATAGTCCCTTCTGCCTTGGCAAACAGAAATCCAGAAGGACTTGCAGTCTGTGTTGCATTACTGCGTGACCACAATGAAAGCCTCATCGGGTACCCTCCCCTACCCCTCCAGATCTGTTACAAATCTTAGTTACTGGCAGATATGACCATAGAGTGCACAGGAGTTTTCAAGGTGAGAATACCATAAAGGAATAATAACAAGATAACAGCATTTTAAAATGGCGTTTATGCTATGCACCATTTGCAAGTTAATTTGCTATCAACAGAAAATTACCTTTTCTAGTGCTTTGTCAACTCTCATCTTAAAACTCCTCAGAACTAAATGGGAAAGGTCCATTAGAGCGACAACTGAATTCTTCTCTCCAGTAGCTAATCTTCTCTTTTTCCTTCTCTTTAATATTGCTTATAGTTGTTGCTTTAAAACTGTGCAAAGTCTGTTTAATTTGGTCAATAAGAACTTCATGTATTTCTTGACATGAATTCAACTAACTTTTATGACCCTGAGCGTTACATATCCCACTGTGCCCCATACACACAGCAACAGCGGATGCATAAAGGGGCCAAATTGTCATTCTGACTTTTAGCGACAAAAATTGTAATGTTTGGTCTTTGTTTATTTGCAGCCACACCAAAAAAAAAAAATCACTGACAGGCCATGCAATTTACTTCCTCCTTTCAAAAATGTTTAGATGTGTAACATATGTCCAGAGCAATGAGCAGATGGTGCATCTGGTTTAAAGAAAAAGGAAAAAATGAGAAGTACAACAACAAACGCATCAGGCCCAAATGGTGCTCATGCATAAGCACGTGTGGTTGATTTCTATGTCAATTAAGTTAAAATAAAAACGCTGGCTGGTCTAGGGGCAGAAGTGGATTAACCTTTCCATGACAGAGAGTCTTCAGAGACTGGGCAAAATTCAGGAAGAGGAACCAAAAACCGTGCTGCTCCACTCGCCACGGGAGGAGCTCATTCCCACAGGAGCGAGCTCCGTCCTAACAAGAGGGAGGCCAATGAGACAGAGTCACACGTCAAGTTGTAAGTGTGCAAAAAACCTTTGTGCATTTACCTGAAATTGGTCAGTTTTTGTCTAGAGCTGCCACAGTCCAGCAGACAGTCTGTGCTCCGAGATGAAGGAGTTTTAGGATGTCTTCCTAACTCCATTGCTCCGCGACCTGGGAAAAGCACTTCATTTCTGTGCTTCTATTTCCCTGCTCATCACCATCAGTTTTTAATTAATGTTTTTTTGAAACAGATGACCTCGTTCATCATCTTGCATAACAGGATGCTTCCCCCAGCAAGCACGGCAAGCCATTGCTGTAGCTAAAAATAACACTGCCCTTTGACCAGCAGTCGCAGATTTTGGAGGTCTGGAATTCAGAGTTCAGATGATGTATTCATTAAAATAAATGCATCTCGTGCTTTAAAATTGCAAATGTTACATGGCTGAAAGTAATTTAACTTTGCCCATATTTTATGAGGAGTTATGTTGGGAGCCCTTCTAAACTGCTTTGGAGCCAAGATGGGCCACAAGGTGCTAATGAACTACACCTTGAATTAAAAAAAAAAAAAAAAAAAAACAGAGGCACAGAGTAACATTCCTTTTCCATGCAAACCCAGCAGCAGCTTGATAAAAGCCAGGTATAACCATGTTCCATGACAAAGTACTGCAGAAAGAAAGTTACTGGCATTCTTTTTAAATACATCAAAGATTTTTATTACCTCTGAAGTTTTCTTATCGTGGTAACACTTACTTACCTGCTTTAACTGCGATCACAGCCCGTGCTATGTGCTTTTTTAACCTGGTGATTAATGAGCTGTACCTTAGCTGATAACTGCTTCCACGGAAATAAAACCAGTGTAAGCAGTTTAGTGTTTTATTTGACTTTATTCTTTCAATAACAATACTGCTAAATAATCTTTCTATGTATTTCAAATAAAGTGGGTTACTCACCTGCACTAAGGCAGTTGTGCTCACTCAAATAAGAATTACCAGTGATTAGACGACTTGGGTATGATGAAACAAACATGAGAAACGGGGCCTTAAAAAATTATTTACATCATTCATAAGAACAAAATATACGATTTTTTAATAAAAAGTATATATTCGTGTGTGTTGGAGAATTAGGATTTTACTACTAATTTCCTTTTGCCATTTCAGATTCACACCTAAAAATGCTCAAAGTATAAACATCTATAAAACTAGTAAACCTCAGAACATGAGAATTCGTAAATAATTTTCCCCACTTCCTATTGTTGTTAGAAAAGGACAATAAACAACACTCTTTAGTCCCTTACGCTAGGGGTCATTTGGCAGAGCACTTAGGCATACAAGCTAAACCAGAAGATGGCAGGAACCAGGCTTTGTTACATTTCAAACACTTCTCATACCAGGGTTACTTTAAGGTGGGTGAGGGTTATTTTCACTACATAGCAACTAGCATCATAACTACTTTTTCTACAAGTTACCTCGAGAAAGAAGGAAGAAAGCATTCACAATTGTGCCCAAAGTACCAAATAAACAACAAAAGTGCCTACTTCTTCGATCAGCAAACTAACCCACGCAACGGTTCCTTTACTGCGCCCCTTCGGGCTGCTGGTTTAACAGGCTCTAAAGCGCTATCTACAAGAAGTTCTCTATTTCTCAATACAAACGATAAACGCTTATCAAAATAGTGCAAACAGGAACAGAGAAAAGTGCTGTCAACGTTAAGTAAACTGCAGGGGAAAAAAAGGCAGTGGAACACCGTGGCCTCGCACCGTTGCTTCAGAGAAATCAGTAGTACTTTTCTCAGCGTGTCAGGCCAAGCGTATTCCCATTTATCATATCATACCACCTTACACGGGGAATGGATTTGGTCTTTTACATATCCTCCTTCGCCTGTTCTTTGTATTGTGCATTAAAACAGTCTAAAGATTTTCTCAAAACATTAATTGATCAAATCATTAGAGTAATTAATAGATACAATTCTGTCTTCCCTTTTTCCCTTTATAGCTTTCTTTGGAGTGCATAGAAAAGGCCACAGTGACACATCACATACAAAAATCAAGTTTAAGTTTTATGTAAAATACTCAAGTATTTTTAGCATTTATGTACACAAGTTTGTTTACCATACATTCTTTCCCACTCTTTCCTTGGATGTATCTTTATCTTGTTTCTTGGACAGATGACGTATTTCGCCTATAAAGTTAGGCATTTAACCCTAGTATAAATAAGAGTATTAGGGGACGCAAATGTCAGGAGGATCTCGTTACAGAACAAGGAACACCGTCACGGCAACACTCCCGTCCTTGGGTGTCACAGTGCCACAGATCATAAAAAGGAGCAGGTCTGTTCGGTGTTTTGATCTACAAGAAAAATCACTTGCGTCTAATTTCAGAGTAGTTTGAAGACACAAGATAGAATGCGGCACACCGTTCTCTAAACACTACTCTAAGTGCAGGTTTTTTAATCTTATTTAATTAATGCTTAGGTCCAGATACTGATTTTCACTGTAAACATTCCTGCTACTTGCGCTTTCAAAACTTTGTGAAAGGAGCTGTGAAAAGCTTTTACTTAAAGAACAGTTACGTCACAGGATAAAACATAACATTCATGCCTTTGCTTTTATAGGGCTAAGGCTTTTATTCTACCTTGAGTTCTGCTTGTGTTTGCAGTTAGCCCTTAATGGGCATTTTTGTTAGCCCCACTACCGCCTTCAGGGGGTAAGAGCAGTGATCTGCCAGCTTGCCACAGTCTCAGGCTTCAAATATTCTATGTTTATTTAATTTACTCCTAGATGGCATGGCTTTAGTGCAGGGTATTCCCCATAACTCTTTATTCAAAATGTGCGTACATTCTAAGGAAGATTCTTCTCTCACCGCTGTAATGTAACTTTTTTTTGTGTGTCTTTGGCGGGGGGTGGAAATCACAATATGCTCTTCCTCCACTATAACAAGAAAATTTAAGTTCTAGTTGGATGGGAATGAATACTTAGTTGTCTGGTAACTCCCTTCTCCCCTGCTATATCAAAATTTATAACTGCTTATTACAAAAGGTGCTACACAAAGACAATTTGTCTCCTATTTATTGTCTTTGTGTTGGCTTCTACAGGGTAACCCAATACTAGCAGCAAAACCCTTACAGGATATCAAAATGGTACATCATTTGGCATGAAGTTATTGATGGATAATTGTACAAAGTTACAGAATTCATGTAGCAATTTTAAGTGCATTCGTTAAGGTGATGTTGCACGAAGTACTGTTGGCATTATTTATTCCATTAAAAACTCTTTCCAGTGAAGAGAAAATACCGTAAATTAAAAAAAAAAAAAAAAAAAAAAAAAAAAAAAAAAAAAAAAAAAAAAAAAAAAAAAAAAAAAAAAAAAAAAAAAAAAAAAAAAAAAAAAAAAAAAAAAAAAAAAAAAAAAAAAAAAAAAAAAAAAAAAAAAAAAAAAAAAAAAAAAAAAAAAAAAAAAAAAAAAAAAAAAAAAAAAAAAAAAAAAAAAAAAAAAAAAAAAAAAAAAAATCACAGAACTCTAGAAACCTTGCACCTTAAATGGCTGAAGCCAAATGTAGATAATTACCATGGACTTGAATAAAAATTGCACTTGTATAAAAGAACAAAATTTAGCCCCCGTTAATAACCTTATTACTTTTCCAAAAAGAAGTAATAAAACATCGAGTAGTTCATTCCTTATGGCTTCACACAGTGAAGTTCATGCTAAATTGCCCAGAAGGAACAGTTTCTCAATAGCTATCTTTTGTGAACACATCATCAGTTTCATCATCATTCATCCCTCTTTGATAGCGTACTGAGGAAAAGGCACTCCAGTGAAGACGCTTCTTTTTATAGAGATACCACACTAATCCAACAATGAAGACCAAGATGATTAGCAGGGCAAATGCTACAGCCACCCCAGTATGATTAGAACCTGTAACAGAACAAAACACAAATAGTTATTCTTTAAGAGTTTTGGTAAGAATATTTTGTCACGGGGTTGATGCCTAGGTAGCTATACACTAACACTGCACGCATTTAGTGGAAGTTAAGGCAAACTGCTTCATCATAGTAATAGTCTTCACTTCATCACGTGGGAAGTTAGGTTCCCATATGAATCAGCATCTATTAGCTTATTTTTGATCATTCTGTTGTTAATTTCTTAATCATGTTTAGGTTGGAAGGGACCCCACAGATAAAAAAAACCTTTTAGTAAATGCTGCACTCATTTCAAGGTTTGCATACTTCAGAAATCTAATGAGTTCCTGGACTCTCTCGAAGTGGAAGGGAATTATGCTTCCCTTGTACTGAAAAGATCTTGTTCAGGTCTTCCTTAGCAGCATGAAGTTAAATCTATTCCTGCATTTCCACTTCAGTGAAGATGTATACAAAATCAGAGAAATTCCACTGCTCCTCAGGAACTTGCTTGCTTAATGCTCAGGTAACTGCTTGCTTTCCTGGGCACGGCAGAGTATGAGGAAGTAACATGAGGCCCAAGACTTTTTCTGGAGCTGCGGGGCGCCGTTTTCAGAAGCCTCCTCGAGACTGAAAACACAATGTGCAGTACCTGCTTACTCGGCATCTCTTACAAGCAGAAGTCTTTCTGTTCCCACCTACGTGGACTCATCCATGAGAGAGACCCTGTGGTAAGAAGCGGTAGCAACTACTCTATGCTCTCTTTTAAGTGGAAATTTCAGTTCTCTCCCTTACCCTTTAAGTGGGTAGCGGGAGCCACGAGAAGTAAATTACTAGAGAATTTGTCCCTGAAATGCAATTTTATGGCAAAACAGCAACAGGAGGCTCCTGCTTAGGCAGAGGTACTTGACAGGTTCTTTTTGAATTGCACTTTCATTATTTCAACACAGACTTTCCCCATCAAAATATAGTCACTACAAAATTAAGTCTCTGCTAAAACCAATGCTTCCGTACCTAAAGGAGCTTTACAAACCACTCTGCTTTGACTACGACTGCAGTCAACTTTGGACCACGTGCCAGTTGTGGACAGAATAACACTGCATTTTTCATTGACTTCTGCAGTTTTATTTTCCCAGTTGACATAATTAACTGATGAGCCGTCAAGCCAGTTCAGGGACTGATCTGTTGGGGAAAAAAAAATTGCTTCGTTTAGATCACCAAAACACGCTGTAATGCTACACAATGTCATTCACAATCTACTGATTTCTTTATGTTGCTAAAAGAAACAGGGCTGACTAGCTATCCCGTATATTAAAAGCAATAAATATGAACACGTCACTTTTAGCCACGCCTCTTCTCCAGATTTTTAGCATTTGATGCATTTGCAGCTTAACCATTAGGCACCAATGACAGTGTTGGGGAAAGTGAATTTCGGTTACTCTTTATTATCTTAAGTGTGCAACAGGAAGAGACTTAGGGTACAAAGAAGTCCAAAGGGCTTTATAATGCTAAATGAGGGAGTCCAACCTCAGGCAGAAGTTACTGTAGGCTATCAACACTACAAAACTGTATTCTTATTTGAGGATTTATGCATTTTTATTTACCACATGAAACACTCATGCTCATACATGGTTGCTACTTCTTACCCTTAGAGCTCTGAGCCAGGCCAAGCCATACGTTCTTGGTGATGAGATCATTTTCCTTTATGTGCGTGCTCACAAACATGTTTTCTTCAGCATCCACTATAGTCAGAAGGGTTGCTGAAGGATCTAAGGGGAAGAGGAAACCCGTCAGAATTGCAACCTCAGAGATTTTTCATGATTCTGGTACACTGAGTTTTCTGTGGGAACAATTACTACGGGAAAAAATTTGCTGATCTGGGCTTGTAAAATTAGCTTGAAGTAACCTGCAGAATAAAGACGTAAACCCCCCATTCCCTAAAATACAGCGTAATGTTATACAAGACAGCTTCAGATGACGGGTTATTCAAGCAGGTCATACAAAATAAAATGGGAGTAAACTTGCTGCAGCTGTGGACTACATACATGGAAGATATCAAAAGATATGCCACATTCAGAATTACTAGTCTTGTCCAAGTAATAAGCCCTTTTCAAAAATATAGTTGAACAAAAGCTCAGCATTTTGCTGAGTTAAGTTAATTTCTAAATCAATCCCTCATTGTGCCTCAGGTTTTATACAGTGTTATAGCAATTAAGGAATAAGAGGGAGGAAAGGGTATACTGGAGACAGGCTCAGAGCGTACCCATTCTTTACAAGTATATGCAAATATAAGCCAGAAGCTTAATTTAGAGAAAGATCACTTTCTCTTTCAACTACCAGGCCAGGTAGGATTGAATATAAAACTGCATCCAGGACTGGGACTACTTGCACCTTTTCTTTTTCATCCTACATAGCGAGTTCAACTTCACATCGTAAGATAATTCAATAAAAGTAAGTTATGACAGTCACCAGCTTCTAAGCTAAGAAGGTGATTAAAAATTCTGTACACGAGACTGTGTAACATCATCTTCCGCAATACAATTCCCCACATAGCTTATCAAAGAAGAGAGAAAATCCTCTGACATAATATCACTAAAAAACTTAATTTTATGTGCCTTAATAATATCTATAAAGTACGTGCTTTGAACCATTTGATAGGTTAGCAAGCAGCTAATGCAAGGATGTAATAAGTAAACACTGCTAACAGCACTAACTTTATTATAAATAGTTAATTATATGCAAATAAAATAATTGCCTCCAAACTGCATGCCTTAAGTTTCTGAATCCTATGCAAATAAAATGGTTTCCTCCAAACTGTAAGCCTTAAGTTTCTGAATCCTCTATCAATGGCTATCTGCATTTTACTCACAGATATCCATGTGCCAAACAAACTGTCAGCACATTGCAGAGTTTTACCAAGAACCTTAATCAGATGTTCAAAACTAAAGCTTGCTATTAGTTTTCTTAAACTAAAGCAGCATAAAAGCTGAAAAGCTGAAGTATAGCCAGTGTAGGTTTTTTGGTTGTTGGGGTTTTTTGTTTGTCCATGTGCCAAACAAACTGTCAGCACATTGCAGAGTTTTACCAAGAACCTTAATCAGATGTTCAAAACTAAAGCTTGCTATTAGTTTTCTTAAACTAAAGCAGCATAAAAGCTGAAAAGCTGAAGTATAGCCAGTGTAGGTTTTTTGGTTGTTGGGGTTTTTTTGTTTGTTTTTTTTTTTTTTTTCAAATAATGGACTAATTACAAGTCGTAATGTGATAGAGAGTCTAAACATACTCAGTTTCTGGCAGACTTTCTTAGCATCTTCCACATTATATACTGAAAAATTGTAGAACGCCATGTCAAATGCGTAACAGTGATCCTTATACTGTATCCATTGTAGGGTTCCACCAATTTGCGGGCATCCTGGGGCTCTGCTCGCTTGCTTTCGCTGTAGTTGTCTCTCTGCAAAGACAAAGAAATTGACATTATTTCTGCTGCAGGAGTTTGCGCTTAGTCTCTTTGTAGTAACAGGACAGTCAGTATTAACAAGGGCTACTTCTCCTACCAACAACCATGATTCAATTAGTTTACATTCCTTCTTCATGTGTCATAGATGAATTCATTTGAAAATGAGCATAAGACAAGTCCCAAAGACTTGGGAACCATTTTCTCTTGCCTTTTAGGGGGTTTTGAAGTTTGGTATATGTGTTTGATATGGATTTCAACTCAGAAAAGATACCTGCAATTTGATATTCATATCACAGATGATCAAAAAGTGACCAGGGTTGTTTTAGATTTTCACCACTGGAATGGAGAGAATTAATCTCCCTTAAGTATTAAAAAGTGTTCTATCGTTCCTGATAGACATCTCTTCTTAAAGAGGGAATCACGTGTAGTATTTCAGCCTTCATGTCTAGTTTTAAATACAACATGTAAAGATAGAATACATAAAACAACTACACAAAACATTAAAAATAACACTTACTGTTTGGAGGGCTATAGCAAATGGCACCCTCAGCAACATTTGTACATTTTGTACGGTTCCAAGATCCTTTAGTATCCAACAGAACGCAGTTCTCGGTAGTATTTGAGTTTTCTAATTCCCAAGGATAGTAGTCAAAGTCGCTTCCATCTGACCATTCAAAATTAGCTTTACTTCCCTAATTAAAGAAAAAAACCACAACTTTTAAACCACTGCATACGGTTGTGGTTTAAATCTGGGCAGTCATTAGTAAGTCATGTAGGAATATTTATCCCTCGTAGAGTGATAAATTAAAGTGCAAGTGCCTAATTTTCTAAATCCATACTGAATAAATGTACAACATAGTTTGCATTTTCCAATCAATTCTTAACATAGAAATCCTGCTTACTTGTGTGAACTGAGAAACTGGGGCATGTCTGTAAGTTTAAACCTGCAATTAGCCTTGTTTTATTCTATGGAGAACATTTTACTTAATTTCATCCTGCCGTTTCATTTAAGCAGTCGGCCTTCCTTGCTATGAACGTTATTAGGTACGTTGCAAACTGCTAAACTGTCAAGATGGCCTCAGTGAGTAAAGCTGGCCGGCTCGGGAATGGCTTGCTGTGCTAGTTCCTACTTCAGATACACTGCTGGAAACCCACGACAACGAAGAGTCACAGTTGTGAGAAGTGGAGGGACCCATTCAGACCAAAGGACGGGCAGAGGTAGCAAAGGCATGCATAGGAATCACACACCTTTCTCTGCAGAGGGGTATTCTTGCCAAATAACTACCATGGCCAGGTCTGGGGAGTAGTGTGGAGAGCAGGGTTGGGGCCACAGGCTTTTGGCTCCGACGTTAAGCAGACAGAGGAGGAAGATCTGCAGCTGCCTCTTGCTACGCCTCCTGGGAGAAGGGACACCTAACTTGCTAGAGAGCCAGTTCCTGAACTGCCTTGGAGAGCCAGTCCTGACCTGGACTAAACAGGCTCCATACAGCCTTGCCTGATTGTATTTGCTAATGGAACCTGCTCCTACAGAGGGCCATAAATCCGGAGCCTCCAAAGGTAGTATTGCAAATTGCACTTCCTTGTGCCACAAGGCGTGACGTGGGACCTTCATATTATTTTAAAATTTCAAGGATTTGGAAAAATACCTCAGTGTGGCTACATACACTAAAATTTAATATACTTTAACATATGTTACACGGGGTTGAAAAAGTAGGTAATCTACTATGTGGAATAGAAACTCCCAGAAATTGGAAAAAAGCATCAGAAAATATTTCATATCCTGTGCAGAAAATTATCTACAAGCTCTGTTACTGAGGTTACCAACAGTATATACTTACATCATGAATTGACAACCCAAGCCACAGAGGATAGCCATCCTGCTTGACAATATCTTCTAGAAATAACTGTTGTGATTCACTGTGTACACTTGCTAAATCACTCCTATTGCGTTTGCATTCTCTCAATGCCTCATACCATGTTAACTTTTTCTGAAGGACCCTGTATGTTCTGTTTCCATGTGGAATAGACTCAGGCAATGGAGGCTTGTGCTGTTGGGGTCCTATTTCAAAGAATAAGAAGACAACAAGTTCTGTGCACTTCATTCATGTTACTAGGAACATACAGAAAGCATTTAAACCCATCTGTATCAATGTAATTCAAGCATTAAAGTGTTCAGTACAAGCCACTTACATCAGCTAAGTTATCTTTTGCTACTTTGAACACTGTGAGCAGTTGACGGAGGAGTACAGCAAACACATTCCTCCTGATTATTATTATTATTGAGTATTACAGCAGTGATGCACAGACTGACCATATAACCCCAGAAGCCCATAACAGCTGTGCCATGTGTTTCACTGGGAGCAAAACCAAAGCCTTATATAGCAGGTACTGCAGAACCAGGACTTAAATTATGACCCTCATCCAACACTCCACATAAATCTTCTCTACTACTTACCCCTTTCGATTTTACAGGCGAGAATACTGTACACATTATAGTGATGAGCATGCCAGCTTTGAGAATAATTATAAATATCCCAAAAACCATCAAGATTTACACCAGCAAAAAAACTGTTCTTCATTATGTTAGGTCTTCCCAGCCTCCAGTTGTTGTAAGTCAGATGAGTTTCATCATACCACTTGAGAACTTTATCTGTGGAAAACATTGCATATTTATTAAAACATTGGCATTATGTGTACAAATACCATTTAACTTTGAATATATTAATGACATTAACAGATATTCACTTTGGAAAAAATGCAGTGATATTCTAAGTTACTGTAAATCAGTTCCATATACAATGCTAAATATGTTAGCATTACTCATCCAGGCCCTTTTAAGTCCTGCTTTTCAGGGAAATCAAATCTAGACTAAACAGAACATACTGGATCTAATTATCACTCAAACAGAAAGCATGTCCAGTTATTTTCTTTTCTAGAAGACAAATACAAATATAAAGCGTTATTATAGGTTTGCATTCAGTTTGACTTTAGTGGTGCAAGAAACATACACTTAAAATGCTGTGAAGCCTCCAGTCTGGTAAACCCCCCTCCAAGCAAGTTATTAAAAAAAAAAAAAAAAAAAAAACTTCAATCTTACCACTGTCATCATAAATCACACCCAGCCAGACCCACATAGCCAGACCACTGAATGAACGAAGCTGCTCAGTAACAAAGTTATTCTCTTCTTCATCTCGGACGCTCAGAACAAATGCTTCTAGGTCTGTTAAAATTTTTTTTTTTAATTACTTTCTTACAAATTCACCTTTCAGTTACAAAACAAATGTTTTTTTGCTATTATTGTTAATAATTATTACAGATAGGTCAAGAATGTGTAAAGGCTAGACCCTTATAATAACTAAATGAACAGTGCAAAAACAATTTTCAAAGGTATTATCAACAGTGCTTCCCCTGGTTTTGTGGATAAATGAAAGACATCAGCTCCAGAGATATTTGTGGGTCCTACTGTCATTTCAAGTTGTATGTAGTAAAAATTCTCTGCATAGAACATAAGAATATCAGCAGTCTTTCCTGATTTTCTTGAACTGCCTAGTAGAGAAACAGTATTAAAAAAAAAAAGACTGAATTGAAATCAATTAATGAAAAATAAAAACAGTTTCTGGAAAGATGCACATCTGAAGTGCCATGAGCAATGTTTTAATATAAGAGGGAAGCTGTTGCTAACTTCTATTCCTCCGTTCCTTACACTTCGTTCAGGATGGACATGAAAAGCCCACGTGCTTTTCTGAATTGGACTATTCTCAGTCTGTTTAACATTGTTCACCCTAAGTGTTCCACACAGCAAGGGGGGAGAAAAAACCCCGTGAAGTAAATGTGACTGTAAAGCCAGAATGTTGCCAAGGGGATAACAATTACCCAACCTATTTAAAATTTGCATATTATAAAGAGGAAAAAAAAACCCAACCCACAACCTTCCAGCTTTTCAGAGATCTCATAATTCAATAGTTCCTAGCCATCTCTCTCTCAAACTCTCCTACCCCATGCTTTTTATCAGAGTTGTGCAAGGGCAAACAGCATTAGGCAGTGCAACACTAATGCACATTTCCAAATGCTACAACCTTTCTCAACGCTCACTTTGCTGTCATTGTAAGACAGTGAGTCAGATCTAAAACTCATCTCCCTCAAGCTGATAAAAGTCCATAAATACCTGTGATATAAATACCTGTGATATGACAAAGTACTTACTCATTTTCTTGCATAAATGATGGGCTTCTTGAGACTTCAGTTCTCTCCATCTATTTTTTGTTATCATAAAAGTGTAACAATTGTTTCTAAATGATATCCAGGGTGTATTTTTAATCTTATGTGGGCACTTAACTTGTGTAATTTTTTCTTTTTCAATCTTCGCTAAGGAAGGGAAAGAAGACATTCAGGACATGACTTATTAATAACAACACTTAACCTTACACACCACAAAACACTTTCAGGTACCATTTAAAACCATGTAAGACAAATTAAGTGCCATCCTCTAACCGTGTAATACATTCTTGCTTTCAGTTTCCTCATAATGGTGATTTTTTTAACGTAACAAAACCAGCAGTAAGCATTATCGAAGAATACAGATGCTTACAACTTTTCATAAGTGTTATCTTATATAGGTTTAAGAATAAAATCCCTACATAAAAGCGCTAAGTGTGGGCCAATAACTAAAAGCTCTCATTGCCTCTTGTATGAAGGCAGATCACCATAACAAATAAGCTACTTCATAGCTGGCAACAGATCTCAGTTCTGTGGCTTTACCTAATACTTGAGAAGTGAGAAGGACTCTTCCTGCAGTTATTCAGATTGCAAGCACAAAACAGCTAAGGATGACATAATGCCAAGTATACGCTTTACTGTGACTCAGTATGTACAACAACAGCTTATCTGTGCCCTCTTACAGAAAAAAAAACAAAACAAATTATAATGGTCTCACAGGGAAATCTGTGATGATCTCCCAGAAAGATCTTTTTTATTTTTCAGAAAAGGGCTGTGCTACATATGTATCCCCCCCAAAAGATGTCCTGCTATATCCCTACCTGTCTTGCTATAATTGGTATATATTTAGAAGGGTTTTGTGAACTGCAGGTGACTTAAATTTACACCTTTCAATTCAGTGTCTACCTGCTATCTTTCTTCTCCATGTAGTCATGTACCTCCTCCCCGTACAGACTTCCATGTCTGAAGGGATTTCAGGAGGTCCCAATATTACAATGTAAGTAGTACAGAGGTAGCTGAATCTTCTTCCACATGCAAGTGGCAGAGATCAGTATGCAACAATCTTACAGAAACAGTGCAAAGGTAGAATCAGTTGACAATATGAAGGGTACAGTCTGGCCCAAAGCACCCACGCCAAATTAATTTTTAAGGAACATGTGGATTAAGACCAACAGGTGCATGCCCCCCTAACTGAAGTTTGTTTCTTTTTTTCCTGGCATGCAAATCAGCCTGTCTGAGGAAATGTAAGCTAAAAAAAAGTTGTAATTTTGAAGTTACAATCTGCAATTATCAAATATGCTTCATAATAAAAGAAAATTCAGCTTTTATAAGTATTATGCTAGGATACTTACTTTCTGATGCGTAGCAAATAGCACCTCGATTTTCAGAGGAACAGTCAGAAGTTTTCCAGAAGCCATCAGTATCCAGAAACACACATTCTTCGCTTGTTTCATCATCATCTTCAGACCAGCGACTAAAACTAACATGTTTCCCATCCAGCCAGCCATAATGTTTTCCACCCTAGCATTGTATAAGTAAAAGGGATAAGCTTACATAGTAAAAAATATTAGGTACAGAAAATGACATGGTAATATATTTACATTGGCTAGACATTTACAGTGTCTCCGGTGAGAATTATGTGTTCCACTGCCCTCAGCAATCTGATCTGCTGCTCACAATATAACAAGCTTCATTATTTTAAGTTTTGCAATTGCAAAAATATGAATTAGCTGAAGTGGACGGCAAATTATCAAATGTTGATGTTTAACTACTATGCTTATGGAGGAAGGCCTGACAATGAGATGTCCAAATTACATCATTTGCACCTACAAATCAATGGTGGATATAATTATCTGGTCTTGGAAAACTGATAATATCTGAAAATAAGGCCCAGTCTCAGCTACTCCACACTGAGTTGAAAGTAATCTATTAAATACTTAACTGATTTAATAAGTCAGATGTGTTCCTGCCCTGGAGGATGCAGAAGGAATAAAAAAACCCAACATACAAGCACGCCATCCTTTAAGAATCTTACATTTATAAGTTTTCTTCAGGAAATCCCCTTGCTGCTTTGAAATTTAAGTTATCTTTCTTTTGTGTCTATGATTCCAGCACTGGAGTAGTAAGTTCTGTTGACCAGTATCATTATAATTTCCTTTCATGTGACTTTTTAATTGTGCCCAAATAACAAAGTGTTGCAATAGTGAAAAGCTAGTGCATGCCTGAGTTATATGCAGCAAAATGAATCATTTGATCTTCACTTGCAGATAAAGACTCAAAAGAGGAGGGAAAATAAGTTGTTCCAGTTTCCCCATCTTCACTAAGATTAAATGGCTGTTTTCTTTTAAAAGTATTCTCCATGAAGTATATACTCAAATTTCTATTTTTTCCCCCTACCTCGCCTAGAATACTCAATAGCCCATTACTAACATAGGAGATCATAACACCACAGAAGCTGAGTGAGCACCATCAGTCTTTGTAGGTAAGGCACTTCTCAAATAAATCTTCACTTTTTTCTTGCAATTATCTCAAGACTCATGTGCTTGACAAAAAAGATAAACCCTGCAAGCAAGCCCAAGCCATTTCATTAACAGCTGAGAAAGCTCTCAATCCACAATGAAGATCTTCAAGAGGTCCTCTGGCTAACAAAGGCAAAGCAGTACCTCCTGCACTGACTTTTCTAAAGGCAAAACAAAGAGAAAAAAGAAAAACCCACTAACCTGTCTCAGGGATGTCTCCCTCTAACTCAAAACACAGGCACAAATAACAAAGTAACAACAGTCCAAGTTAAGCTTTAGAAATGTATCTCCAGAAATGTTCGATGATTCATTTTGGATTTTATTTCCCACTTCTAGTTTCTCCCTTTTAAAACAGATTTTGGGTTGTCTTTCTAGAGTGGTACTGTAAACAGTGGTGATGATATTAAATGGCAACACTAATTATTCATTCATTAACAGAAGAGACAAAGATGATTCAGCGATCTATGTTGCTGCTACCCTACAATATATCCCTTCATCCTATAATCTTTTAAAAGAATTGTCTTATCATCATCAATCCCTCCAGTGGAGTTCAACAACTATGTAATTTGGAGAACTGAAGATTTAGAACATTGATCTTGAGACCTTCCAGATGGTTACCCCTAAATGAAAACAGTTACCCCAGAAATTAATTTTTAATTGCCTTTCTTTATCCCAGTTTCTGTTTCACACAACTCTAAAAATTACCTTAAGCCACAGTCTGAGGGGAAAATAAAACTTACATCTCTGCTGAAAAGTCCAATCCACAGTGGGTAATTACGAAGGGCAGCCTGAACAGCGAGAAAAGCCTGCTGGAACTGATCTGTGATGCTAACCAGCTGCATCTTGTTCCTTATGCATGCAGCCATTGCATCATTCCAGGACAAATTCTTTGGAATTACCATGTATTGAACATTTTGATAGCTCAATGTTTCATTAAGGACTTGCTCTCTCTGGTTATCAGCAGTTCCTATATGTAAGAAAGAAATCAGTTATTAGATGGTTAAACACTGGAATACATTTTAAACTCCCAATTTCTCTGTAACAAACAGAAAAATCTGTTTGAATTCCCAGGGGGGAGA
>NW_008794888.1:3582926-3616749 GCF_000699145.1 Aptenodytes forsteri | reverse complement strand
TTGGGGGGGGGGGGGGGGGGTAAAAAAATTTTTCTTAGTAGATTATGCTAATGATTATAGTTAGAAGCAAATTTCTTTGACACTTTAGATAGAAAATATATAAAAGAAAAAAAGTAAGAAGGACTATTTTCAGCCAGTCTATTTTTATACCTCTCTCTCAACTTAGGTTCACAACTTTTTATATTTGCTATTTTTAACTAACTGCTAAATAATGTTAAAAATTCTATTTATTGAATTAAAAACATATTCTAGAATTTTAATTAAATACAAGAATGGGAGAGAGCAACTGCTCTCTGCTGCAATATAGCAACAGCTAAACTCGACTCATTTATCTCTGTGGAGCCTGTGGATTTATGCTTATGCGAATCTAATGGGCCACAAAACTTGTCTATGCAGATTTCAGTCCCAGAATTCCTTACTGCCATCCATGGGTATAGTGGGAATTGATTTTGCCTCCACATGTGCTTAACTAATTGCAGAAAATCCACCTTGCATAGGGAGGGGTATAATTCACTATTTGTGCTCTAAGCACTGAGTGTTATCACAGTTATCAGCATCATACTGAAGGCATACAGCTCAGTGATGCGTAGCAACTGCAGTTAATAAGAGATGCAAACATTCCCATGGGTGGTAAATTAAAGCATGCAAACCCAGTAACCCCCAAAATTTTATATACAACCAAAAATAAATTGGCTTTCCAAAAGGGACATTTAAAATACCTCAAGCAGAAAAAGGCTCACGGGGTGGGGGGCGTGGGGAGAAATCACTCTATAAATAACAGGATATAAATGGCTGATTGATAGGCTGACAGGGCCATTTTCCAAAACACAAGAAGACAGAAAAATAATAATATGATATTTACATGCAATTTACAGCTTTCAATAGATCAGAAAAGTGACAAGGCTGAAACAGATTGTTTGAAGTGGTTTGTGTCTGCTGCCAAATGCTTTCCCTTAGTAAACAGCTACAAAAAAGAACCATGGAACCAAGGGTGCCATCACACATCAAGGGGTACACCAAATTGGAAACAAGGCAGTAAGGAAAGTGTTCATTTCTGAAAGAAGTAGTTGCCGATGATTAATGTCTCAAGAAGTTCTGCAAATCACAATCATGCCAAGATTTCCAAGGAACCTCAATCATCTTTTCCCCTAGGATAAAGCCTTAGGCAACCTGGACTCTCTCATAGCTGTCGCTGCACCCTGCTGAGGTCCCTTTCAACCTGAATTATCCTTAGATCCCTAATACAATGATGATATAAGACCAGACCAGACCAGGATACATTCTCTGGCAGTCCAAAACCCCGTCTCATTACATCTTCTACAGTTGTGGCTAGGAAGAAGTGCTTAGTATTTTAGTCAGCCCAGACTAGTAATATATTGATCTACACAGATATATTGTCGACCTCCTATTAATAAAAATCCCCTTTTTGAATTTTTATGACTACATTTCTTCCATCCAGACTTCTAATCTGGACACTTGGAATTTCTGAAGTATTTGGCACTGAAATAAAGACGACTTTTTGTGTTAAAAGGGGGGTGGGGGTGGAAATCTCTTTGCCTATTTGAGAATGAAGAAGGTGGGCATATTCTTGGGTGTTTTGCACACCTGGTTTGGTTTTTTTTTTTTTTTTAGAAGACAGCATGTTAGTTACTTAAAAGGATTACTTACATAGAGGAACATACTCAGAAGTGGGTACGCTGAACATTAACCCATAGCAGTAATTAAACACGTATAATAGCTATATGTGTTTGATCTGATTCCAGTAATTGGTGTCGACCAACCCACATGGCTACATCAGAGTATTATTTTTAGCTCAGCTTAAGAAAACCCACTCACACCAACGGATCTGTACAAAGCTAGGGAAAGTTGCATCACTCCAAATTATCACTCTCCATGTATGCCCTCAAGGTTTACTCTAGGGAGACCTATTTCAACGTTAAGAGTATATGATACCTCATATTCTGATAATGCTATAAAACACAGGTTATGTTTAAGGAGGATAGAAATATTGTGAGATTCCTTCCCTGGGCTTCTCACTTCCACAGTTCTGAAGAGGAAAAAGGAGTCACTTGTTCTACCCCTTGATGTATATGACCTCTATACCCATAGAACATTAAAGCCCGCTCTGCTGAAGTATGGTTCCATCGAAACCACACAGAGTCTCTCAGGAAAACAGATTCCCTCTGAACTGGGCTGTGAAAAACAAAAGGGAAAATTCTGAATGGCTGATAAAATAGGTCCCGGATCATCCTCCACACTCTGCTTTTCCAAAGTTTACCTGCTCAGTCTCTACAAAAATCTTGCTCTTCAAGTGCAACAATTTACGTGCATTAAAAGGTCTCCTGACACACGCATCTTAACTGCAAACTCTGGCTGTAATGTGACTCTTCAGACTTACCTACAGGCCGCTGGCATATACCCAAGAAGTGCCTGTCAGCACAAGCAGTGAAATTCCATGTTCCAACATACTGTGATTTGGGATCATTGAGGATTACACCGCACTGATTGTTAAATTCTTCATCAAAGAGCTGAAAACCAGAAATATGCTTATCAGACTCAAATAAGGCATAAACATACTTGTGTAGAGAAGGTGAAGTAACATGAGGCTAGGGGAACCTGAGCTGTCTGAACTTGTTTAAGAAGTTTCAAAAGGAGTGGTGCAATACAGCTTACCTATTTTACAAACACTACCAGATGCCTGGACTCAAAAAGAATTCATAAGTTAAATACAGGGGAGAATATTAAATGAAATGATTTAACGCTTAAAATAAATTTTGTTTGTAGGTGTGATTCGATTACATTTATTATGCTTCACCTTGGGTAGAAGCGAGCAAAATACCAATGTATAATGGTTTACAGATGCATTCTAAGTGTAACTGAATGAAGAATTATTGATGACATCTTTTTGATGACTGTTTTCACGTAGTCTTTAAATTGCAAATAGAAGTTCCAGAAGAGTCATTAAACAGTTGTTTCAGCTTTTTTCCTTCATCCTTCAGTGTTTCATATCTCAGTTCACAAGTTGTCATCCAAATAAAGGTAAACAGAATTCCATTACTGTCAGTCACCTTGTCTGCCACTTAAAACCACTAACGGGGAGGATGTGGTCTGTTACATATTTTTTAGCTTTTTTTTTTTCCCCTTCATACAGTCAGTATTCCAAATTTCATTACTCAATAGTCAAGAGAAGTCAAAAGTCAGAACTTACGTCCAGTGGAATTTTCCTTAATCTTCCTGTCAGGAGTGGGTGAAAGTTACTATACAACAGTCTACTCTCATCTATCCATTTGTTTTCCCTTGTGCTGAACAGAAACTGCAAACCAATCCAAATATCTTTCGGCATACCAGGAAGCAAGGATGTTATATAATCTGTTGGGCAGAACAGTAAATGTACATATTGTGGTTCAGACAACAATAGCAAACATCTGAAAAAACGCTTCACATAAATAAGATAATGCAACCCCCATTTGTATTAACTTCATTTTCCCAGCCCTTTATGATTGCCAAATGCTTATCATCCCTTCCTTCCATAAGACCTTTCATGCTGATTTTATCTGAAAAGTGCAGACTATTGGTATTTGTCCTCCAAATTCTCATCTGAGGATCAGGTAGTGTATTTAACCTGTTTCTCTGCCCACTACTTTGTATTCTTGCATTTACATCCAAATTTCAGAAGCTGCTTTTCCACAGGTCTGCAAGATCTTCTATTGTCTCCCTGCAGAGATAACAGAAGAGCTCCCTCCCACCCTCTCTGAATTGATGGAGGAATTCTTATCTCCCATCTTCCTCTCCTACTGACATATACCATAAATCAGAACCACTTTTTGGATTCTGGCAGAGTTTGCCCGCCCCACCATCAGAGAAAGCAGGACAGGACAAAGGAAGTCAGGTTTAGTTGGAAAAAAATTCAGCCAGGAAAACCTTAAATCAGACCCCTCTTAGTGAGCATTCTGACACGAAACAATGGGCTTTGGTAACCCCCCAGGCACCAAAGGCATTCACTGAGCTTGTCTAGATTAGGAAGACAAATTGAAGCTATGTAATTAGCTACTGCTGACATGTTTTAACTACTGGCCACATGCCAGACTAGCCAAAGCCTATTTTCTGAGCTAGACAAAGCCATTGAAGATTTACATGTCAGAGCTAGCCAGCTGCCTAATGCCACTGGAAGAGTAGAAGCAGCCTACAGAAAGAGACATGCTTCTTTAAGAGGACTGTGCCTTCTTTCCATATAGGTGGCCTCCACTACAGGGGGGAAAGAAAAACAAACAACAAACAATAACAAACACTTCCATATGCACCAAACCAGACATAAGATCCTGCCATGTAACATTGCAAAAGCATAGCCATTCTGAAGTCTTAAAAGCATCCAAAAACACGCAGGTCTCAGACATGTATGTTCCTGTATGGTTACAACCCTATTCCTCCCCAATAACAGCAGTAAAAAAAAAAAAAAATTGACATTCAACTGCTGCCTGCAGGTACACTAATGGCCTCCCTAGTCCACTTTCCATATTCCATTTGGCAAGAGGTTATTTGCTTATAAAGAAAATACGCACTGTGCTCACTGCAGAATTCAACTGAGCTACTTCAGACATACCTGCAGAGAACTGTTAGTTATCCACAAGAATATAGATGCAAATACAGCTGTCTCATTCAGCAGTTTATCGCTGAATATTACTTGCAGCCAATGTGAACGCATTTCTTCCTCACTGCATTTACCTCAATGACTCTAGTTTACATGACAGCTGAGAGGCAGGTCCCAACGGTGGAACAACTCTGTGTTTTGCAGTCCCCTTGCCTTCCATCCTCCTATCAGTGTCCTGGAGAGCTTGCAGGTGGTCGGTTTAGACACACTGCCATATTAAGCTGCTCAGCACGCTTAGACACAGAGGGTCCTATGTGCTCCAGCGGGCATTGTGTTTGCCATCTTGTCCCCACACAGACAGCTGAGCTTGTCTTGGAAGCCACTCCTAAGCTGGTTTTCACAGTGCAAAGTCTACAGTCTCAGTTATATTTTAACTTGCAAAGCAAAACATGGGAATTCTTCATTCAGTGGTGACCCTTCTATCCTCATCCCTTAATGCAAGGTTTTACAATTTTTTCTTTTTATAACAGGTTAAGATCATACAGAGAAGCTGCTCTTCGAACTGGCTCAAATGTTTGCTGACTGCATTTCCACGTTATGTTTCCAGTGATGCAAACAACAATGGACAACACATTTTTAACTGGTCTTGGATTTTTAGAATGCTCCCAGTATGCCTGTAGATAACGAAGTGATTTTATGCTCAAGTTCTTAAGCAGAACTATACTGAATTTGGAAGAGAAGCTGCATACTAAAGTGCCCCCAGTTCACCATCGTACCTTGCTCAGCTTGATTTGAGATAGATGGAAGAGAGCCTCCAAAAGTTACACACTTTTCATTAGCTGCGTTAAATGTTAAATATTCGGGTTTCATCTTTAGAAAACACTGCAAAATAAACATAATGAAACTGATTTTCATCATACCATTGCTTCCTAAGAAATAAAGGTTCTTAAACCAACCCTAAAAACTCACTTCTCATTTCGTGCAATAAAATATTTTTCTCAGAAAGCAAGGGAACTGATACTAGCTGCATGCATTTCTTATTAGATTCAACAGAATAGCTAAATATAAAACGATGAATAATCCCACTGAATAACTCCTCATTCACTGAGGATTAGAACTCAGTAATTTTTAATTGGCTACATCAGAATCATGTACTGTTTTAAGAATGAGAATTCACACATGAACTCTAAAGTCAGACAGGGTTGGGCCAGGAACCTGTATTGTAATGCGTTACCTTTTGGCAGAAACTACATGGGAACTCAAAAGCTGTATTCTGCAATGGCGTGAAGTAAATTTGCAAACCTTGGCACAATGTAATGTGCCGATTTGATGCACGCTCCTTCTTATGTACAGAATAATGGCGGGCCAAATAACAGGAATCAGTCTCACTAAGACTTTAGATGACTGCCTTAAAAGATAGTACTGAAATATACTATAGTATGGCTTCCGACCTCTGTTGGTTCATTCTTAAAAGCTGCTTCTAATTAAGTGAATTAAGTACTTAAGGCAACTTAGGAAGCAGAGTGTCTGCCAGCTTGCTGCCTGCCTACGATTACTCAGTGAGAGAATCAAGATGCTTCAGCCACAAAAACCGCATCCTCTCCCTTTCTAATCCTTCTCTTCCTTCAAAGCAGAGCCCAAGATTAGACAATACAACCAACGTTCTTGGACCTAAACGTGTGGTGATGGGAAAGCAAAAAACCTGAAAATTACTGCTCTGAAATTAAGAAACCATCAATCCTGAATAAGGGACAAAGAAGTGGAGAAGATGATTTTAATCACTGCATATAATTTTCAAAAGCCACCTCCCAGTCCACTCCTGAACACAGGGGCTACTTCCTCACCTCTTTCAGCAGGGCACTCCAGCTTACTGGACTATGAAAAATGAGTAAGGATGACTGATCTGCATTATCTCTGTACCTTATTCCGGAACTGACGCCAACCTTTAGGGCAACCTCCTCTCACTGGGCGGTAATTGGGATCGTGTTTCTCTAGTAAGGAGGCATTATTTTTTTCACAGATGAAGGGCAGTTTCACATTACAGTTAACTGGGTAGTCTGCAGAAATGTAAGTTTTAAAAAACAGTTATGGTAATGCCTATAACGCTCCAATTACCATCCATACTTTGTGACATGACAAAGACCAATCTGAAGCGAAGTCCTTTTCAGTGCAACCACAGTGAAGTACTTTTAGTGCTTTAGATTGCATAGTAACAGCAGAGCAAAAAATAAAAGTAAATTATTTATATCAGACAATAATATAATATTCCTAAAGATCCAGAGTCTGATCCCTTACTTCCAGTAGTAACACTTCATATAGGCAGAGATAACTTCAAACAGAAAAATCATGAAGTAAGAAGCTTTTGAATATGAGGACTAATCTCATATTCTGGCATAGAGGGTGTGTGACCTAAAGGTCATTAAAGCCAAAAGGAATCCTTTAACATCCATATGGAGAGCATTTAGCCTGTACTGCTTTACATGACTCCTACAGTAACTGGACTGGCTTCCTAGGCAAAAGCAGTTTTTGGCTAATAGGGCTGAAAACAGGTCAGCAGCATACAACAGAATAATCGGCTTTAAAGTGGAAATGGTAGTAGACAGGAGGAACTATTTGTTCTCCAGGGGTTATACATTTTCCTCAATATAAAACAATGTCGAAAAAAGGAAATAAGAAGCTTCAAGTACCACCAGGTGGCATTTCCATTACTTTGTGTATCTCTTCCAAGTATGACTCCACTACTTAATGAAATTTGCATCTCCAGATGCATATGCGGTTGCAAGTATTCAGTCAAGCTACTCTAACTAACACAACTCAGACTTAATTTCGAGGGTTCAGAGTATGTAGCATAAACACAAAAAGGTAACCACCAAAACCAGATTTTACCTAATCAATTTATGTCGCAAAAAGAGCGACAATCGATCATAAAAAAATTGTCGTCTGAATTCAGGTTTGCCTTTGGTCATCAAGAAATATTATCATGGCTTCTACAGTAAGGAAGAAATAAATGATTCAAAATTCAATCAGATTACCACCAAGAAGCCATTCACTCCTAATTGAATATCAATTTGCACTCAATATAAGAGTTTGGGAAGAACAGTAATAATGGGTTTTTTAAAAAAAATATATAATAATGACAGAGAGGGGTGAAAAAATAAAAACAACCTTACCTCTATACCAGTTCTTTCTAGAAACGTACCAGCAATCCCTCAGGAATCGATCATGGAAGCGTGAAAATAACTGTAAACTGGATACAAACATTTCAGAGTCAATCTCCAATCCAATGTGATTTTCAAGTGGAAACTCTGATAGCAACAGAGCCAGTGCAAACAAAAATTTGGGCTGGTAACTGTTTCTAGGAGATGCCCTACAACACTGGAAAGGACAGAGGGGGGAAAAACTAGACTAGGAACAAATATGTGGTAGGTTCAGTAGTTATGTACCTTGCCCAAATTAACTACGTTGCGGAGATGTGCAGAACGAGGGTAGGAGGTTATTTATCATCATGCTGCAATTGCTGGCACACTGTCAGGACAAGTGAGGAGAACGGGCAATAGTGCTCATTTTATTTTCAAAGTAGTATATTGCTATAGTATTTTGGCAAGAGAAGAATATTCCTTGTAAGAAGCCCATAATCCTTCACTGCAGCCATGAATGGCACAATGCAAGGTTTGCTGTGAGTCATCTCAGCTCTACAGGGCTATACTATAAGCCCTCCAAGACTTTGGCATTACCTAACCGGAAGAGTGATGTCTTAAACCAATTTCACATTCTCTGTTCTCAGGTATTTCTCAGATACCCTCAGAGCCAATAGACAGGGTTTTTTTCAGAATTTTTTTTTTTCAGTTCCCCCATTATTAACAGAACATAGAAGTGGGCTTAAAAATCCAATAAAAGCATTTTAAAGATCAATGGAATACATTAGCTATTAGGACCACAGATTTCAAGGATTCACATGACAAGACTAAGATGTCAAAGCCCAACAACCTGAAATCTAGAGGCTCCAATAGACACATAAGAAATGGATTATGAATTCAGTTATTATTAAGTTATTATGAATTAGTAAATTTTTGATGTCAATAACACTTGTAATGGGAATAGAACTCAGAATTTGGCAGCGAATTAAAATATTTCAACAATATTTTGAAATATACCCACTTTCTAATTGTACACACATACTGTCTTAACCACTATTTGCTTTGTCTGAGCACTACACAGTTCTACCCTCTCTGTCTTAGGTAGTCTATGTTCTAAGTTTAGCACGGCAAGAATAGGTGCAGGTACATGTGAACAAAAGCGGAGAACAGTGGTCACTGACTAATGCTGTATTGTTTTCTAGCTTCGTTCAAATTATTTATCTTAGTTCGTTGGGATGATACAGAATTTGGGGATAAAATATTTTCCTTTGGAAACTATTCTAGTTAACTATATTCCTAAAAAGCATATCAAAAAAAGCTTACAATAAAGCATCCCATAATTATTCTACATACGGTGAATGATAGTTGTGTCCATAATCAATAAACTTCAGCCACCACTTCTGTTCGCTGTTTGATAACTGTGGAAATAAAGAACAAAACACCCAGTATTTTACAACCCATAGAGAAAGAGCTCCAGACTCTACCAAGGATAAATCAATGACAAAATTAATTTTGATTTAAAATGTTTCTAAAATGTGCAGGAATTACTACTCTTCAGCAACAGGAAAGGATACAATTTGAGACTGATATGCCAGGTAGATGGACCCCTGCACCTACTAGAAAAAAAGCCCATGTTTTCCACTGTGCTGGATAAAGCTACAGGAAATCTTGCAGTACTGTCTTAAGTGTGTGCTAGATACATCATTCCCACAAAATTCATAGCAGGAACTCTACCAGACAACCAGGACATAGCTGCAAGCTGCCTAAAGCTGATGTGGTTCCACAGGACCTTCCTTCCTTCCTCAGAATAATCCTGTTCTTCCAGCAGATAGCCTAACAATGAACAGTTCATGAAAAGGCTAGAGATTTAGCAGGTCAAATCCTCAATTTCTCCTGCCTTGTAATTTCTCCTTCCAGGTAACTACTTGTCCGGAGAAATTTCATTAAGAGAGCTTGCAAGCTGCTAATTTCAGAAAGTATTGCTGTCTCGCAAGCAGTAGCATTGAAGAAAGGTAGTAACAGAGGTGCTGAAACTTGCAATGTTTTGGCAAGATTCCTTAAAACAATGTACTTTCATGCTATGAACCCCACAAACCCCTTTCAGTAAAGGCTATCAGACCATCATGAACTTCTAATTAAATTCTCTCATCAGGTGAAAAATGATGTGCTGTCCTGTGCATAAAATTAAGAACTGGGACAATTGTTAGTGAAGTATTTGCAGACAATGGGAATCTTAAATGGTGGTCCTGTTATAACACTTTCTTTCCATTTGGAGGTGGGGTTTTTTTTTCCCCATGTTGTTAAGGCTACTTTTAAATTTAAAAAATTCTTTTTAAAGACTGACATTAAAATAATTCTCTTTTAACTCATCTTTTTCTTTTAAGTACAATTAAAAACTATTAAGGCCAACAGGAAAAAGAAAGAAATTAAGTATGAACATTTTCTTATATTGGAAAATTTCCCTATGGTGGAAAATATCTGTTACACAGATTGCACCTCCTTACCTTTTCTATTTGAGATAGTATTGTCCTGAGTTTTGGGTAAGACTCCACAGAGGCTAAATCACTATCATTTTTTTGACAGTAGAAAATAGCTTCCTGGAAGCTCAGGTTTTTATCTGGTACAAACCACAGCTCTGCTCCATCAACAACAAGTGGGGCTCCATGAATTCCAATTTCATCTATGTAGAAGAAACATCACATGCATAAGAAATAAATTCTGAAAAACTCATCCTTTCTTTTTCTGAATGTAATAAGAAATTTCAGTTTGACACTGGGAAAAGCCAACACTCCTTCTTGCATTCTGAGCTCTCTCAGAATCAAATTCTATCAGATACCTTTGCTGGTATCGAACAGGTATTACAGCAGTAATATAACAAAACTAATAAAAGATATAGAGTATTAACAACTATATACACATAGCGGAAGAATATGCAAAAAGTCCATTTACCTGGTATGTACCACTCAGGTGTCTTTGGAGTGCTACCTGTCCAGAGGAAAAAAAGGACTAGTCAGTTCAAGTTCACCTTCTAACAGGACTGTGGTCACCAATAATGGGAGTGATGTATTGTACTCATGCTTCTCGGTATACATGATGGAAAAAATAAAAGGAGAAGGAAATCATACACAGGTTTAATAGTTTAAAATAAGCTGACGGAAAACTAATGGGAGTTTTGCATACCCCAGTCTTAAACAACTGTGGCTTTTTTTTCTCCCAGGCAGAATACAGGCATCAAAGTAGTATATCTACCTGTATCTCCCCACAACAAAACAAGTTTCATCCCCAAAATGCCTTTTAAATAACAACCAAAACGTAAAAGTCTACTGGATTTACAGCACTTTTCATACTGCATGGAAAAACCTGGATCTGTGCAGATATGCCACACCATTCTTTTGTATTCCCACTCCTCTGTCTCACTACAGCGAGGAGCTAGTACACCAGTTTTACCAGAAGAAGGCTCATTCACCTAAGGTTGAAGCAAACTGTACACCCAAGACATCTGTGGTCATTTAGTTACAAATATCACTAAGAAAGATTAAGTAAAGTCCACAAATGCTGCAACTCAATGGCTTATATCACCTCACCTAACAAAAAGCCACTTCTCACTTCATGGGACAAGAAAGAATATGGGAGCAGAGATACTGCATCCTCCTCATGGTCATTTTCTGATATATCTTTGAATATTCTAAGTGCACGTCTGTTTGTATGTGACATAGGCGAGACATCTCACGTACTGACCTCTTAACAGTTCAGAAAGGAAATGATAAAATATTGTTTGCAAAGTTTCTGTTATTGGGCAATAATGACAACTCAGTTGTAATAAATAATAAACTCTTTTATAGGAATAAATGGATGTAACTGCAGTTTACCTTTTGTTATCTGGCAGACCCATTCAAGTTTAGCTTCACAATCAAAAGGCTTGAAGTAAAATTCCAGGTCTCTGCCTTCATGGAAATAAAATCTCCAAAATGACCTCCGTGAAAACTGAGAGGTCTGTATAAAAGTAGAAACAGAGAACTGAGTTATTATGGCATAGGCCTCTGAAATGTGAAATGAAACTGTATTAAAAAGGTACTTTGGCAAAGTCAGTATATTTTACTGTGGTTTTAGTCCCACAACTTATTTTGCAAAAAATGAGCAGATAAAACTGTAACTCTTCAACTATAACTCTTCATGCTAGCCATGTTTGTGAAACAATTAGGTAAAGGGCTTAAGGTCAGTCGACATACAAAAGTCTCTTCTTGCAATTTTGTTTCTTTGCTTTTTTGTAGCACAAAGGATCTCATCCATGCTTATTATTGAATTATCTGTTGCAACTTGTTGCCCTGAAATGATTCTCATTTCTGCTCAAAAGAAGCAACCACCTGAACTGGCACAGAAATAATCTTTCCTATTTAAGATTATTTCTTACAATCAAGCTTAAAATCTGACTTCACTCTTGCTGATCTCTCCAATAAGGAGAATATTTTACCGTTTAGTGAAAGAAAATGTCTATACCTAGCAGGTAGGGGAGGGAGGTTACTATAGCCACAGTGTCCCCTTCAAACTGCTCTCCTCTTGTCTAGAATTTTTAGTAGATTAATGCTGACAGCTTCTCAGCCTGGGGTCATGAACACAGGAGAAGAGAATGAGGGGAAATGGCTGTGAACAGAAGCAAAGGGATGCAACTATCCTTTCCTTCAGTAAATCCTGAAAGCAGAGGTGCGTCTAATTAGGTTAAAAGAAGGGATGGTATTGGAATGATCCTATAAGAAGTCAGGTGATACTTCAGGAAAGTTAAAGGCCATTTTAAAACTCATGCCATCAAGACTAAATGAAGCAATGAAGAACATAATTAGGAATTAAGCAGAGGCGTGACATTTTGAATTAGAAACTGACACAGAACTTACAGTCTATTTCACAAGTAAACACACACAATAAACACAAACACACACTCTATCCTGGCTACTGCATTCCCCTACTTCAGGTTTCAACCATTTTCTTAATTTGCAGTTCAGTAAAACTTACTGGTAGGGCTCTGTTTGTTTTTTTGTTTTAGACTCCACGTTACATCCTTAAGTGTTATGTGTAATACACAAGAGATACACAGTATGGCATTATGCAATAGAGAATAGCATTGTTACTAAAATATTCTGTAGTTCAAAAGAAGTCTTATGAAAGGTTATCATTAGCACAGTGCTTGGTTCATAAAAAACTGCTTGAATAAAGGAAAATTAATAGGTGTAGACTGATAAAGGGAACACCAGCAACTTTTTCACTATGCAAAGAAAACACCTCAGCAGTCAACCTACATTCAATATATGGCTGGCAAAAGTATTTTTTCCAAGTACTTCCATGTAAAAATATGCATGCTGTTATTAAAAACCTTGAAACTAACCTTTAATGCAGCACAGTCTCTTGTATCATATTCATCTTCCAGATAATCATGTGGCATAACAACACTAGTTACCTACAGGATGGACAGGATGAAAGAATCATTACTTTACAACTATTTTTGCTATGGTAATCCCCAGAGATAACCATTCAAACCTGGGATCCCATTACATTTATCACTATTAAAATATGTGTTAAATGGCAGTTACTGGATCAGTTTTGAGTCTGCGTACCTCTTATTGGAGGGGGGAGAGGGAAAAACCTCACAATTTCAGGCAAATAAATCAATTACAGTGATGAAGGTATTTTTGGAGAAGTCTGACATATCAAGGAGATGAACTGATAAACCCTCCCCTCTGCTGTGGCATGAAGACATCTTGTTCTCTCCATCAGCTCTTAGATGTTTACTACTGTATTTCTGCTAAAATATTTTAATGCAATAGGGACAGAAATCAGGTTAACCTTATTAAAGGTATGTTTTTAATTGGAAATCTGCCTGGATGGCAGCTCTTAAGTGCACAGTCTTCTTCTGAATTATTCATCTGTTGAAGGATCTGTCATATTTTAATTAAAATATTCATCGATTTACTTTCAATCCAGTCCAAGCTGAAACAAATCAGGACATGATGTTTCCTGATTAAAAGTTAACTTACGGGTTTATCATCACTCCATTGCCAGGTTCCCAAAGAATCTGGACTCTTATTCATTCCAATCCATACCCATCTGTCATTGCTGTAAATAAACAAGATAAAATCTTAAGCCAAGTATATGGTTCAGCTCATTTAATAGAAAGACTGACCTATGTCATGGCATTACTTAGGATCAAGCAGCAAACCCAAAGGTTTACTGCTGCAAGTTGTAGCAGTTCAAAGAGAAAATGGGCATAAGGGCTAGGACCTCTTCTGCACTTTTCTTGAAGAAGATCCGTAGGTTGTCTTTCCCTGACCACAGGGAAAACTAACTAAATCAGGTAATTCCTTTGTTCGCTGCATCACCACTTCACCAGTTGTCACTTGATATAAAGGTCTCTTTTCTACATGTTTCTTCCAGTATCACACACACAGTGTTTATTTGGCTTGCTGCTTTTTCTCTTGTCCATCTCAGGTCGTCTCTCTCTACACCATCAGCTCAAATATACTCTTCCTCAAACCACATGAAAACTTCTACTCATACAGAATAACTGGCTTCATATTTCCCTTAGGTTTGTCAGTGATATAAACAAACCAAGCATGGGCACATATTTCAATTATGCACCTTCATAAAAGAGGCATAGACATAAATGAGCACATAACACCACTGACTCCAATGCTTGCATAAAAGAATGGCAATATAAATTTTACTCTGTTTTACAGTATTACAGTCAGAACTGTATTTTTTT
This sequence comes from Aptenodytes forsteri, assembly GCF_000699145.1. Lineage (NCBI taxonomy): Eukaryota > Metazoa > Chordata > Aves > Sphenisciformes > Spheniscidae > Aptenodytes > Aptenodytes forsteri. Next base: position 3,602,273 of record NW_008794888.1, on the reverse strand, counting down.
CTAGATTTTACTTCTTCATTTTTCATAAGCAGGGGATGCTTAAATTCAAAATTTCAGCTATGCTCCAAGATACAGAGTTGCCCCAAAAAAGGGTTTACAATGGAAATGCTTAAATCTGCAGTAACAGCCTTTTCCATACTCTTTACTATTGCTTATGAATCTAAAGATACTATAACAAAATGAAATATGTGCTAGTCAAGCTGCAAGGTTAGTTTTGTACTGCAACCACTACTTCTCAAAGTATCAGTTTTGTGCTAGGTACTGAAGTTTATGATAATTCACTCCAATCCGCTACCCTGTCCAAGAAAGGCAACAGACACTTTTCTGAATGATGGTATCGGTTGGAAGCAGCAGAGGGGAGAAAGACCATGAGTTTTGGTTTCTATGAAATCACAGGCTACGTGAAACCCTACTGCAATAGAGCTGTGGAAAAGGCACTCGCATCAAGGTGGTCTGACAGCGCTAGTAAAGTATTGATGCCACAGTACAGGGCTCTTGTAAAACTGTATCAGGAATACTGTTCCATAAATTTGTGTTGTACCAAATACAGAGAAGGAATATAGGATATTGGAGGAAATGAGAGTTTAGGTTATTAACAAGAATTAAGGATTTTCTTGTCTAGCCTTGACAAAGAAAGAGAGGGAAAGGACATAATTATTCTTTACAATCTATTAGGAGACTAAACCCCCAAGAAGAGGGGCTATTTGAGCAAAAAGGACATTGTGTCTGAAGGAACCACAACTCAAAAATAAATTCAGGCTCCAAATTGGAAAGAGATGTCTGACCAGCAGAGGTCAGAGCTTGGAAAAGGCTCCCAAAAAAGTAGTGCTTGCAAACTTAAAGTGCTTTTAAGACAGAACTTGGAAAGTTTACGAAAATAACTTTATTACATGGAGGGATGGACTCAGACCCAGGCCTACCTGCATAAGCAATGTTATGAAATCACGGGGCAATGTTAAGAAAGTCTTTGGTAAGACTGTGCCACTACCTTTCCGCACATATCACCATAAAGATGCTAAATTGAACCTGAAATGGCTGACAGTGCAGCACCAACAAACAATACCTTAGCCCAGAGTATGTGGGCTAAGTACATGAAATCCAAGAAGGGCAATAACATTTTATTTGGTAGGGTTCCCATTAGGAAGAAAAGCATCAGCCACCAACAAATCTCATTTTTGTTTTTTTCTCAACTCCAGCATTAATTTTCTGACATTGGTGTGATAGTGTGATCACACTAGTGTGATCTTATCATACCGAATCTTCTCTAGTCTTTTAATGATATCGCTAAGGAGCCTTTAAAGAGCCTAAATGCCCCTTATCACTCCAGAGGGAAAACTGAGAGCCAAATATTCACAGCTGTCAAGCAGCTAAGTGCCTTTTGGCAATTTGCCTTTAGGATTTTATTTTTCTGTGATTGTTCTTTCCAATTATGAATCAGACATTGCTTAACCCTCCTCTCCTAATCATCACCTACAGGCTTAGTGCAGTTTGAGCAATTGATCATCACAGAGGAATATCTACTAAAAAGAAAGTTTGAGACACTCATTTCAAAAGGATCTGCAGTAATTACCTGAGGAACTAGAGCAATTTTTCAAAGTCTTTCAACTTGTATTTGGCTTTTATGTAATAAATAAATTTTAAAAAAATTAAAAAGTGTGCCAGGTCAAGAATTTCTCCAGCTTATCTCCCAATTTACAATTACTGTCCTGCAAACAACGTTTTCCAGCTGACTGGGCACTTACACATTAATGTGTATTTTTTGCTTCTTTTGGAACTGTTCAGACATGACCATGAGTAATTCAGTAACTGCTACACTATCCTTGATGGCACTTTCAAGCTTAAGTAAAGCCTTTTGATAGCCCTCTGAAATTACACTATCACCTCATCACAGAAAATAATTCCACCAACTATTTAAGACAAATATAAATTAAGACTCTCTATTGCAACTAAGTTTGCAGCAAGGAATTTGCTTGCACTTTAGGTATCTGTCTCCTCATTGCAAAGCATTTAAAATTCATCCTACGGACTGGTATCAAAATGGATTTACCAGTGCCAGAGTATTCTCTGGCATTCTACAGGAATTCTACGTTCCTGGAACCACCTCTAAAACCTAGATTCTCCTGAGTTTTAACCTAAAAACTAGGTGCAGTTTGTGCTTTACAACGGACTCCACTGATTAACAATGAAAGACCCTAGATCTCCAGTAATCCCTGCAGAATACCGGTGGCTTTTCTCTCACACAGAACTAAAACTTCATACAATTCAATGTTGTGCAGGAGTGGATAAATACAGTTTAGATCAATGTGAAGGCAATATAAACCGGTAATTTTTCTGCCATCATATTCTAACTGCTGAAATAGAAAAAGGATTTTTTTCTGTCCCTTATGTTAGCTCCAACACAAGATTAAGAGCTTAAGTGAAGCTACTGTGGCTTGTAGTTCAACCTAGCTCTTGATAAGAGGAAACATGTGTACATCTGGGCCAACTCCCTAATGGTGCCATTTAAGGCACCATTTAATTTTAGGCAGGGCTGGCCTAAAAGTATATATGAAGCCCATTTGACCCCCTGCTCTTCCCTCTGTAACAGACTACTGCCACTAGCTGAATCCCCATCCTGCTAATCACCTACTCTTTAGCAGAAGAGAAGCTGTATTAATGCAATTACTACAACTTGCATCTTGGCTTTACTGCTGTTTTGACCAGTGTGTTGAGAATAAGATCATTTTTTTCTTGCAAGCTCAAGTGTTAGTGAGGCTTTCTAGATTCAGAACAATTACAGCAGCAGAGCTGTGCATATAAAAGGCAACTGACTTCTTTCCAGTAAGGTGTCCTCACTGAAATGTTATTTCCAACCAATCCAAGCCGTTACTCTCCTTGCGTCCAGCATCACTGCCAGCTATAAGCTGCAGAATGCTCACAAAAACAATCCTAAAAGGATGGAAGTAACTGAACCGGATCTGTTCTACCTGTATCATGTCCCTCAAAGTGAAAAGAGGTTATCTCCTATTTCTTTCAGGCAGGGGAAGGTTGGCAGGCAAATTTTATTTTCCTTTCCAATGGCAATTGCCCAACTTGACTGGAGCAATTCTAGCTCTTATTTGCCTCTAAGGTGGAATCCGAGTAAAGAACAGAATGGACTAGGCAAGCTGCCCTTTTCCTGGTGAACCAAACTGACTTTTGCTAACGTTTCAAAACAAACAGTTCTCAATGAGTCACCGGAGAACTGTGCAAGGGGAAAAAAACCCAAAACCAAAAAAGCCAAGGTGTGGCTCCTTCCCCAAGCTGAAATGAGTGCACTGAATGAATAGTTTAGGTCAGAGTTTGCACTGAGTAAATGCAGGGAACACAGACAAACTGCATGCCAGTGCACTCCGGCAGCTGATCACATCTAACATTATCTTAGGATGATTTCTCCCAGTTACCTAAATTATTTGTTCTTGGTGAAATAATTCACTTGGTTTCTTCTCTCCTTTCTCAAATGAGTTTATTTTCAGACAAGCCACCCTCCACGCCTGATCTCCAAAATACTTTATATAATCACCACCTCTGAGTAATTTAAAAGCATAACTAACTTAAACACTTCATTATGTTATCTAAACAAACAAACATTATTTAAAAGACTTCGGGCAATATCAAATATGTAGTATTTCTGTTCAGAAAGTTCTGCAATGCTTGAAAAGGGGTTAACCCAGATGAAAATGTTGTGTTTTGGGTTATATCTGATGCATGCAGTTACCGCAACGTTGACTGCAAAGTCAATTTATACTGGGCTCAATATGTTGCCCCTTATTTAAGTTCTGGTAGAATAATACTGAAGTACTGGGACCTTCCTTCTTCCAGGCTAAGTTCGAGTTTTCTGAAATAAGGGAATGGCAGTAGCATCATGTGTCAGCTGACTTTCTGGAAAGACAGGAAAAGTCTCCACCTTTAAACTCCTAACAAAAAATGGCCATTAACTATAATTAATACCTCAGACAGTCTGCAAGCTGAAAAGTAGTTCCAAGTATTTGTAGGAAAATAAAATAAGTTACTTCTCTATTCATGTTTCATAGCAGATTAGGTACACTAAAACAAAATCTGTATTTGCAAAACAGTATAATAAGATCTATAGCTAAAAATAATTTGTGCACCAGTTTTTATTTCAGGGACTTTAGTCACTTTAGCAAAGGGGTCACAAGTGGCTTTTATACAAGCTAAACCATCTATATATAGAGCATAGAAGTTTGTTTTTGTCTCTTATTAACATAAACATTGAGTAATTTTCATGATTTGTGCACTTCTAAAAAAGTTCACTGGGTTTTCAAGAAGGCATCTCTTCAGTCATCAAGTTTTAAAATTTAATCACAGTGTTGTACGTTGGCAGCTTCTGAAATAATCCCAATTTAGTTTGTTGATGAAAAAATTTAGATCATATAACTGGCAGCATTTGAGTTTAAGCTGGCAAAAGTTCTGAAAAAACAGGCTGCCAATCAAAAAAAAACATATTACACAAGGATCTGACATCACACCAATGCCTAATAAAGCTTTGCAGTGACAGTTCCTTTGATTAAAAATAGAGCCTTAGACTCATAAATTATGTAGCATTTAATTTGTTGATACCAGAAAACTCAACACACCCATCTAATGCCCATATAGTGTTATTGCAGTTATGCCAAATGGGATCTGTGCCAACCAGATTGCTGGACACTACATTATTCACGTTTTCAAAACACAGCACCCAGTTTAGTCAGGAAGCATTCCATGAATAAAGATGAGGCCTATCGGAAAAACTGAAATAATGACTCATCTCTAAAGAATGTATCAGTAAAGAACAGGAACAACTATCACCCAGTTGTGCCAAAATTCAACATAAAGAAGGAAACACTTATAACAACACAGACTTAAATTCATGTAATGGAAGACGCTCAAAGCAAATCTCTCTTTTCCTGCGTTCCCTCTGGCAATGTGAAACATTTGCCCAAGCTGTACTCGGTTGACATTTTCCAGGAAAGCAGTGACATGACCAGCAGTTCAAATGCCATATCTAGCTGTTTTTGCTGTGGGAAACACAGGCATCGTACACTATCTCATACTTGCCATTTGGGGTCAGCAGCAGCATTTGCGATCTAGTGCAGAATGCGACTGAAATCAAAATTTTAGCCCACGGCCAGTTTGTTACCTGATTATTTTTCTCAGGATAGAATGAAGTGCCTTGATTTCTTCTGAGTGACTAAAACTAGGCAGATGGCCTCCGAGCGCTTCACAGAATCTTTCTGCCTCTTCCCAGGTCCTGGTTCGCAGCACTCTTTCACTGTGGAAGAACTTCACAAGAGCCAAACATCAGAGTAGAAAATTACACAAGTGACAGCATTTTTAAAACACTCCTGTACTACTCAAATATGGCCACCCTAGATAGGAATGAATAATTGGTATTTCCACAGGGAGAGAGCTTGACTTCTTAACAATTATTTTATTTTTTTCAGTTTGATTGACAACAGCCAGACTCTGAAGTTTCGCTGACAAAATTTGTTTCAAATGCAATGTATTCCATATGGCAGGCTTTCTCTGTTTTTCTCTACCAGAAAGATTTTACAAAACAACACCCAACTCACTCCAAAACTGCAAGCCAGATTATAGGTTTTAAGGGATGTTGTTCCTTCCAATTTATGGTGAACTGCAAAGACCAATTTTCACTGAAACCAGGCCCGTTTGGGTGCTGCAGGTGAAGAAAGTTCTTCGGCACACCCTTTGCTACCTGCATGTATCAAAGTTGCACAATTGGCTCATACACCTCAGCTAACATGTCCACTTGACCCCCTTGACTTCAGTCCAAGCCAATTCCCATCGGCTGGATCGCTCTGCACAGACATGCTGCACTTGGTCAACAAGAGTTTTGAAGAAACTGCCAGGGCCAGCTGTCACATCCCATCAGCTATGGGACAGCTAAGCTGCACATCAGCTAGACCCATCCCTTCGGGACCCTGGCCCACAGCCTTGTTGTTCAAGCTGGGTTTCCCCACTTTGCTACATGAGCTGTTTACAAGACACAGTTCATTGCAGACACTGAGTCCAGAAATAATGAATAAACAATCCAATAAAGAGCCTCCGTTTTAACTTGGTTTGATTGTTAATAGGAGGGGAAAAACCTGCATTTCTAAATACAAACTTGTTCAAGCCATTCCAGCTAACAGCATGGCTGCTTACTTCCACTATTTACTTCAAAAACAGTAAAATACAACTGAGACTGCACTTTTTTGATAAAGTTTGATATCCATATTCAAACCAGAGAAAATCCCACCTCTCCTATCTACATCCTTAGAGTATAGAAAGGAAAGGGACAGAAGGAGGCGATGCAAAGCACTTTCCTTCCCTATTCAGGTGTCTCTGCGTGCCAGATGATGGCGGGCAGGCTAGGATGCAGACACAGCACCCTCTGTCAGCACCAGGCTCCTGAGATGGCAGCACGGGTGAATGCTGTCGCCCCACTTGGCTCTGATGTGCAGAGCTGGCCACAGAAAGAGCAAGGAGAGGCACACTGCATCTTTCAGGAATCGGCAGAGGATGATGCATGAGAACATCTGGAGCCAGTCAACCTGAATCAACATGAATTCCTCCTCCCAGTGGAAACCATCTTTGAAATACCCTTCAGAGCAGCTGTAAGCCACAAAATGGCTAATCACACACTTGCTGCAAGACAGTAACGAACAATTAACATCTAATAGGAATAACATTTTACCTTGTAGCAGGCAAGGCCGGATCCATTGTGCCACCCAGGGGGACAGGGATCAGTTGGCTTTGGGAGCACTTCTGGCTCCTTGGGCAGCCCGATATATTTTTTGCAGACAGAAAACGCTTTAGTGGTTTTACAGTCCTTAGTTTCCCACTTTCCAACAGACTTTCCACTGGACATGGCCACACATCCTCCTGAAAACGCTAAGATTTAAGCCACCAAAGACATATTTAAAACTATTGGCTGGTTTTCAAAAAAATCCATAGATTTCTGAATGACTGTTTTATTTCATCCTTGGAGTTCTGTAACATGGTAATCCAATGCTTGCTCAGTGTAAACGATAATTTTTACATATTTTTTTTTAATTGTTAAATGTACCTGGTTGCAAGGAATTCCAGTTAGTGTATGTCACAGCTTCAGTTTTCTCCCCATCTGCTGTACCCCAGGAATATATTCCCGATTGGCTAATATCCTGCAAACCGGTCCAAAAGTATTTTTCTTCAACTTTGGTGTGTTTTCTAATTAGACTGTTTATAAATTCTTGCTCAAATCTGAAAATTCACAGATTAATTTGAGTCAGTATTTGAAAGATACCTGAAACTATTGAGCCAATTTGAAAACCAGGAATATTATTATACGAGTTAGTTGAAGTGGTTGTCCAGGCAGTCCCATATTCAACATGGGGTCAGCAGGCTGGGAATTCACATACTTCCAAGAAGGTTTTACACTGTAGGTTTACCATTGTCACACCATGGAAAACACAGTTTGCTAGTTCTCTGCAAAAGCAATTCTATCTCTATTTTCTCTTTATAAACCACTAATTAGCATACAGAGGTTTTAATCTCTGACTACATCTCCAGAATCATACTGTAAAACGTGTCTGTAAATTACAGAGATGTGTTTTACCTGTTCATCACTGTAAGATTGCACTGTGCTCCAAATGAAACTTCTGTTTTATAAATCTTGTAACAGTAGTTTCCGTGTCTCTCCCAACCCTGGTTAGAGAACGAAAAACACGTTTATACATAACAGCCTAATTTAGGCATTATCTACAGGAGAAAATAAATCATTGCTAATATTGGTTGGTGCCCACAAGCCGGCACAGCATATACAAGAAAGAAATGCAGTGCATCACAAAGAAGGTCCAGTATCATCAGCTCTCAGATTCACAGTTCTAAGAAATAATGCAACCACGGGACTAAAATACACCACTGTTTTAGCTCGACTGCTGTGTGCATTTAGAGAGAGAAACACAAGGGCAACAGCCTAGTCCTGTTCAAAACAATAGGAGTTTTCATGCTGTTCCACCAACGCCAGGATTCAAACAGAGGAATAATAAGAGGGCATTACTAGTGTTTCTTTACTTCTGAAAAAAATATTTTACACTGAAAATGTATGAACTTACAGAATTTCTCTATTATTCAAATCTTTTTCTCTATATTTACACTGAAATTTCAAGGAACATTAATGTGTTACCTCTTTGCTAGCCTACCAATGCCACTGATGTCTGAACAGCACAGAAAGCTATAACTTCTACATGCTGGCAGTCTCTGAAGAAACAGAGTAAAAATACCCCGAGGTTGTGCAGAAAGAAAGATAAGGGGTAAACATTTCCTGTTGCAGGCAATATGCCACACAAAAATGAACCAAAGAACTCTGAAGTAGCTAGTAATACCATCCCAAGATTGTTCAAAACAGAAAAGACTTCTTTTCAAGCCTTATTTATGCTGTAACATGTTATACTATAAAAAAAACCAAAAAAACCAAAACACCCCCCACCTTTACTCAAGTCAAAGAACAAAAATGAGAGCCAAGTGAAGCGTATCAGAAACCTAATCTCATTTATCAACCTCTGCATATCTTTATGTTGCAAAGTGCTTATCCTAAATTTTAAAACATACTTAAAGCAAAAATGACAGAACAAATGGCATTAGCAATAACATATCTAGTAAAAGCAACTTTTTTTTTTTCAAACAAATAAATAAAACACAACATCTCCTAGGTCCAAGCTCATAATACTTTCATCAATAAACAGAGTGGTAATACATCTAGAGCATGCTTAGGAGAATCTGAAGTTTGGCTCATGCTACATAAATGTCCTTTTTCAGCTAAAATGTTCCATAGAATTTATTGTATGGGCAAGAAGGAAACAGAGAGTAGATGAAATAAGTAATTTTATGCAGGTTTCTGAACCAAGTGAAAGTAAAAGAAATACAGACTTCCCATTACCTCTTCCAATAAACAACTTTTATCTGATTTTGTTTCATTCAAAATCTCTCCTTTTTTCTTGCACACATATTTTAGTTTTTCTTTACAGGATTTAACTCTCCATTGTCCCAACTGTGAGAAGGAAAGGAAAAAAAAAGTATTTAAAATTCTAAAATCTTTTAATTTCCATAGTGCAGGGGCTGAGTTTTCATAAGGAGGAAAGCCAAAATGCCTCTAGCAAAAATATTGGGGGCAGGATGCCCTAGATTATATGCATAGGTGCATGTTTGGAAGGGAGAGAGAAAGCTGACAAGTGTGGCGATGGGAGGATTCTGGATCATATCTGAAAAGGGAAGAAAAGGCCAGGGTGGTGCCAACTCTCTCGGATCAGGGAGGGAATGGGTGCAGGGAGTGTGCACAGCTTTCTGCAGAGGCAGGGAGGAGGCAGCTCAGAGGAGCTGAGCGCATGAGCTCCACTGCCAGCCTGACAGCACAGCAGGCAGATGTTTGCCCCAGTTTTCTACTGAATCCGGGAGATGGAATACAGCGTGCTTCCCTCTCCACTCATCTTTGTGACCTCCTTCCCCCACCCACCCCTTGCTTCTTCAGTACTGTATCCCCCCAGTGTCTGTCCTCTCCTCTCCTCTTCCCAAGGTATCTCACTACCCATCCTCAGATGGGGTCCCCCAAACGGGTCCTGGAGATGACTGAACCCAGCTTTTTCTTTCAATAGTTCGGCCCACCTCCTTCCTAGCTCTCTGCCACAGACACCCAAGAATACGGTAACCCAAAATGCAGAGTGACAAGGACAACTGGCTGACGAACAGCAGAAGCAGTCTCAGAGCTGCGAGCAATTTCTCATAGAATAGATACGGTAACCCAAAATGCAGAGTGACAAGGACAACTGGCTGATGAACAGCAGAAGCAGTCTCACAGCTGCGAGCAATTTCTTCCATTCTTTGCAGTACATGGCTACCAGGTGTCGGCTAAATAATTTTAAGAAATTTGCTTGTAGAAAAATAGTTATCTGTATTTTAAAGATTATTCCAGAAATAAAATCAGTTATCTGCTTTACCCTCCCCTTGACTTTCACATCATCAGTGTTGCCTCTACTATGATGGAAAAAACCTAAAAAAAACCCCCCAACACTGTATTCCTACCTCGCCTGAATATGACACACAGTTAGGAGTGCTGTTAAAAGGAACTTTTGGTTCATTCTGATCCCAATATGTAAAAACCACAGCTGAGCGATCTGACCATTTGAACAAGGTTGGTACATCTTCATTCCTGAGACCAATCCACATTTCTTCTTTAGCATCTGTAATTTAAAATTAGGACAACACCGTAGTTACAAAATAATATTCAAACTAATTGGAAAGGAATGTGAAATCAGCAAAATTAGTTTTTTATCACTATACTGCACAGTATAAATGCCACAATTTTTTTTCTTACAGTGAGAAAGGGGATTTGAGACAAGTATTCATGAATGTAAGTTTCACAGAGAAGGTAACAAATGGGAAAAAAACCCCAGAAATAACAAACACTCAAGCAAAAAAAGCTCAACCAAATTTAATTTTTAGAGTGCATACAAAAACATAAGACCACAGAGTACAGATAACATTTATTAGTTCAGTGACCCAGTAGTCAAATATTGGCCCAACTATCTACGATTCTCTTTGAATGAGAAAATTAAACACAGGTATTAGGCAACTAGAAGTAGGTTAGCCCAATAAAAAATAAATAAATAACATAGATCAAACCAAAACAAGAGCTAATACAGAGGGGACTGGACCTGAACAGCAACACTCAGCACTAGCCTGGGTACAAGCTCAGCATTAGCACCTTCATTTAATAGCCAGAGGTTAGGACAATCACATGCTAGAACATGGAAAGTAGTTTGTAACTTACGGTGCGCAGCACTTGGTGCTTGACATTTATAAGTATCTCAACTCACCATCATGAAGCTTTGTAACAACCAGTTCAACATCTGCTAATGACTGTATGCTGATGAGGTTACTCTTATTTGCTTTGCACAACTCATCTGCCATACTCCAAGGTGCCTCGTTTTTTATCAGCATGTAGCAAAAACCATTGTGGGGAAGCCAGCCCAAATCACAGCGAGTATCCAAGTGTCTCCAAGGTTCTAATAGTGAAGAGAAACGGAATTAGAGGCTTTTGTTCTACATTGGCTAGTGCAACGGGTTGGCATTTTCTTCGTGTTTTAAATCCGGCAGCACCTTGAAAACAGCCGGAAAGCGGTGATCAGAATGCGTGCACATCTCTTCAGGGCTAATATTTTAAGAAACAGTCACAATTTAGTCAAGCAAATAGACCTGACTGAGCAGCATTATGGGGATTAGTAATATTCTGGGGCCATGAGGTAGGCAGAAGGAGAAAGAAGTTAGTGGGAATGAAAGTAAAAAGCTGGAATGCATTACACTAAGCTGGTCTTACTGTAAGCGAAAGGTTCAAAAGTAACAGTAAGCAAGATTTCAAAAGCAATTAAAGGCAAAACAAGTTACTTCATTGCCGGACAGCAGCTTCAACAAAAAGTTGCTTGTTTTGTTCTGGCAGGGGTTTGCACTTTCATAGGGCATTATTATCTATATACAGCACCACACATAAGACCAATTTTGAATAGCTCACAATGAAACAAATGCTTAGTTTTAAATATTTTTTCTTCTGAAAACTAAGATATTCAAGAATTCAAACTGTTTTTAATGCATGCTGAAAAAGGTATATACTAATAGCCTTTCTGGTTCAAAATACACTATAAAATACTCCAAATCACAAGAATTTTGTTTTTTAATTAATAAAACGCTGTATAAACACTGGTAACAACTCTGCATACCCCGCTGAGGAGCCAGAGAACAAATAAGGATGGTTAACTGACAACTAGTTTTCAAGGGATCGTTTAAAAATTTGAACCAGTTTAGTTAAATTTAAACTACTTACTAATTTTTTTTCCTCAAAGACACACACCTCCCCCGGGGGAGCCAGAGAGAACGTGTCTTAGCCAGTGACACTCCATGACACTTTCCACCTCCAGGACACTGCTTCATCCCTCTTATCCCCTAGTCGCCCCCCTCATCCAAGGACAATCCTCTTCCAGTAAAAGTTTTCCCATGAGAGCCCTGCTAGCATGAGCCCTGGAAACTAGGTAAGGCCAAAGCACGCATGGAAGAACAGGCCATGGATACAGGAAGGGTTGGACACCCAGGTGTAGGTAAATGGCCAAAAGCATGGAAGAAGTTATACGTCACAGCTGGACACTGTAACAACTGAAGAACCGTATGTGTGTGTAGAGAGGAGAGAATAAAGCTTTAAACTGTTCTGGTTTTCCTACTGTATTATTTACTTTTCTCTTGTAAGAGCTGTTATGGATCCAGTAAAGATTATACACTGGGCAAGCTACCAACTCTTGCACTCTGATTTCCAGTGCTGGGCCTGGTTTCAAAGGATAGTAAGGTCATTTAACTACTTCTATTTGAATTCAACAGAGTTTGACCCAAACCCCAGGTAGGTCCCATTTTATGTCAATACACACCAAGAGTGAGAGAAATGGGCTTAAAGCAGAGATGGAAAGGTTTGAGGTGCAACTGCCAGTCCCAGACTTTCAGTAGCACATGAAAGAAGGCACAAGCCATAGAGGAAAACATGATGAAAAGGGCAGGACTGTGCTGGGAAATGCTTTACGTGTGAATGAGAAAGCTGCAAAAAATGAAAGCTGTTTGTGATGCATCATCTTGACACTGAATATACAGGGTTTGCTTCTGCTCTGCTAAAAAACCCAAAGCTGTTGTGAAAGTGTTTTGGCAGAGACAACTAAGAAGGCTTGGGAAGGGAAAAAGAAAAGACTCTGTAAGTGAACATTACGCTCATATTAACATACAAATATAAAAATGCAAGTTGTCCTACCTGGGAGGCTTGAAACTTCATTGAGTGACTTCTTGCAAATATATGGAAGTGGAGTCCCACAGTGGTAACTCTGCCACTGACCTGAGGCAGCATTCATCACCACACAGCTAGTCCCATCCAGCGGGGACAAACTCTGCATATCTATAGACAGGAACAAATAAGAAAAGAAGATCACAAGTTATCAAACAGTAAGGTAGCGACTGCTTCTTTTTTCTACTGCTTTTCAATATAAGAATAATATACTTTGCATAGTACAGCACCTTATATTTAAAGAACATCACTTGCTTTAGAATGAAGGCACCTGTCCTACCACAGGTCCCACAGAAAGTTTTTTGTAAGAGAGAAAGTTACAGAATCAAGGAATCCGGACTTCTTTTCCAATGTTTAATCATAGAACCAGGAGGAATGTTCTATTTACAATACAAAAAACCCTTGGCTGAGCACTTTCCCAGACTAGAAATATCTCAGGGGAGAACCCTTTTCGCAGCCCTCAGTTTCCTTTGGCAACCCCTTTCCAGCCCCACTCCAAACACAGCTCTGCACTCTTTCTCTCAACACTAACCATAACCCTTACCTTAACAGAAACCTGAGACAAGGCCACAAATTAAAAATATCACAGAGGAGAACCCTTTTTTGCAGTTCCCGGCTTCCCTTGGAGCCCCCTTCCAATGGTACTTTTTGGCTTTCTCTTTCCTTGAGCCCCAATGCAAACCCAAGCTGTGTCCTACAAAGAGCGCCCCAGCTCACCCTGCCCTAGGTTTGTTCAGTCTCACATAGAAAAGGCTCAGGGTGGATCTTAGTTCTTCATGGGAGAGTACAGCAGAGACAGAGCCAGGTTCTTTTCAGACGTGTATAGTGAGAGGACAAGAAGTAATGGGTACAACTTGCAGCTAGCAAAATTCCTGTTAGATACCGGTATTTTTCACAAGAGGGGTAGACATTTTTCTCAAGAGGGGTAGACATTAGTATGTCTGCCATGACCGCAGACTAAATTATGCCACTGTAACTGGGGATAGTCTAGTCTCTGGCTCTGCATTACAGTCCTACAGTGTCATCATAGCTCCAGAAGAAGGTGCAGCCAGTAGTACAAGCAGCAGAAAAGTCCTTAACCTTTCCAAAAGAAAGACCACATTTGGAAAACATCACAGAAATTTCTTTCAAAGAAGAATTCACGTTGCAGCACTATTCTAGAAACTGAAGGAAAAAGAGAATTCACTTTACAAAGGTCAAATTCAGCTTGAATGACAAAACAATATTAGCTTCAGTATTCCTGATTGTTACTCCTCCAGGATTCTCATATATACACATCCATGGCATATTTGTGAGAATATTACAAATACATAATGAAAATTCCAAACAAACAAGACTCTCACCAATTCTACTAGGAACTTGGGAGTAATTAAAAAAGGTTTTTCAAAGGTTTTATACTTCTTTCATCTTCACCTCGAAACAAATTTAAGCAACCTTGAAGTTTACAAACACAAGTTAGGCTTCTAAGTAACATCAGTTTTTGCACATACATCAATAATTGTAATATCTGAGGGAAGTCAATGCCATTCTGTCAGTCGGAGGAGAAATTTAGCAGCTAGGGAAGCTGTAGATTCTTTACTAAAATGGACCTCAAAGATACTATTTAAGTTTTACCGTTTTAGAGATTTATTAACCTAATCATCCATAAATATAGAATGAGTGCAGAAAGATTCACTGGCTAGGAGAAAAAGATGCTTCCGAACTTTTAACAGAAATGGAACAACAATGATTGTTTTGATGAAGTCTGATGGAGAAGGGTTAAAAAAAAAAAAAAAGCAGCCAAGCAAAATACTAGTTTTGTTAATAACTGTTATACTGTTAGTAACACCAGAAACAACATTACCTGGATGCCAGTTGAGAAAATTCAAAGGCTTGTGATCTGACCACTGCCAACCTCCAGAAACGTCCAGTTGATTTAAGCCAATCCAAAAGATCTCAGCGATGTCATCCTTAGCTGGAGATAAATTTATTATTTTTAAGAAAACAATTAGTATAAAATGCTCATCCTTTATTGGTCTCCTTTAAATTAAAAGTGTGATCTGAAAGGGCACGCATTTGAGGAAAGAAAGATTGCTACTATAATCGGACACGCAACCTTTCTTGAACTGAGGAGAAATTCACCCACACAAGTCTTCCCTCCCAATGGCTTCAGATGTTTGTCCTTTGGTTTTGTATTCCCAAAGGCACACGGATAATTCCTCCAGGCCAAAGCTGAATATCGGTGAGGACGATTTCATAACAACAAGTGGGTAACATGCTACTAAAACACCAACTGCCACTCTGGCCCATACTTGAGATTTTGGGGACATTCCTCATTATAAATATGAACAACAGCTAACCACTACAATGAAATCACACAGATAAATTAAAAAAAAAAAACCAAACAACAAACTCTGAAGTGAGATTAGCAACTTATTTTTGCTACACAAATGACAGCACCAACGCATTTTAAGTACAATCAAGTTTTAACCCAGAATTTTAAGACAGAAACTAAAATGTTGTCTTCACTTTATGTTAATTTGTCAACATTTCCTGATATTCGTACGTGAATAATTACACCTACCTTGTATGTAACTTAATTCAGATGCATCTTGGATGCTAAGCAGATCTCCCCCTTGCCTTTTACATGAAATATAAGCTTCCTTCCAAGAAAGAGCAGACTGTGTATTAAACTGGTAGCAACTTTCAGACCCCGGATCATGTTCCCAGATATCATGACAACCATCCTCTGTTTAAAGGAAGCAGAAGGTTCTTGTAACAACAACTATACTGAAACATCATGAAAGTTTCAGAAGAAAAATTAGAATACTGAAGGTCTATCGATTTTTATATTGGTAATCACATATACTGCAGAGTAAGCGTGTGCTGATCATCCTGTCAACACTGCAATAGAAAAGGGACCTGCTTTTACCCAGCTTAACAGCAATGGTGCTACGCCAAGGTGGAGCCGTACACACATGAAGTGACAGAACACTTTTAGGACATCTATTTAGAAACTCAACATGCCTGGTTGTAAGCAGATTCCCCATTTTCCATCGTGAGCATAATCTTCAGATGTGGCGCACCATTTCCCACCCGTATGCATTTCATCCTGAATGCAGTCATGATGCCACGTCTTATTATACAGAAAGGGGAACTCACAGGGTTTTCCATAGGAGTTCCCATCTTTGGTATAAACCTCTGCAGGAATAAAAATAATAAAGAAGTAGATACAAGTTGTCTAGGGGAGGAAAGGACAGCAAATCAATGTTACTGCTTGTATAGACATAGTTAACTTAAAACCACACAAATTGCACTTGCGGTCTTAAAACACCGTATTTTGTTGTTACGGATACTATACAGCAATGCCAGAACTGAAAGAAGTGAAACAAACATTTTTCTGTACTTTTTCTTCTGAGTAGGGCATAACACAGCAGAAGCTTGTTTCCCCCTTCCTGGTAAGTTAGGGATAAATACATTGTCCTGTTGAAATCCATGTGGTTTGCACAGAGTACTACAGAACAAGGCTCTAGGAATCAACATATACAAGAGAGGGAAAACATTTCAAAGTGGAGCCTACTGGGCTCTTCGGACTGCCCACTTTGAACAATCCAAATACAAAGAAAATCCTGATTTTAAATATGGTAAAGGAAGTTTTCACCAATTCTTCCAGCAAGCATGAGATTTCAGATGAGACTGTCTTCCATGGCAAGTGGAGAGACTACCAGACCAAAGCAAATGGATGGTTCCTGACAGTCCAACAGGCTGCGAGCTAGCAGCATGCACTGAATTTGATTGTACAGCCTGCCAGCAAAGAAAATATCAAGTCCTGCTCTTATTTGAGCTAACAGCAAAATTCCCATCACTATGAAGAGGACAGTGTCTGTTCTGATAGAAGGTGGTTGATATTTCTTTATTAAATAGGCTCTCACTGAAATATGGGAGGAGGAATTTAAACATGCTAAGAAAGCCACTCAATCACACAACTTCTGCAGTTGCGCATATTTATTTTTTATTAAAAACAGTTGAAGTTTCACACTTGAATATTAGTATCTCTCTACAGCAAAACATTCTCTTGCTTTACTGATCAGTCTTTTCATATGATTAATTTTAAGAATTTATTGGCATAGACATACAGCAACATGCCCTTAACAAAAAAAAAAAAAAAAAAGTCCTCCAAACCCCTGTGCAAACTTACCATGGTAAGGATACCGACATATATCATCAGACGAGCTGTTGCTTCTCCACTGGTCTGTTGCATTTATGCTTGCAGTTACATAGGTACTCTTGGTAGTCACTTTGTACTGAGATGCACCAAGGATGGAAGCATCAGCACATCGCCACCACAGCATTAGTTCTGAGTTACAATCAACCATTTTCAGGCGAGACAGTGATTTGGTGAATATATCAAGTCCCAGGCACTGCTTGGACCCCAAATGAAAGAGGCGATTCTGGGATACCCATTTCCATAAAGCTTCACTTGTCTCCTTGCAGTCATCTATCACTATCCGTGAGTTTTTAACTTGTATGCACTTGTTCAGTGTGTCATGGCGAATGGTAAAAGCATCATTGCCTGTATAAGAACAAACAAATGTCCACATATGGGTGTGATTCAGTATCACTTTCATAGGAAGTTCCTTTTTAAAAGTGTAATCACATTCTGAGACATGCTACCAGAAAAGTACAGCAACTGCTGTTTGTACATTAGACTCTCTCTTTCGTACAAGCCATGTTAAGTACATTTTCCTGCTCTTTAGTGAGTATTCTTTACTTCTGGGGAAAAGAAAACGTCTCTTTCAAAGTCATTATAAAATGAGGGGAGACAAAATGAGGCTGTTTTCTAAGTCCAATCCTATCGATGAGAATTCTTCTTTTAATTTTAACACATACTGACTGGATCAACCCCTGATTAATTTGCAAGCTTACTGGGTAAAGCATCTTGTCTTCATGCCTATCTGCAAATGCAGTTACACACAGCAGGTACCATAAAATGTAATTAATAATAATCTTCACTTAGTAAGCACTTTTTTTTTTTTTTTTTTAAACTGTGTATCATATATAATACACAGCATGATAGGCTCATACATGAACCAGTTTGTGGGTGCAACTGTAGTATTACTAAAATAACTGGCACTGCTTTTGGGAGAGAGTTTTAGAATGAATATCCCACCAAAGATGCCACACAAAGATTAAGAGTATCATTTTTAAAATTATAGAGGAACCCTAGTTTCATTTTCAGCTGTGACGTAGCTTGTCATTAAAAAGAAAAAAAAAAGTTGATAAAGCATAGTATACAATTTTTAAGAGATATGAATCACCCTACTGATACAAGCTGACGCCTCTGCCAGTATAAGAACACCTCTGACAAGTGGCAGTAGGTTTAAGTTAACCAAGAAAAAAATGCCCTAGAACTATTTCTATGCAACAATAAAGATGGCCCCACAGTATAAAACTTTCACTAACCAGGCTGAAATGGACCTTGCCTGTCCCAGACCCACAAGGCTATTACTCTGCTGTTTAAATAAGGAATCTGCTGAGTAGTGTTTTGTATTTAATAGTAATGCACTGTCAATCACATTCCTACTGCGTTTTTTTAATATGACTTAATAATAGGTTTGGCTGAACAGCAGGGAAAATATTCAGTGATGTTATGCAGTGAATTTTACCACTACTTCCCAGTATACTGGCGAATTTTCCACTGTGTAAGTGCCAAATAGTATCTAAATAGTACTGAGCTGGTCAAACTGTAAAGAAGAATCTCTAAGTCAGCCACCTACTGGAGTGACTTTTTCTAAATAGCACATTGTAACCAACCGTCTCTTTCATCCTATTAAAACTAAATAAGACATTTTAACAACCAAACCTGCTTTTGTGCTATCTTTTTACCCTGTGCTTTTTCAGCACTATAGCTGCTTTTTGCTTTTTATTCTCCCCTCCAGACTTTCTTCTTTTCCATTTCTTGTAACATGTTCTCGGCCTCTTCTCAGATCTTCCCTTTCCTCATTCTTCTTTCACGTCTTCCCACACAACCCTCGTTCTGACATCAAGAAGAAAACCCCTTTTTAAAATTTCCCCAGAAAAACTGCTGATGTTGTCTCACCAAATCTCTCTGTGCAGCGATTTATTAATACCGGTGCTCAATTACACCAGTTCAACACTCTGGCCATGAAGTTTTACCTGACACCTTTAGCTACAAACCCAAGCCTGTTACTGTCAAAGGAGATAAAAATACGTGAGGTGCAACCATTTAGCAAAGAGCTCAACTTGTTCCCCAGCAGCTCTCCCCAAGCTAGCGGCTTTGGCTTGCAAGAAATTTGTTCAGCGTGAAACTTTTCCACCTGCTTTCTGAAAGACAGGGTAAGCCTCCTTCCTCTCTCCCTCCGCGCATAAAGCAGCAAATAAAAACGACGGCTTGACGCTCTGCAGGGGACTGCCTGAGTCCGGGTTCTTTCTCCTCTCGAGGTAACAGGCCAAAGGCCCTCCTCCCTCCCACGGCTCCGCGC
>NW_008794888.1:3545177-3582216 GCF_000699145.1 Aptenodytes forsteri | reverse complement strand
ATGTAATAGTAAAGATGAGGAAAACGTGGGGGAAATGAAGGGAAAAGGAGGAGAGGGGAAAAAAAAAGAGGAAAAGTGAAGGAAAAAAAGGAAGGAGGAAAAAAATGAGGAAAACCCGAGGAAAAATGAAGAAAAAATAGAAAAGCAGACCTAATTATCACAAGGTAATTAAAGTTAAAACTGAAAAAAAAG
Source organism: Aptenodytes forsteri (assembly GCF_000699145.1). NCBI lineage: Eukaryota > Metazoa > Chordata > Aves > Sphenisciformes > Spheniscidae > Aptenodytes > Aptenodytes forsteri. The sequence continues at coordinate 3,582,024 of NW_008794888.1, read as the reverse complement.
TTTTAGAAGTTCAGTTGGGAAAGAACGGGAAAGCATAAGTGCTAAAAGTGAAGAAAAGGCAAAAAGTGAAGAGAATATAAACCAAAAATAATAAATAATAGCAGACACTGAAATAAAATACCTAAAAATGGATCCAATAATATATCTCTAAACGTTACCTTGTGATCCTCATCCCGCTCTGGCCGTGGGGCCACGTGCCAGCCAGGCCTGGCGTGAGGGCCACGACGCCGTCCCCAAGGCAGGGGAGTGCTGGGCCAGGGGCTGTGGGGCGGGTGGCCGTCCCCACAGGGCATGGGCAGGGGGTCACTGCCCTGCCAGGAGGCGGCCGAGGGGGCCTGGTGTCACCATAGGGCCCCTCCGTGCCGCAGCAGCGCTTGCATGGGGGAGTGGCTGGCAGCAGGAGCCTGGCGGGGGGCCATGGCCCTCACGACCACGGGGGGCACCAGGGACCCCCACGGCCAGGCCTCAAAGCCGTTACAGACCCGCCTCTACATATTTGCCCATAGGGGCTAGCTGGACCTTTGCAAAGCTGGAGAGGAAACAGAAGCAGGCCGGGCAGCCTTGCCATACTTTCTAAGAGTCTTCTGGTAGCTAGCAGCTAAAATTGCAATTGTCTGATCTGTTTCTACCAGGGAAGGGGGAGGGGATGAGACTGGGAGCAGTTGAAATAACTGTTGCTGAGAAAATTATGATGCTGGCTACAGGAAGTTACAGAAACCAAAAACAAAAACACAAAGATGCAGAGAACCAGTTGGCCTGAAGGAGCGAAAGAGAAAGAAGGGAAACTGGTGGAAAGCATGTAAAATAAAATCGTGTCTGTTTATAGCTGCGCATTGGTTGATTCGGCGCTGACCTGGAAAGGCTGTATAGCTCGAACCCCAGCTGTGCAAAAAAGCGCTTGCAAAGTTGCAAGGAAAAAAAATTTTGGCTAGGAAAACCTATTTTGATTAGACTTGGAGGAGCACTCGTTCAGGGAAAGAAATACTAGATTTTCATAAAGATGGGAAACGCAGCATGCAGTCTGTTTTATGCGTTTCAAATGTGCCCATCATGTAGGAATCTGGACACCCGGGAACGCCGGAGTTGAGGGTGTGCCGGGCTGGGAATTGAGCGGAAGGACAGTGAACAAAACCAGGCATCTGTAAGTGAGCAAATGTTCTCTCCTGCTGGAAACCACAGAGCAAGACCTGGCTGCCAAGGCAGGAGCTATTCGAAAAATCAGAAATCAGGTTCAGGCAGAGAGGGGTCCGTAGCTGCAGCAAAATCGAAGCTGTGCTACCAGGAAGGGTTTGTTTTCTGGAAGAGCAAAGCTTGAAAGTCTCCACGCAGAGAGTGGGAGGCAGAAATTCCCCACTGGTGAGCATGATACAAAAGCAAGCTATTGAAACTAAAATTAAATATGTGGTGGGATGGTGTGTCTCTTTTCAAATAAAACATCATGACAAGAAGCAGTAGGTGTGAACCCTGCATCCCCATGCACCTTTCCGAATGTGTGCTGTTTTAACTGGCTGCCCCAGTTTTGGTATGGAGAGTAGTAAAGTGTTTAACTTTGAAACTAATAGCATGCAGTGCATGTTTACTGAACATACACCAGCAACTCTGAAATTAACAGCATCCTATTTACCAAACGTATCAGCAAATATGTATATTAACAGAGGGGAGGTTCTCTTCAGGTTTCTTAATGTATATAACATATGCTCTCCAATATGCACTTCCAATTTGAGGTCCTTTTTTGTTTATCTGTTTATGAAACACCATGCTAGATAACACAGGATCAGACCCCGATCCTGACTCAAAAATTAAAGAATGCCCAAGGATAGGAAAGATGGCTGCTTGCACTGGCGCCTCTTAGTTTCAGTTTTGTGTGCATGTGCGTGCCCTACACTTAAACTCTGTTGTACATTAACATAAGAGGAGATACACAATGTGCAGCCCTTGTGAGGCCACCAAAACACATCCCTTCCCTCTGCCCCCAGCCAAGCAGCAGACAGATAAGAGTATATAGACTCACACTTGTACAACTGTTTGGTTAAAGTGCTTTATGCGCAAGACAAGAAGTCAGCGTTTTGATGGCAGAAGTTGAAAAAATAGGAAGTTATTGAAAATCACATGTAAACAGTAGTTTTACTGGTTTTTTATATCAAGAGCATTTTAAAAAAAAGCCTGAACACAAATACTTATTTTTTGGTTTGTTGTTTCTTTCTTTTTTTTGGTCTTCTACTAAGATAAAATAAGTTGCGGTACAATGTTTTGTGGTCTGTGGAAACAATCAATTAAAAGCTAATATGCAAATTGTGGTTGATAACCCTCCAGTGGGCTTTTACAGTGACTCTGTTGCTAACCAAATTTTGTGCACTCTGATGCCATGCACTCCCCCACCAAGGCAAAAGACTGCCAGTCTACCTGGCAGCCTGTGCAGGACAAAACCCAGTGTGACAGCACTGATCTCTGTAGGACCACTGACAGACCACTGCTGCAGGAATTAGAAGGATCTGGGCACTGGAAAATACCCTTTGATATCTCGTATCCCAAGAGCTCAACCAGAAATCCACACAACCTACCCAGAAAAGCCAGCCCCCATGTCCATTACAAGACTACCAGTTGCCACCAGTAACTTCCAGGCTGCCAGCTCCTCACCTGAGTAGAGTCAACATTTATAGTCAACCTGGTGCACATCAACATTTATACAACTGGTATCTGTTTCTGGTATTAGTTCTGCATAACACTACTACATCCAGTTGGAGAGTAGAACTTGGAAAGTCGTCTCGTTCCTCTCCCCACCCATAGTACAGCATCTTTCTCATCCCTAAAAAGGTGAAAAGTTCCCACGCATCTCTTCCTAATGAAGCAAGCTTTCAAAGGCAATACCTCAAACCACCTTTCCTCTGCTGAATTTGCCGATCTTCTGACCTAAGCAATCTCTCCTGTGGAAGATTCTTGGCTTCCTCTTGTCATTCATGTTTTAATCATGCCAGATTTAAAAAAGGAAGATTAAAAATATTTCCTCAACGTAGATGGTTGTAAAGGGAGCAATCACTCTGCAAACAAACAAAAAACCCCCAAACAAACCAACCAGTATTTTGGAAAGAGCAGTGCAGGAAAAATCAAAATCAGTGTATGTCATACGATAACTTATGAAAATCTTCTACAGCTTTCTGTTAACTGAAAAAGTGGGTTTGTACCAAAGCTTATAAAAATTGTAATAATGGCAACGCCTACTTCTTAAGGGATTTATCCTAGCTTATCAATGAGGCTTCTGCATTTAATGTGAGCTGCGCAGCAGCATTACTCACAACATAATCGGTGAACAATTTCTGTATTGCAAATCACTAACATTATCATGTCCCCATAAATACCTACATCTCATTGCAAAGCAACACCAATGGAAGAACAAACTTCAACCATGCCTACAGAGATAGCCAAATACAGAATTTCAGATACAGGAGGGACTCTATCACAGAGCTGACAGTAATGCACAGCGGCCTTTTCTCTTGCTTCCAAGCAGATTACTTTGCCTTTCCAGTCAAAAAAGCCTTTCGAGGTGCCAACATCATGACTAAGAGCCTTGTGTTTCTAGGAGGAGTCTTTCTTGCTCATCAACAGGTAATTTCTTTGCTTTTATGCCCATATGTTTGTAACAATACCATTACCTGCAGAAAGTGTCAACACCTGTCTATCCATAAATCTCCACCCCATCTCTCTTCTGCTCACCACATGAAATAGATACTTTGCATGAGCAACCTTCCTCCCTCTCTTACAATCAACACATTGTAATCCAGTTTGTCTGGCTAGGTTGAGCGCATCCACATGCCAGTGAGCACAGAGGGAATGCTGGAAAAGGATTTGCTACCTCCAAGCATCTCCTAATAGTGGGAAGAGGCTCTGGAGATGGTAATTTCTGCTCTTCTCTGCTCCCCCCAGCAGTGACTTTGAAACGGTGACATCTGAACAGGGAGCACTAGTTACTACTTTTTCCACCTTGCAACATTGGTGCTTGCAATACCCAGGCCCTTACAGGAAAAAAAACCTCAACCCAAACAAACAAACAAAAAAACCCCGCCAAACAAATGAGGTCTTATGAGAGTTGCAGGAGCAGAGTTATTTTCTGAGGCAGAGGACTTTCTCTGAGAAAGTCATGGTGCCCACAAAGCAGCCAGCAATCAAAGATTTCAGTCCTACCTAGACTCTGCTGCTAAGTTTAATATTAGGACATGGCTCTGGTTTGAGTAAAGTGCCTGCTAACCATTTACAGTATCAGCCCTGGACATGTTTAAAGATAGTTTAATGGAAAAGAAAACTGGACAACTGCAACTTTTACCATAAGCGTAGCTAAAAGCCAAATGATTCTTTTTTGACGTATACGGAAGTTTGGTTTGATTGAGTTAATCCCATACATGGCCATGAAAAACAATCACTAAAATTCAAAGGGGAGGTGACAAGCATCCAGCAACTGGTTTGGATACAGGGAGATCGTATCCAGAGAGGTCTTTAGGCAGTAACTTTGACTTGGTTTTGCATTAACTCCACCTGGATAGTCTTTTCTTCATGGACACTTACTTTATTTGCTGACTTGCTTTTTTAACTGGATTTTGAGGACTTAATTATTTTTAAACATTAAGGAATATTTTGCTTTTAGCAAAAAGGGAACACAAAGGAAAATGGCTTTTCGTGTTGTTGCTTTAGATTTCCTGTTTCAGTGGCAGCAGCCTAACCTTTTAGCACATTATGAAACTGTTGTATTGCACAGTAAACTTAAGATGAAATCACACGCTCTCTCAGATGAATTTTTATATATTTCTTACATCTCTTTAACAATCTCTATATGAATCTTTGGCACGAGTTCCAAGGTTTTGAGTTTTTCGTTGCGTTTGAAAGGTTTATTATTGTTAGGGATTCTTACATTTGACTCTCTTGAAGTGTCATCATTCATAGTAAACAGGCTAGATGTTATTATAGCATTTTAGAGACTGTTCTGTTTCTCCCACTACACAGAAACATGATAGGTAACTTCCAGAAATAATAAAAGGAATTACAAACTTTTATTCTAATACCAACCTCCTTTTTTACTCAAATGTGACAGTGCCAACTTCCGTAGTGCTGCCTCTGGCTCTGTCCTGCTGCATATTCAAACTCAGATTAGACAAGGCCTGCTGAAATACTAGAAACAGGTTTGAGAAAAAAGACAAAGAAAGGAGTGCGGACACATCCACTCTGCATCTTTGTCAGTTTATAGCAGGGAATGTCTTTCTCTGTGTGTTGGTTTGGCTTTGACTCCTGCTGGGATCTCTACGTGCCCCTGGAACAACAACAAAATAAGACAAGCAGTACTTTAACATTCAGAGAACCGCTTAAAATCGTAAAGTAAATGGTAAATGATACTCTTCTGTAGCACTTTAAGAAAGGGCCTCTGACACCTGCACTGTACGATTTTAATGGCAATTGTGCTTTGGCGTAGTAGTTCTACTGGCAGTGTTAATATGCTTAATCTCCTCAAAAGCTGTTTTCCGTTGTTACTGTGCCAGTGTAGGATTATTACTCAAATTATGATTGTGGGAGCTGGCAATTCAGATAACATCTTGCACCACATTACATTTGTTGCAAAAAACTTAGTTTGGAGGAATGGTTTAAAAGAACATCAGTTGTAATTTGGGAAATGTTTTTAAGCAAATAAAAACTAATTCAGGTGGAAGAGCTTTTAAAATTAAATGAAAAAGCTTTTTTTTCTTCTTTAAACATGCAAATTAGAACAGTTCCCTAAAAGTGCTGGGGAAGAGCCTGTTGTTTTGAGTCTCACATGATGTTCTGGAAGCAAAATTTAGCTTGTTCAAGGGAAGATGAAGATAAGACCCTCTCCAACAGCACTCTCCAAAATGCCCCCACTGCCTTATGTGTGACCAGAAAGAGGCAAACTTTCAATATTCAGCTGAAAGGATGGTATAAAGAACAAAATTTCAGATTGATCTGGACTTGGGAGCACTTCTGAGATAAAAAGAGCCCGTGTGGAAAGGGTGGACTCAGTGGGAGCTAAACCGCTGGCATTTAAAGGTTGTGATTGATTAAGCTATAAACTGAAGAGCAGCAGGTGTGGGGAACACACAGTTCAGTATGCCATCAGCAAAGGCCTGGAAATTGTGCCTTTTTGAGTGCAGGAGAGGCCAGAGAGGAGAAATAAGGAATGGAAACCAAACAGAGTGCCTTTCAAATGGGAGATGAAGAAGGAAACAAACACTGCAACAACACACACTTTTACACAAATGCTAAAAATCCAATGAATAAATTGAGGGAAATCAAATGCCTAGTCTTAACGCGAAGACTATGACATGCTAGACACATGTAGGACATCACAGTACCAGAACATAAAATATACAGAAAAGGTAAGAGTCACCTCTGCTGGTGATGGGGTAGTGAAATTTATTAGTGAGATCTTATAATCAAATCAAATGAACAAAGTATGGACCCAGCAAGTGACACAGAATCTGCGTGAACCGAAACGCCAGCTTTAAGCATATGCAGTACTGAGTCTGCAGACTGCCTGCCTGACCAGAAGGAGAGAGAGAGTATGCCAAGAGAGATCAGATGGGCAAAGAGGGCGGGAAATACAACCGAAACTGTACTTCAGGTAACCCCTGTGTCGTCTGGACACTGCAGCATTGGAATACAACACAGACTACATTAGACTCCATCAATACTGCTTCACAGAGCAGTTGGACCAGGAAGCCACAGAAGAGATGCAGCCCTTCATTTCGTCCTCATTACTGTGCAAGATCTTGTCCTACATCTTCAGCTTACAGTTGCTGCTCCTGTGTTTATATTCAGAATTCCCACAGGCTTGACAAAGGCCAAGCATTCACAGCGGTTGCATTTCAAAAGGGACAGAGACATAGAAATGAGAAAGCTCGTGAAGAGGAAACAAAAAGGAGCAGCTAGGAACAGTAAATTCTTACAGGTGGAGCTGAATTTTCCTGAAGGATGCACAGCGCAGCATCAGTGTATGCCATCTACTAAAGTCTTGAGAACTGGTAAAACGAAGTGGGCACAGATAATCTCACCAGAGGGTAGATTATTAGAAACAAGAAGTTGAAGTCATCTCCAAATGAAAAATACAGAAAGGATTGTAAAGCGACATATTAAAGGAAAACACAGTGAAAGAGCAATAAAAAAGTGTGAGCAGCAGCTGGCAAAAGGAATCCAAGCTAATATTAAATCCTTCTTTAGACACACCAAGACCGAGATGCCTACCAGAGTCTGACGGATCAAATGAAAACTGCAAAGTAAAAAAGAGGAGAGGCCAAAACATTTGCAGAGAAGCTAAATGATGTATTTGCATGTGTTCACTGGAATAAGCAGATGATCCCCATACTTTGGAAATGCTGTAATCCAAAGTACGCAGAGTAACAAATCCCCAGGACTGCCTGATAGGCACCTGAGCTTTCTAAGGGAGTGCGGATAAGAAATAGCAGATCTACTAATGGACCTACCTTTCTCTTCATGCTTTCTCTGTGCCTGGAGACTGGAGGGTGGCAACGTGACACCAATTCCTAAAAAAGATTCCAAGGGGAAAATGAGGGGACAGGATGGATGATACTAAAAGCTGGCAAGCCTAACATCAGGGCCAGGCAAAGCAGTAGAAACTGTGATAAAGGGTAGAATTAGTGTGCACCTGGGTAAATATGATCTTTTTGGGCAGTGCCAACACATCTTCTCTAAACATAGTATTTACCATCGAGGCCTCTAGATATTTTTTTGACAAGGTCAGCAAGCATGTGGACAAGAGTGACCTGGCTGATATGGTCCACTCGTGATTTCTTGATCTGGATGAAAGTTCCTTCTGGGTGAACAACTCAGCAGGCACTCCTAACTGGAACTTGCTGTTCACATTTTTCTATGGATTTGAGGGCGTTTTCTTGTAAAGAAATTATTTGTACCTTACTGTTATTATTTCTGAGATTGAGATTGAAATAGCTTTTGTTATTACCCACAGCTTACATGAACCCAGGACTTGAACAAGAACTACCTGTCTGTGACTCAACACTCACACAACTTGAGATAAAGTTTGTGGGTGGACAGTGCATACAAATGAGCTTATAGAACTTCACTCTCTGCTTGACACCATGGGTAAATCAGGGAGAGACTATGAGAGTATTGCTATCAGCTTTTCATCACTGCACAAGTAGTGCTGGTGAGCTGGTTTCATGTGCTTGACGCAGAGTATATGAGGGAGAATGTGGAAGATGAAGATAGTACAGAACAGCATAGATCCCTTATGACTCAGATCTGCAGTGCTCTGCACATGCACTAGCCATTAATAAGCTTCTAGACAAAACTTCAGAGTAGATTTTAAGCTATAAAGCCTTCAGGATTTGGTCACTTCAGAGATCACCTCTGTGTATGACATACTCCCATTGTAGAGATCGTCAGTCGTGTCCAAGCTGAACCTGTTCCTGGCTTTGATTTTGAGCCCACTCTCTTTCCTTGACAGCTGAGGCTGTCAAGGAGTAAGCCTGCTCTTTATGGTGTCTTATGGAAGACTTACTTTACAACACTGCATAAGCACCTCTAGTTATATTTTTAAATGCAAAAAAAAAAAAAAAGGAAAAAGATAGTAATACTACATAATCACTAAAATAACTAAACAGTACTATTATCACTTTTTGATTTGTATACGTCTTTATTCTCAATATACCTAAATAAATCACAAAATTCTAAAAAAAAAAGGAGAATGAACAAAAGGTTATAGTAGTGAAGAAAATGCAACTGCATGTAGAGTTCTAGTTAGTGATCTATTTCATTCATGCTTAATTAAATAGCCCTATTTCTTTAAGGAGTACATCTACATTTCTTTTTCTTTTTTGGGGGCAATAATATGCCCATCGTACTAAAACATCAATTGTTACGTATATTCTATTAAACGGCAGCACTTCACCCTATGAAGCCCCTAAGTTTCTTAAGGTTTGTGTGTATTTCACAGTGCTGAAACAGTTCGGCCATGCAGAATAACCTGGGGCTGGATCTATCACAGGCAGTATTTAAATGCCCCAGTAGGAACCTCTGACCCATATTTAGGTCCCATGGACATGCACAAACTTTGGAAACATCAGAAATCTCTTTACAACCAGTGAACCTGGAAGAAATACTCAGATGCTGTTGAAATGAATCCAAGTAACTATGTCAAAGAATCACAGGATCTCTAGAGATCATCTAGCCCTGCTTAGAGCAGGGTCAGCTAGAGCAGGTTGCCCAGGGCTGTGTCCTGTCGCATTTTTAATATCTCCACGGATGGAGACTCCACAACCTGTCTGGGCAATCTGCTTCAGTGCTTGACCGCCACCACAGTAAAAAAACTTTTTCTTCTGTTTAAAAATAATTTCCTGTATGTCAGTTTGTGCCTGTTGCCTCTTGTCCCTTCACTGGATGCCACTGAGAAGAGTCTGGCTCCATCTTCTTACTCTCCCCAACTTTAGGTATTTAGATACATCGATAAGATGTCCCTGAGCCTTCTGTCCTCCAGCTCTCAGCCACTCCTCATATGACAAATGCTCCAGTCCCTTAATCATCTTTGTGGCTCTCTGCTGGATTCGCTCCAGTAAATCCATCTTTCCCGCACTGGGAAGTCCAGAACTGGACCCAGCACTCCAGATGTGTCTCACCAGTGCTGAGTAGGAGGAAATGATCACCCGCCTCAACCTGCTGGCAATGCTCCTCCTAATGCAGTCCAGGATACTCTTGGCCACCTTTGCCACCAGGGCACATTGCTGGCTCATGTTCAAGCTGGTGTTCCCAGGTCCTTTTCTGTAAAGCTACTTCCCAGCTGGTTGGTCCCCAGCCCCTAGTAATGTGTGGGGACATTACTCAACAGGTGCAGGATTTGGCATTTCCCTTTGTTAAACTCCATGAGATTCCTCTTGGTCGATCTCTCCAGCTTGTCGAGATCCCTCTGAATAGCAGCACAACCATCAGGTGTATCAGCCACTCCTCCCAGTCTTCAACTCTCTGCAAATTTGCTGAGGGTGCACTCTGTCCCATCATCCAGCATCATTAATGAGGATGTTAAACAGTATTGGCCCCAGTGTTGACCCCAGGAGTACACCATTAGTGACTGGCCTCCAGCTGGACTTTGTGCCACTGATTATAATCTTTTGAGCCTGGCATTTCAGTCAATTTTCAATCCACCTCACTGTCCACTTGTCTAGTCAGCAGTTTGTTAATGAGGATACTATGACAGCCAGTGATGAAAGCCTTGCTAAAGTTAAGATGATTAATATCTTCTGCTCTCTCCTCGTCCACCACGCTAGTCATTTCATCATAGAAGGCTATCAGGTTGGTCAGGCATGATTTTCCCTTCGTAAATCCATACTGATGACTCCCAATCATCTTCATGTCCTTAATATATTTGGAAATGGTTTCCAGAATTATTTGCTCCATCACCTTCCTGGGTATCGAGTTAAGGCTGACTGGCCTTTTCTTCTTGAAGCTAGGCATGACATTTGCGTTGAACTTCCAGTCCTCCTCTGATCACTGTCACCTTTCAAAGGTACTTGAGGTTGGCCTTGCAATGACATCTTTCAGCTCCCTCAGGACTTGTGGATGCAGCCCATTGGGTCCCATGGACTCGTTCATGTCCAATTTGTTTAAATGTTTTGATCTTCTCTACTGAGGGTAAGTCTCCATTGCTCCAGATGCTCCCACTGGTCTCAGGGGCCTGGGATTCCTGAAAGCAAATCTTACTAGTCAAGACAGAGGTGAAGAAGGCATTGAGTACCTCTGCCTTTTCCACGTCCTTTGTTACCACCACCCCACTCAGCAGCAGACCCACATTTTCCCTAGTCTTCCTTTTGCTGCTGATACACTTGCAGAAGTCCTGACAGCGCAGAGCTATTGAGCTCCTCACTTTTCTCTAAACTTTGTTAATGGACTGGTCCACTAGGAAAGTTCCCAGGTAGAGAAAGAGAAGATGCTGTTGTCCCCTTTTTAACAAATACATGGAGAGTTTGGGCATCTTTGCTATGAAAGACTCAAATGCAATCCCTTTTTCTAAGAGGAATCTGAACCCACATTGATCCAGATTAATTCAGTAACTACCAGGCTAAAGCAAGTTCTCAGTGTCTCCTTTTGGAGCTGATCCACTTCATTCAAAGTACTGAAATATTTATTAGAGCACAACGTGGAACTTAGGTCTCCCTCTTCCTTTTCCCCACAAATGAGTACTGTTGCTACTGGAGCACAGTCTCACTCATATTCTCGTTGTGACCTGTTGAATGTTTACTTATTGGTCTGAAGTCCAACGGTTAGACTATGTTCCCCTTATGAATCTAGCCCTTGACAACCTGAAGTCTGCAGAGAGACGAAGTGCTAGAAGTATATTGATTTTAACTTTAACTCAGGCACGGATGTGGAATGCAATTGTAATCCTACCTTAAAAATAGAATGATCCAACCACTAACTTCAGAATTGAATCCTTATGGCAACAATAACCATATTTGTTAAACCTAGTATTTATCCTTAACCTTTACTCCCACACACTTTTATAGCTACGAGCCCTGCCAGAGAGGACATGACAGACACGGCAAAGTAGGAACAAGCAAAAGGGAAGCCAAGAGTCTTGACTTTAAAAGCAAAAGTTAGTGGAGACTCCAAGTCAGAGTATATTTTATTCATTTAACAAAACATGTTTAAACACAAATGTTGGACATAAAGAGAAAGCATGAGCAAACACAAGCATAGTGCTAGAGATCACTTTAAACAGAAGTTGCCTTCAATTAGTTTATTTTTATAAACAATACCATGGATTTTTGAATGATTGCTAATGCTGTAATATAACACCGTAACAACGCTGTAATGAAACAAGTTTGGGATGGTAATCTCACATCTTTAACACAATACATGACTGAAAATAGACTTGGTTTATTCATTTCATTACATTGTCATTTTAGCTCCTTCCTGTTACTGCTATTAGTCTGAATTGAGAACAAAAGTGACTTCAAGTTTAGTTGGATAAAAGAGCTTTGGAAATTGGATTTTACCAACAATTTTCAGGCAAAACAGATATCTGTCTGGCCTCAGAAGCAGTCTGGAAACAGTGACGGAATGAGGCGCTTCACACTGTTCCTGCAAGGGGGTTTCCCCTTAGTAACAAGGTGTTGTTTTTGCAACTTGCATGGTACTTGGCAACCATTCTCCCTAGAAGACCGCCAAAGAATATTTTTTTTCCTCCCCATTTTATATGTGGAATACTCAAAGCAAAAAACGGGTGAATTGGCCAAGATGACATAGTGACAGTAGTAAAGCCAGGAAACAGAGCCTGGACCTCCCTGGCTGCCAGCATCAAGCAAATCCTTTTGCCTGTACCTGCCACCAAACAGCACAACAGCAAAATGCACGGCTCTGCCTAGTTTTTCTCTGACATAGAGAAATAAAGACTGGTTGATTCTTGGCGTCGATGACTGACCATTGTTCTGATGTCATTTGGCCACTTGTTTGTTATTAGTATTGTAACTGCCTAAGCAAAGAAAGAGCGATGCATGCCCACACATCTTTAATATCCCACCTGCTGGGATTTGTTTGCTTGGTTGGTGGTTTGGTTTTTCTCACAAGGGCAGGATGAAAGCAGCAGGACCCACAATCTAAGGCATCTCGTACAACTGGCACTTCACCAGCAGGAGTCAGGGTTGGGTCCCTTTTGCATTAATTCCTGTGCAAATGTGTGGATTTCCCCTCTAATCTTGAAGTGTATGATAACATACTAAGACTCTAATTGGTGGTCACTCTGGGATGCTCGAGTTTAATGCTTTCTGTCAAAAATACTGTAAGTGTTCACTTAACATAACTAGTTGCAATTTAAATCAGTCCTGGGAGGGACAAGGGACTGTTGCAGCATTCTGGAAATGGCACACTTTATAATCACTCCAGTTCATCATTTGTAATAGCTGTCAGTACACACACACACAAACACGTGAATTATAACAAAGCAACTGAAGAGAGTTGCAAATAATCAGAGAATGGACAAGTTCAGAAGGTGCATTGCTCGCTACTGTATTGCCTACTGGATAGGACTTTAGCTAAGCTTGTAATACCACCTACAGCATTAAAAAGTCAAAAATATGCACATCTCTGATATTAAATTAATTGCTAGCAATTCAACTTTAAAAAGCTTGCCTAACAATAATAAGATTTTTCTCTAACAGTCTGACACCTAAAATGACTACACACTGAATTATGGGGAAGAAAACAAAAATCAGTTCAGCATCCCACATGATCTATTTGTTTTAAACAATAATGCATTCTGCTACATCTATTTTGGCACTTACTTGCTAACAGCAGCTATCTCTGTGCTGCAACCAACGTACCAAGCAGGAAAAGAGCTCCAATGTTAAGCAAATGGTGAAAGTTGTTCCTAAATTTCTTTTCTTCTCCCATCTTTGGGTTTTTTTGTACCAGGATATTTTTTTCCTTTAATCTCTTTTTTCTGTTTCCATTTCATGCTATAATTATAGCTAAGACTGGCCACAATTTAAACACTGAACTGTACTGGAATTTGGTGTAGTGCTCATATCTAACTCTTAGTTTCTTCTATCCCTAAAACACCTGAAATGGGGGAAAAAATACCTGCACATACTATATAGCCACCTCTCTGGCCAGGTTGTAGAGGAAGGATTAGAGCATCCAGGTAGAGTGATACGTAAATATGTCACAGCAGAGCCTACTGTCCAAAGACTATTATGCTTTTTTTTTTTCTTTTTGTTATTTATATTTTTACATTAGGTATCTGAATATCTACCACAGTAGCTTTTGAATAATATTTTCTAAGGCACAGTACGCAGTTTGATGCTCCTCTCCTCTTTACAGCTTTGAAAATCCCCCCTTTCCTTATTGTGAAGTGGTCAAGAGGGAGGCTGACAACAGTCTTCCCCCCCCCCCTATGATTTATATCACAATAAATGTATAATTTCTCTTCATTCCCTAAAGTCATTCCTTAATGTTAGACTTATTTCAACCTCAGGACTGCTGAATCGTATTACAGGGAGAAAATGGGTCTAAGACTGAATTGTTATCCATCTTGAGGAATTCAGTCATATATCACAAATTGTCTCCTCCCTTTCTGCTAAAAATACAAGCCGCAGTGTAAGTATTTCTTTTCCAAAGATATCTACATTATTTGTTATATTTTCCCAGAATGTTTCGTATGCACATTTCCAATTCAATCTCTTCCCTAGAGGGTTAATAATTAGCAAACTGACTTCCCCAGCTGTTTTTTTTTCACAGTGCCGTCATCCTCCTGAATTCAGTCAACATCTATCAGAAACAAAGACATCAAACAAAACATATTAGGCTTCAGTATTCTCTTGTGAAGTTTTGGCCTCCAGCCAGAAAATTTTGTTATTTTCTATGTAAGCTTTATTTTTCTTTCCCTGAGCAGCAGTTAGTATGGATCAAAAGAACCGTGGCTTTAAAATGCAATCATAAAAATAATAAACACTAGCACTGACATAGCACTGTGCACCTTAGGTTAAGTCTTGTATCTGTTTTGGGTGTCCTTGTATTTGGGAACAGGCTCCAGTGTGGGCTTTCTGGGGCTTTTTTCAGCATCCCATGAATGTTCCTCTGTCTCCAGAGGGAGACAGAAAACCTCCTAGCTGCGTTAGGGCTCTGTTTAAATACCATTTCCAGAAATATTGAAGAATGTCCATGTCAGAATTCATTTTCTTCTTTTTGGTGTTGTTATCCAAATGGATTAAACGCATCCAATTTCAAAAAGGAAATTTTAAATGATTTTATGATCCTGGTAGAACTGGGGTCAACCATTCCTGCCCTTTCTCACAGCTTATGGCTTTGCTTTGAACGTCACAGACTCTACAGTCTATCCAGCAGCTCTTGAACCAGATTTGGCCACAGACACACTCCAGCAGACCCACATGGAGCTAGGAACAGATATTTGTAAGTCTGCCAAAAGCTGCCCTGTAAGTCAGTCATATCTCGGTGCTTTGAACCAGGCAGTTGCTGTGCAGGAAGTTGCCGTTTCCACTAGCATGTTACGAAAGAGGAAGAAAGGGGAGCCTGGGACATTGCTGTCTCCTGCGCAGAAGTGAGGGCTGCTGCTTCTTCCAGCAGGCTGTCCCCACCTGGGATGCAGCTCCAGACCTGCTGAGGCAACTGGACCACCACATGTACATGACAGAAGCATCTTCAAAGTTCAGCCCAAGTAAACAGATCATCAGGCATCCCATCACCTGGGTCTGTGACTTCTCTGGGGGAAACCAAAAACAAAACCAAAGAGAGTAAAAGAAATGAAAGCAAAACAAAAGGTTTCTTTTTTGCATGTATCCTTTTATTTTTGTGCTCTTCATGTAGTAATTCTGGACCTTCACTTCCTTTACCCTGGATGTGGATTTTAGGTACCCAGGGCAGGTTGGGTGCCTGTGTCCCACTGGCTGCTGTAGTAGATGAATTGGATGATTCAGCTTTACTCGTTTCGGAACTGTCTCTTTCTATCCTAAGGCAGACCACAAATTTAGCCAGAGGTGTTTCCCATATCCCAGTTTCATGGAATTTGTGTCCACAAAGATCCTAAATTCTGGATCTTGCACACTTGTGTGGGTTGGAAGGCTAGAAGGCTAGAAGCTAGGTTTGGACTAGAAGGCAGCGGGATGATGCATCAGCAGTCCCACAAACACATACACACCAATATTTTCAGATCAGGCTTATTCATGTTTACCCAGACTGAGCTGAAAGGACCATCCAGCAGTGTTGTGAATCTACTCCCCAGCAGTGGTGGTGGATTGATTTGTTTGTTTCTAAATCACAGTTATCCAATTTAAGAGTGCACACTGCCATTGAGAGTGACCCTACCACTTACGTTGGCTGCTTATTGTTCAGCCCAGCTATTCCCATGGTTATCTATCACATATTTCCTGCTGTGGTTTCAGTCAGTTACTTCTTGTTCTAGTCTTCCCAACTAGTAGGAATAACTGATCCCTGTTCTCTTTATACTTTTGCTTTCACCAGTGATCCGCTCTTCCTTTCATCTTTCCTTCCATGAGGGTTTGGTTTGTGCTACATCAGAGCAAGTGGGCAAGCAACCCGTAAGAGCAGCTGAGACTCACCCAACTTCCACTTTACATTCTTTCAATCAGGCAAGAATGAAGCAAATTTATATGTAAATAGCAGTAGTTAAAATCCAAATCATCAACCCAGACTAGATTCTGGAAGGTCAGGGGAGGATGGATGATGAAGGACAAGATGGAGAAAGGAGCCCACATTGGCTTTCCTTCCCTCTCCTTTAACTTAACTGCACCGGCACACCCAGACACATGGTGCGTACGCTCCAGAGGTGCCATGTTCCATGGGGCAAGGCACCCAGGAGCCTGCAGTGATAAAACCAACATGTCGGCTGCATTCCTGGGTATGGTGTGTGGGGAAAAGCCACTCTGCTATTTATACTATAACTATTTTAAAGGGTAAAGTAGCTGCTGTTTCTGTAGGTATTCTATTAATCGTTTTTTTCCAGATGGAAAGCTTCCTGGGCTGTTCTATGCATTTGGACATTTACCTGAACAGTACCTTACTTTTTTTATAGCCACAGTGATGTCCCATATGTACAACTCCATATTCAATATTTGCTTTTGAAACAATATTTAAAGTAATTCAATTTGCCTCTCAACATCATTTTCATCCCACAGGACTAGCAGGACACGATATGTGGCAGCAGAAACATCACCTTCTTACCTTTTCAGAAAGAATCCTTCTGATATTCTTGACTATTAAATACCAAAAACTATAATGTCCAAGTCATGTAAGCATTTAGGTAGGTGGCAGATTTCAGATACGTAATAGGTAAGCGTGCTAGCATCAGGAGAAACTTCCCAAAAGAAACTAGTACAGATAAAGCAGAATTACGCGTAACCTGTGCTAGGACCATAACAAATGAAGCCTTCCATGACTCAGAACATTCTTTTACTTTATATTAAAAGTTTATGTACTCCAGCTCATTGGCAGAGTCCAATGTTAGGGATTCTGCTTGCATACCTGAATGAACCTGGAAGCGTCAAGCTCTGGGATGGAGTCCCAAATCCAGCGTCAGTGAAGCCACGCAGCCCAAAGCTGCTGATGAGGTAGAGTCTGTCTTTTATCAGCTCCGTGCAAGCTTGGTTTTGGCTTCCAGCAAGGGCTTTACAGGGGCTTCTCACCTACAACACACACAAAGTTTATGGCAGCAAGAAGTGGCAAAGCAGATTTAATCAGGTTATGACTGGGCTCAAAGGCCTAAGATCATGCTTTAGAGCAAATGACCTGAATAAATAGCTTCACAAGAGGAACGTACTTGATGGCATAATTTTCAGTATTCACTAAAAAAATAAAAGAAAAAATACAGAGGATTTTTTTTACAGCATAATGGAAACTTTTAATTTCTTAAGATGAACATCCATCTAAAAAAATCTGAAAAGATACAGGGATAGTTTTGTTTTTCAGATATATGGTCTGAGACACTGACCCAGCTATTGCATTCTACCAGTCAACCCAGTGGTGGTGGATGGCCTTCAAGCACCCACTGACTGCCATTAGCTGCAGGCTGGCCGCCTCCGTGGAAAGCAGGTTGTTAGTTAGGCCTTTATGTGCGTGATTCAGAGAAAGAGCCTTCCCTACTGTCCTGTGCTAGCACGCAGAGGAGAGTAACTTTTAGCCCACTATGCATTTCAAGATTTATCTTGTATCTACAAGTTTAGCTGCTGTTCTCACTGAAACTATGTTTTGAAGCATTTATTTCTGAGAACCACGGTGGAGATTTAGTCTGTAGGCTGAGGTTCAGAAAAGAGTAGGATTTGTTACAATTGGCAACAAGCCGACGAACAAAAATAAGCATCAGAAATAAAGGAAATGGTAGTAGAAGCATTTTCGCCGTTATCTAGCTGTGCACTTTTGGAAATGATTGCAGTTGAGAATCACTTTAGTGGTTATAAATTACCACGGTGTTACTCTCAAGCACTGCGGCAGGCTGGGTCTAGTACACTTCCTTAGACAATTGCAGTTGCTTTGCCACAGGAGGATTGGGAAAGTCTAGAAGAGCTGCAGTATAAGGAAACAAGATTACAAAAACTAAGACTTTGAAGTGAGGCTTTATTACGAAACGTTTCTCAATACCCTTTTTTATGGTTAAATTTCTAAGATCAGAATACAAATCACAGTCATCCTGCATAAAGACAATGGATATAGAAAGGGATCAGCAACTCTTACGCTCTGAGCAACTTACAGAATAAATTGGGAGAAGGAGAAAATAAATCTGCTTTCAACAGTGCTGTGGAATGATTACTTATGCAATGGATGTCTAAAATGTCTAATAATTTTTATTTCTATGTCTTCATTTTCATTTTCCCACATAAATTAGCAAGTAAATGCCTGCATTGATACAGTCAAGAAATAAAACATTAAAACAAATCCATTTACAGCAAAGAGACCTGGCCGGAGCATTTTCAGTGAATTACCTTTCCATCAAAGGGATCAGAACCAAAACATACCACAAGGATATATTTACTTATTTATTTAATACTCAGGAACCCAAGTGGATTTTTCCATCACTCACCAAGCAAAAGAAAAACCCACAGACCAACGTAAGGACTTGCATTATCCCATTCCGAGCATTTCAATGCATCCTATTAAAGTTGTTGAAAATGAATACTGAGACTTGGAAAGCCATCTTGTAACACAGCTTTGTAACGTTGCAGCCATGGCTAAGAACTGACACTGATATTTGCAGTCCTGCGACTTGGGAGTTCTACTGCTCATTTAATTAAACTTCAAAAGGATCCGGAGCAGATCCCTCTGATTTTTTCTCTTGCACGGCTCATTTTGTCAGCTCTGTGTGTGCCACTACCATCTACTGGCCAAACAGAGACTGACTGCGTTTCCAAGCACCAGGCTCAACCTTAATTCATACCATTTCAGGACAGCGTTAACGCCTGTGAATTTGCTCCTGACAGTTACTTACACACGAGGGCTGCATCAGATTGTGAGAGATCAGTGCTGGCCTGCAGGGGTTTAAAATCAACATTCCACTGATTACCAAAGGAAATATTATTATAGCTCCAGAAGGGGCCTCTCTGTTTTTTTTTTTTTTGAGCTGAGGATTTAGAGCCCAGTTGCTGAATATGTGCAGTTTAGCTTTTAACCAAAAAATTCTTATATATAAATGCCCTGGAGGAAGGGTATGCCACGGATTTCATTACAGTGCATTTATTATTGCAAGAGACTGAGGATGCCTGTTACTACACTAAGGGAGGGGCAAGACCATGGAAGAAAAAAGTAGGAGGCTAAATTAAACGGGAATTTATGCGATGGTGCCCTGGGAACCAGAGCTGGTCAAGTCTCGCAGAGCGTGCAAAAAGCTACTTTTTCCCTACACTCCTTCCAGACTGTACTGCACAGATTTCAAGCAGCCTCACAGCTCCTCTCTCATCATGACCCAGCCACAAAAGTGTGTGTGCGTGTGTGTGCAAAGGCAGGGGAAGGGAGGAGGATCCCTGCGCAAGGAAGGGCAGCACTGCACCCAGGAGAGGCACAGCTGGAAAGGGCTTTGCTTAGGAGTCATGCTGCCCACTTACAGCCTTGAGCCACAACCCTTCACTCTCCCCAGTCATGCTGGACATCTCCAGCATATGTATGTTCCCATTGCAGACTCCCGACCAGCTGGGATGTGACAGCTGCATCAGGCATCTCTGTCCCTCCGAGACATGCTGCAAGGACTGCTAAAGGGACCAGGAGGTAAATTTTCTCCTGGAATGCAGTCTGCAAAAATAAGCACACAGATTTTCTTTCTAAACCGTAATACCTGGTAGACAAGGTTTGTCATATGTTGGCCTGAATGTATCTGTCTCCGGTTGGGATACCCTTCCATCCCCCAGGCAAAGGAGTGGTATGAAAACATCTAACACTTGCCTTTCAGTAAACACATTCAAAGAAGCTGGCCCAGCAGAGGAAAACGCAACATTGATTTGCCTGCTCAGGCTCTGGTGAACCCAGTGCTTGGACACGGGATTTACTTAGTGCTACCATGGAGCCTACTGCGCTCCCAGGGCTGTAGGGAACGGGCAATGGGCTGGGAGAATATCCACGCATCAACACCACGCTCCTACCCATCATCCTCACTGATGGTGCTGTGGCTCCTTCCTCCTCCCAGCACCTCCTGCACACAGGTCCCAGGGCATCCTCGTCCATGCCCTGGGAAACACTGGAGCCACCACACGTGTGGAGACCGTCTGCAGTGCACAGGTCTGGGTCCAGCCATGTAGCCAGAAGGAGTGGGGTGCAAGCTGTCCCTCTCCTACCAGGATGGTCCGGTGCAAAGCCTAGGAACTGCTGTTACGAGACACTATAGCCTGGCAGCTAATTAAAGCTGGGGAAAGATTAAAAAAAATTGCAGCACAGAACATTATTATTCACACTTTAATTTTCCAGTTGAAATAACACAGTGAACCTGGCTGCCAGTATCATCATGGTCAGCAGTAAAAACATAGTCACCACATACTCTGATCAAGAGTAGTACAGGAGACCTCTGATTAAGGGAAAACAAACGAAAGCTATGGTAACAAAATCCAGAGCAAGGACTAGAAAGCAATCAACGATTACATTCTTGGGTCAATAATACCTGCAATTATAAAAGTTAAATGATGAAGGATTTAAAAATAAATATTTAAGGGTCTGTTCCCTCAAAATCATTTCAAAGTATGAAGAAAACACTGCTTGAACTATTTTTCCCTTAGTGCAAGATCATCTACATCAGAGTCAATGTTAATCAACGATCACTATTTTGAGGTTAGGGTTATTTATTATACCTTCAAATATATTTAAATGATTACAACATACCTCAAGGAAAATTGATAAAATGCCTATGTCAAGTTTTGTGAAAAAAAAATATGCAACCTCATTAACCACATGAAAATCTGTCAAGAGTCTGCATAACTAGGTAACAGCACTGCAGCCTGATAAATACATGTCCTCGGAGACAACACAGCTTACTCTCGCAAACAAAAATCATCCTGCAAGCCACTCTGCTTGCTGTAAGGCGGCAGCAATTACACTTGCCAATGAATGTGATGAAGGGGATTTGTTGGTTTAAGTTTGTCCAACTGTAGTTTAAATAGGTGAAATTCTCATGGGGAAGGGAGAGATGGTCAAAACCTTTTTTCTTCTTTTTTTTTTTTTTGTGGTAAAGAAGCTATCACAGTTCATACATATAAACAGCAGATGATCTGGCAATTGTACTGAAAAGTTGCAGTCCACAAACTCTAATAGTGGACATCACACAAAAACAGTCCCATAGATAAATCTACAGGACTAAAAACAAGCTTTAAAAACATTACTGAAGACTAATGTATGGGGTCAAACCATTAGACAAAATATAGACAGAAAAGTTATTTATATTTTATATGATGGAAAAATCTCAGATTAAGAACTTGTGATAGCTACACCCACAGAAGTTACTGAAAACAGTAAGTTGAAGATGATATTGGGCTCAAACCCATCTGCAGCCTCTTTGACAACATTTTTGAACGGTTCTGTAAAACAGCACAGAAATATTCTATGTACTAAATAATTTTTAAAAATAGCCCTATACATAATTATGGCACAAACAGACAATTTTTGCAATGTTTCTAGAATTGGCCATGTGAAATCTAACTAAAAGGCAGTCATACATTCCTGTGCGTGTGCACAAATACTATGTAAAAACATTTCAGTTGGCCTTAGCTGCTTGCTTAATCCTCAGGAACGTATGTGCATCTTAGGGCTCTTGCAAAATTGTTAGAATGAGTCATCTTAAAACAAACAAACCAACAAACCCAACAATAAACGCAGCCCTTTGCAGCAGCTTTTACTGAAGGCACAGTAAATCCATTCTGAAGTAACTCATCATGACTAACCATTTGTTTTTCCATGCTGCAATAAAAATAAAAAATAAAATCCCCCCAAACCTTCTGAGTATTTTCAGAGACGTGGCTGGAGGACTGGTTAGGGTGGAGGGAGTCCCACGGAGAGTAAGCGTTGCTGTCCTGGGCTGCTGTAACTGAGGTAGTGCAGAGACCTGAGCTGGGTCCTTCACAACCATCAGCCTGCAGAACAACTGGTCAGTGAAATTTATCTCCTTCGTTAGCACCTTAGTATGAACACTGAAAGTGAGAAGCGTCCTTCTGAGTGTCTGCTACATGGGTTATAGGACTATAGCACCTGTTGGGAACAGCAATGTGGCTCCCCCATGTATCGTCCTTAGCTTTTGAGAGCAGGGTCTCAGAAGAGCGTACATGAATACTGCTTGCAGAAATACTGTAGGTGAACAGTAAAGCAATTTATTACCATAACTTCAGCAAGATTTATAACAGTTTTTTCTCTTCAAACAGATATTGCCCAAAAATGTCTTTAAAAGAGGTTGATGGGATTCAATTTCTGAAATAAGCTAGGTGAGAGATCACATAGTTAAATCTTTAACAGGACGCTGGACGCATCTCAAATGAATATATTAACTTCAGGATGACAAAGTCCGTATGCCATTATATCTCTAGACTAATTTATTTTATAACACGAGCCATCATGGGCCAAACTACCAGAACTCTGGCACTCCCAAGTCAAAAGTGACTTCCTCTCTCTGCAAGCTTGGAAATCCACCTGGCAAGAATCCACTGTCTGAAAAATAACTGTTCATTTTGCAGAAGGAATGGCTATTAAGAAAAAAAATCTGCCCCATAATCCTTGGAATATGTTTCAGAGTTCCTAAATTCAAGGCCAAATTTTAATGCTGGCTCATGAACAGATTCTGCGACATATAAAAACAAAACACAAAAGCCCAAACGTTCCCGAAGGAAAAAGTTGCATGAAAATGCCCGCTGCTCTGGGGCCTTGGACATGACTGCTTCACATGAGCGGTTGGAGGTTTATGGTGTATTTTCAGTTCCTGGCTTGTCCCAAAGGAGCCAATTTCTCCACGGTTCTGCCGTGCATCCTCACCTCATCCTGCCACAAAGCAAAAGTGCTCCAAGGTAGGGAGCCCCTACGGCGTTCATACCAATGGCTGCCAGGGTTTCTCTGGATATGGGTACCCCGGGGGACTCCCGAGAAGGAGAATACCGCTGTAGATTGTACAGTTTCACATGGAAGATGTGATCACTTGCTGCTTCTGATCGATTAGTTGTCGCTTCTCTCAAAATCAGAAATGAGGATGCTTTCTTCCAAAGCAGGAACGTCAGCGTTGATCTGTGGCAAATAGGCGTTTCTGACCCACAGTATCCTGCGGAAGAGTCGGTTATTCTGTTTGTACAGGCACCACAGAAAAAGGGAAATGGCAGCCAGCATCACCAACGTCACGAGAACAGCCAGAGCTGCAAGCCCACGGTATGATGCTGAAAGGGAAGGACAGAAATTGCTATTAAGCAAATATAGTTATAATTAGCTATAATTCTAAATATAAATATATACATGTTTTATGGAAAACATATTATTACCCCTTATATGTCACACATTTTAAATTACAGGTTTAACAGTGAAAAATGTTACCTCACAAAATATCAGCTCAAAATGTGTTATTACTCCTTATGAAAAAATATTAAGAAAGTACAGAAGAAACTTACAGTTTTCAGAGGGTTCTGTTGCATTGATATCTGAAATAGAATCCAGAACAGTCATAAAATTAGCCATAGAACTAACAGAAGTTATTATACATATTCATGGTAAAACTGATACTGAGAAGGCAATCTACCTAAAACCGTACAAGAGCAGGCTGTTCTTCAACTTTACTTATGTCACTGGGATTCCAACTGGCCAAGTTAAACATGACCTAATCTGTTATCTAAAACCCCTTAAATTTGGCGGAATATATTAATTGACATTTATGCAAGGATGAGCAGCAGCATTTACCCACTTTTTAAAGTGCAAATGCATGAGCAGATCTGTGCAGCGGTAGATTAATCTAGCGACTTGGGCATTTTGGGTGGGCTCTCAAAACACTTCAGCTCTCTCACAGACCCACATTCCTACTGATGTGGTGTCTGTGTAGCTCTTCTGGGCTGCGCCTGCCCATCCTATGGGGTCTGTGGAGGTCAGCCTGATGATCTGCCATACGAGAAAAGGCTAGGAGAAGTGGGTTTGTTCAGCCTTGAGATAAGAAGGCTTAGGGGAGACCTTATCACCATGTTCCAGTATTTAAAGGGTGGCTACAAAGAAGATGGAGACTCCCTCACAATGAGAACAATCAGCCATTGGAATAATCTCCCCAGGGAAGTGGTGGATTCCCCAACACTGGACACTTTTAAGATTTGGCTGGACAGGGTGCTGGGGCATCCTGTCTAGACCGTGCTTTTGCCAAGAAAGGTTGGACCAGATGATCCTTGAGGTCCCTTCCAACCTGGTATTCTATGATTCTCTGCACATGGCTCACCCATACAGCAGAAAGTCTACTGCAAGTCGGCAATAACACAACAGCTGCCCAGGTTCCACGACAGGAGGTTACCCTGGCTGGCTGGGTTTTTTACAGGTGTTTTTTCTAATACCAAGGGATAGAATTATTTAAATGAAAACTAAGAGCGAGTAAGCAAGCGACAAGGAACACGTAAAACAATGGTTAAAAGGACATAATTGCTTTCTTGTATGGAAGAACATACCTGCATCCATTTTACATACAAATCCCTTTTTTTCTCTGCATGGAGATAACTGCCAGACTCCATCTGTGGTCCTCAGGCTGATACAGAAATTCCCTTTGAGATGATCAAATTCAGGCTCCCTGATGCCCCAGTTAGAATAATTTAAGGGAGAGCCATCAAACCAGGAGATTGTCTCATCTAAGGGCAGAAGTTGAACATACCTGCATCCATTTTACATACAAATCCCTTTTTTTCTCTGCATGGAGATAACTGCCAGACTCCATCTGTGGTCCTCAGGCTGATACAGAAATTCCCTTTGAGATGATCAAATTCAGGCTCCCTGATGCCCCAGTTAGAATAATTTAAGGGAGAGCCATCAAACCAGGAGATTGTCTCATCTAAGGGCAGAAGTTATAAATCATTATAAAACATCATAGTGTTTTGATAATTATCTCTCTTTCAGTTGGACTTACCCTCACGTAAATAAATACTGAATTAAAGAATGCCAGGGTTTTGTCTGGCCACTATATTACTTTCTTTTTTTTAAGGATTTAAAAATATCCTATGTAGTTGACACAGAAGACAGCCTGTAGTGCTTCTTTAAGAAGAAAATAAAGGCATTCACATACATGCAGACATACTCAGTATTCAGAATACTAATAAGTAATGATTAGAGAAAGCTTGACTGGTTTTACTACATCATAAACAAGTAATAGGCAGCGAAAAAAATCTCAAAAGATAACAGCGTTTTAGAAGATGGTTACACCAGCGTTCAAATAAAAACCAAACCAAAAACCAAACCAGATTCTTACATGCAGTTCTCTTCCACCCAAAACTTACTGTCTGTAACAAGCAGGATGTTCAACCAAACCATTTGCACAGAATAACCAAAACTGTGCAATTCTTCCAGAATGAAAGCATTTTCATCTTCATTTTGAATAGTTAGGAGATTTGATCCTACAGATTAAACACAGAACAAATTTTCAAACAATCCATGCCATTAAAATGTAACATTGCATTTCAAAAACTTAATATTATGAGCCTTAATTGAAAAGTTTAAAAAGTCTGGTTATGTGTTATAAGTTCTTAAATTTGCAGTTAATATGAAAATTCTCAGGCTGATATAAACCTGTTCTCACATGGTTTTAAAACAAGTTTGAAGGGAAAGAAATGCATTTTCTGTGTTATTCCAGAAATCAATATTTTCACATGGAAAGGAACATTTTTTTTCAAGTATGTTGCCTCCAATTTCATAGTTGGCTTATGAGCTCCACTATCGTTATCTTGAACTAGAGAAAACACATGCCATAGTTTCAGTCATCTCAGAGAATATATATATTTTTTAAGATATCAGAATGACATTTTGTAGCTACAAAATAATCACTTACCTTGATTTTTACAGACTTCATGCGCAGTATCAACACTTGTGCCCTGAAGAACTGTGGAAAAGCTGTAGCAACTGTTTTTGAATTTGATCCAGGGAACAGTTTTTTCTGAACATAAGCCTTTATAGGCAGTGAGTTTCTTTTCTGTGATAAAAATAACAGCACAGCTTTATTGGCACAACAACATACACATTAATATAACATTCCACACGCTGTTTTGGAGTAATGCTAATAAGCATGTTATTGCGTTACGCCTCTATTTTTCAAAGTGAAAATCTAGTGGTTGTATATATTTGTATTAGAACAGTAAAGCTCGTTTTGTATCTGACCAAAAACTTTGCCGGATTGCAACAGCAGTATCAGGACAATCTAACCGATACTGATGCGCATGGGGAGTTATGAGCAAACTACGGGCACATCAGAGCACTCCAGGCTGCCCAGCATCTCCCAGAGGGCTGAGGATTTCCAAGGGCTGCAGAGCTTCTTTCCACTAAGCCGACAAGATACCTTCATGCCAAGCACCAGGGCACAGAGGAGAGTCTCCCATCGCTAAGCAGCAGCCAGCCTCTCCGGCGTGCAACGTGCTGCAGCAGAGTCCCTCTGACTCAGGGCAACTCTACAAGCTCACTTTGCGATACCCAGCATCACTTTTTGGCAGTGCTGTAGATTCAGCTGTGTCACCTATGGTCTCACATGTGTCCTACTTTGCTACAAAACACAACTTTTAAAAATTAAGTAAACCTTAGGCTATATATGATTACATAACTTGGCAAAGAAATGAGAAAATTAGTCAGCTCACTACAAAAACCACGTTAGAGAGTAATTTTTGTCTTGGAGGATTCCAAACCAGCTTTCTTCTCAACAGATCCAAAAGCTGTAATAAGCTGTAGGTGAACCCCTGGTGATCAGTACCACCAAACAAGAACTATTTTGAGAACTGGATGCTGCCAAAGACTCTGCAGTCCTGGACTGAATGGAGTTCCAGACCTGAATTCTGGATTCAAATGAAGTCCAGGTAATTGACAGATTGTTGCAGGAAACGCGACGTATTTTAGGACACAGGAAAATATTCTTATCTTTATTAAAAAAAAAAGTTGCCAGATCTTTTATATGCAATCAGTGAAGATGTGACGCTAATGTTTCACTTCACTCTAAATGCTTCCCTTCTCCCATCCCGCAGTTAATTGCGGCAAACTGAATTTATTTCCCTTTGAGCTAGGTTATTAGCAATCATCATTTTTCACAGATAATATAGTGTTCACTGAAGAGACAGAGTAAGTAATTTTCCTATTTCTTTTCTATTATGAAAGTTCTCTTTCCATTCTCCTACGGACCAGACCTGATGGCCAATATTTTATGGGGAAAGAATGGTTTCACAAAAAGGAGATACAGCAAGGAAATGCCAGAAATCTATTTCAATTTTGAATAATACTATCATCATTGCTTAACCTCAAACCAACTGATTTCCTTTCATATACTTCCACTGTCAATACACACATTTGCAGCTGCAAAGATTCAATAAAAAACTTAACTCTGACTTACTAGGTGGCACGTGGCAAACTGCTCCTTGCAGAAGTCGTTCGCAGTTAGCACTTTTCCAGTGCCCCGAAGTATCAATGTAAACACAGCTGCCAAAGGCCTGGGACTCGTCGTCTTCCCAGAAGGTAAACAAAGACCTAGTCCCATCCGACCATTCAAAGTTAAGCCCGTTCTGCCAAAACAAATTTCAGATTATCTTTCTGATATGCTTTAGCACCATACAAGTTCATCTTCTTCTGGTGGCATCCTCACCAGGTATTACAGAATGCCTTTTACTTTTCCGGTCTGGGTAGATCCAGAAGGATCTACAAGGCAAATCCAAGGATCTTACTTACTCTCCCGACTTACTTCTGGGAGACCACAAACTACATCTAACCTGCTGTTTTCAGCAAGTGGTTATTTGGGCAATTCAGCAACTAAAAATGAAACAACATAATTTCAATGTTGACACTACAAGAGATTTTTTGTGTGGTTTTAAATGTTTTCCATGGCTTTTAGCTTTCAGTAGTCATTGCACCAAAATGGCTCTCGTTAGATTTATACGTTACGTTGCAAAAAAATGGTTAGGGCTCAAGCTTTCCAGGGTTTCATTTCCAGATGCAAACTTCCTGTTACTTGAAATGAGTGACACAGCTCACTGGCTTGTTACTGGAAAAACTCCTTTGCAGCATCATATTCATAGCCAGGGAATCCACTACGTACATCCGAAGTGAACAGCCCGATCCAGTGGTTGTATCCCAGCCGATTCACAATGACCGTGAGGAAAGCTTGGTGATACTGGTCTGTGATGCTGACCAACTCCGCACCATTTGCCATGCAGGTTTTTAAAGCTGAGGACCATGTAAAATTCCCACGTATTAGTTTATACGTTCTGTTTCCATATTCTAAAGTATCTGGCACAGGGTACATTTCAGATGCATTGATGACATGTCTGGATGTGTCTGTTAGAAAGAAAGGATTTATTTATTTTTTTAAACAGAGCTTGAACATAGGAGAGCAGCTCCTAAAAATCAGAACTATCCTTAAAAACAAATCTAAAAATTGCAAATTCCTTGGTTTCAGGAAGGCAGTGTGAACTTTAAAAAGACGGTAACTACTAGAACAGTATCTTAAAT
This sequence comes from Aptenodytes forsteri, assembly GCF_000699145.1. Taxonomy (NCBI): domain Eukaryota; kingdom Metazoa; phylum Chordata; class Aves; order Sphenisciformes; family Spheniscidae; genus Aptenodytes; species Aptenodytes forsteri. The sequence continues at coordinate 3,553,374 of NW_008794888.1, read as the reverse complement.
TCCACCACAGCACAAAACTCATCACAGGAGTGAATGAGTTTAATGTATAACAAAACCAAAAGAAAACCTGGATGGAGTTAATTCCACTGACTGGATCTTTGAAGGTCAGTAAGAAATCACCTGGGATCTGGGCATATCCCAAACGTCCAATAGCAGTGGGCTGCAGAGTGCTCTTACCCCAGATACCTTGCATGTAATTTAGATTGCCTCTTTTTTTGACCCATTATTTTTAGTAATTTCCAAGATCAGTTTACAGCACAAAGTCTGGCCTCACAAATAATTGTAGTGGCACAACTGAGGGGATGACAAACTGTGGCTCATGGTAGAAGTAGGTGCTTGGGAGCTTCTTGAGCTCATCTTTACTATCCATGAGCCAATGTAGGGAAGATCACTGCACTGGCACTTAAAGAGAAATCCTCTGTGCATGGAGACTTAAATCTTTTTGATGATAAACTAACGCAGCAACATCCAAAAAAATGAAAGGAAGAAGACGACTTTTTAGATTTAAGAAATAAACAGTCTCCCATGAGAAAGAAATCAGGAGACAGAGATCATCTCCACACCAGCCCAGTCTGTGATGCTGCCATCCTCGCTTTTCTACAGGAGGCAAATGCCTTTGCTAATGTGTACGAATGCCCACAGTATACTTTAAACAAGACTATTAAAATAAAGCAATGCCTCAGTTTTAATCCCATTTGTCAGTTTGGATTAATTACTTCTGTCTGGAAAACTTCTCTGCGATTACAAAATGAAGTGGTTGCATTGCTATGAGGTGGAATGTTTTTAGACTTGGTTCCCTTTATGGCTAAGAGAGGAGGAGTGCTAACAAGCATCTTAAAATAGTAAATTAATTTATTATTTGTCATCCACAAATCATTTAAAATTAGAAATTTCTAAGCAAGAAAAAGTTCTGCTCTTGAGCTAACTAAAGCACTCTATTTTGTTCCAGCTTTCAGTGCGTGTCACTGCTTAAATAAAGAAAAGGCAGGAAAAGCAGTAAAATGCTGACACAATCCTAACTCAAGCATCACTAAGAGATCAGAGCCGAGTTCAGATCTCCTGCTGGTTTATTTCATTTTAGTCTCCTACAGAAAAGAATTCAAAAAAGGGGAGACAGGATGTGGACAGGATGGCAGAAGCAAAGCACCAGCTCATCTTTCCAGGAATTGACACATTTGTTTGGACATTTGAGGAAATTTAGCAGTTCACTACTGCCAGCAAGAGGCTGTCTCACTTCTCCCTTGCTTCTCTGCTCTTCCAGCTGCAGATTCCCATGCGCAGGTCTGGTGTTTGCCTGACCCTGCACTGAGCTGATGCAGCCTGGAAAAGCTGCACAAAATGACATCAGTTGGGGTTGGGGGGGAGGGAGGAGAAAAAAAAAAAAGAGACAGGAAAGTTTTCTGCTGAATTAGCAAGCTGAACTGCCTGAAGGTTTGGGAGAGTGCCATGGGTGTCACATGGGGATGGCAGGACTGGTCCCTTCACCCCCAGGAGCACTCTGCTGCGCATGGGGCAGGTGGGCAGCACTGAGCCTGGGGCATGGCATGTGTCCCCCATCCCCACCACGCTTCAGCCAGGGCCCATGGGCCACACTCACATTCACCCAGCCGGGAAATGTGGGGAGGGTCCTGAGCACCCAGTGCAGCCCCAATCCCCCCCGGGCGCCCTGCAGCCTGGCTGCCCTAAGGCAACAGCTTTCCTTCCTGCCTTTTAAGGCCTCTTCCATCTGTCTGAAGCGGCAGCAAGGGGTTAAAATACAAATGTTCAGGAAGTAAACGAAACAAAACAGCAGGAAAATGCATTTATTTATTTTTTCTACACTGCGTGCAGGATTACTCCAGCACTCCCCGCAACTGTAGTTCGTAATAAATGATGTTAAATACAGCTACGGTTTGCTAGAGCCACATGTGAGCACTGCCCAAAGCTTATATTTGTTTATTCTACTTCTCCACTCACCCTCCCTCACCTCCTAGGCAGCCAGCAGGAGAGGACTGTCTCTTTAGACCCAGGGCTTAACTAAGAGGTGATATATGAAGTTGAGCCATACAAAACCACCCCCGCAGTAAGTTCAGCACCCAAGGACACTCCTTACAGGCTCAGATTACAGCCCTCCCTTTGCCTTAGGGTTAATAATTTGCTGCTGGTCTATTTTGGTAACACGCTCTGGCAGCTTCCCGCTGGCGGAGCTGCAGCAGCCCCTGGGACGGGGCTCAAAGCTGCCCGAGCGCCCTGGGGACGCCCACGGCTCCCGCTCCGAGAGGCAACGCTGGAAACGTGGCTTGAGGAAACCAAACAACGTGTGTTCCCCGCAAAAGCTCTGTGCTTCTGGCAGGTGAACATTATGGTAACAGACTTAGAGAAGCGTGAAAAGAAAAGCCAAGCTCTATTTGATCGGCCAATCGGTCCGCACTGTTCACAGAAATGCATTTTCTAGAGTCTTTTCTGATCTAATATTGCAAGTCCCACCCCTAAAAAAAATTTTTTTAAGAAATAGCATATTTTCATCAAAATTGCCCTCAGTTTTGCCTTTCATAATTTCATGCTGTTACTCTGCTTGCCATGACAGAGAACATGAAATTTCATCTCTATTCCTGAATCTAAGATACGCAACATAAAGCTCAAAGTTGGGAAGAAATTTTAGTAACAAAACGTTTTTTTAGAAATTACTTCTACATCACACCTATTGATTTATTAAATAGTGTAGAGCTAGTCTGTCTAAATATCAGAGCAGAACTATCTTAGAAATCTTTTATGTTCCTGGTTTTATAGACACCTATAACAAGCTGCTTCTAGATGAAAATGAAGTAAGATGAATTCAATACAGTATGAAAAGAGAACAGAAGCAAAGCAAAACAAAACCTTACCCTGAGTCTTTTGGCAGACAAACCCATAATTTTTCTGACAGTTTTCTAAGTACCATTTTCCCGTAAAATAAAAATTAGGGTTATTTGATACCAATGTACATAGCGGAAGTTGTTCTTGAATGTTTGCACTGTTGTAACGCTGTCTCTGCAATCAACATAGAACCTTATATTAATTAAAAAGAGACACTGTGTAAAAACAATGCGTAATTATTACATTAAATTTAGAAGAATAATTATCTGAAAGACACTATTATAAATATTTATGTAGAACAATGAACACTCCCATAAATACAATTTGAAACAATAACCTCATAATAAAAAAGTCACCAGCTTTCACTGAACAAACTAAAATGCTAAGCCCAATATGGACTAATGTGGTGTAAAACAATATATTAAAATATGAAATTCATAATCTTATTCCTAAACCTTGCTCAGACCCAGCATATGATACTAACCGTATAATTCAAACTTTGGTGCTTAAAAGCAATTGCCAGAGAATGTGACTATAGCCACAAATTACGTAAATAACTGTCTCGATAGTGCCTTTTTCGCTACCTCTAGTTATGCCCATAAATCTGTGCCCACAGTTCTCTGAAGTTGCAAAAATTAGGAGAAGACTAAGTTGCTGTAACAAGTTAGGCCCTGTCTTTGCGGCAGTTATGATTTTTATGGATAAAACAAGTTCTCACTGTCCTTAAACCCTCTGGAAATACTCACATCCACTACTTCAACCGGAGACCAGTTGGAATACATCGGAGGATTTTCATTCACCCATTTTTCGTAATCGTCACTCTGGAAACCTATCCAAACACTAGTTTTCCGTCCAAATAGATTCATTGTTATGAAAGCTGGAAAATGAAACAGGAATAAAATATAATTAACTGGTAACCATTTAGGGATAGATGAAGTCTCTTCCAACACACTAAAGCACTGAAAAATTTAATTACTAATCAATGACATTACATAGTTACTAGAAAGTAAGAACATGAGCGGCATTTCAGTGTCCTCTAACTATAAATTCAGTTAAACTCATTAACTTCAGCTGGGTTAGGATCTAGTCCATTAACTAATAAGTCTTCCAGAAATGTTCGCAGCAGCTTGAACTTCAGTATTAGTTCAGGGTACTGTCCCACTGAAAAAGCTTTTCTCAGTTTTAGTTGAAAATAAGACTTCTCAACTGAAGATAGCCAGTGAGATTCCTCCCACCTCCAAATAAGTGGTTTTACAATGTATGAAATTCAACCACAGATTTTTATGAATAGGGATTATAAATATTTCTGAATGTGCTGGCATTTATTTCTCTGACAGTTCCAGCCTAGCACTATGCTTATGTGCTATTACTATAGATCAGATTTTAAGTACTATCAAAGGATAAAAACAAGATAGCTTTTATAACAGTGTGATGTTGCATTCATAAGGTAGGAATTTTACATAGCAAATTTTGAAATGGATATTCCATTATTTTTTTGTATTTCTAATGCATGGTAGTAAGCACAAAAGAAATTATAATTACTCCTCAAAACGTACCTGTCATATAGCTCAGTGGATATTTGAATCTTTACATTTTGGGAAACTGGGAAAGAGAAACACTAATTTGTTTAAAGCAATGGAACCATGAGTAGGATCTGAGCGATCTTTTTTCCTAAATCTGTATCCAAGATGAAACTTTACTACAGCATCCTAACGAAGATGAAATTTAATGTATTTAATAATAGTTTCAGTACTCTACCTTGTTCCAGTTCATCCTCGAGGGAAGCGAGTGACCCATCATAGCTACTGCAGAACTCTTGTGCAGAGTACCAGTTTCTCAGATGCTCTGGATCCTTTGGAATTTGTATCAGAAAGCACTGAAAAAAAAAAAAAAAAAAAAAAGGCTGGGTTTTTTCCTCCACTTTAAAAACTATCAGTCACTAAGAGTGATCACTAAAACATTTCACACGCTGTTACTGAAAACTAAATATTTCATTAGTTTCTGTCCTGCAATGGACCTCTCCAACATGCTTGCTATCAGTTTTCAGCTGCGATCAGGCTTGGATTCAAATCAGTTGTTTAAAGGCAAACACAGTCTGGGCTAAATTTATCCCTGTAGTCACTACAGTTTAGCACTGGGATAAATCCAGCCACCTCAATGCATGTTGCTATTACAGAACGTATGTATTTAAGAGAAGCCTGATGAAATAGTTGCCTTTCGACCTTCAACTGCGAATAGCCTTTGGTTTATAATTATCTTTGATGAACCTTATTTGAAACAGCATCTTTCGGAGAATGACAGCAGTTAGGGACCGTTTAGTACAACAAGGGGTCAGAGATCTGTTTTGAGACCACACAAGACTCTTGGAATTGTCGTAAGTGGAAAAGAAGATGGAACAGGCTTTTTACAGCAAAAGCACAAACACACTTAGATATCTTTTGCATAGATGAGTATTCATCTCCTTCAACTAAAGTAAAATTTTTGACACCTTATTAAGACAACTTCTGTGTGCAAAGCTACTTAATAGCTGTAAACCTTTGTATCACTGTCAGTAGTTATAAACCTAAGGGCCTTGCTTTCAAAAAGGAAGATAATGTTCAAATATTGAATAATCCTTAAGAAGTCCAATTTCTGTCATAAATATAGAAGGCATTTTGAATAATTAAACAGCAAAAAAAAATGTTTTACTTTGAATCCAAAGTGCAACCAGCCTTTGGGACATATTCCTTGTTGGTTCTGGTCTTTTGGAATCTCTTTCTCTATTTTCCATGCTAATTTACGTTTACAAATACAGGGAAGAGAGACAGTACAGTTTTCATCACCCCAGAGTCCTGTGTAAAAAGAAAAATCACAGTTCAATATTGGCTTGAGAATTGGAAAGGTTTTTTTTCTTAGCTAGCTTAGATATTGTTAAGAAGGGTATCCGTTAGTGGTTGAGTAAGACAAGATTCTTAGTTAAATACATTTGGACATACTGCATTACAGTGGATTTGATGGTCCATGGGGCTCATACTGTTATTCCCAGTTTGGTTTTATTAAGTTAAACCAATTCCTCTGCACTGAATCACATAACATATGCCTATATCATCATGTATTTAAAAAAATATTAGTTATGCAAAAAAAAAAAGGAAAGGTATAGAAATTGTGCCTTCCAGATAAAATAGTTTGACTTCCTTACATTGAAAATTTTTGGCAAGATGCAGGTACTGACATAAAACGCTGACCCGCTTAGGAGGAAAATACATTTTTCAGTGGAACACAGCGCACTCAACAAGCTGCTGACCAGCTCCCATCTGCTGGCCAGCTGAGGGGGGAGGGTGGGCGTCTCTTCCTTTTATCCGATACTAACTATAGTAACGCCAAACTCAAGCACTCGAAAGTCATGAACCAAAACCCCGAGATTGTGTGTGAAAAAAAGAAGGTTTTACATTTTTTCAGTTTTGGCTTTTGAGGCTGAGATTACAAGAGTGCAACTGGATTAATTTTTTTCAGCCCTTCTCACAAATACAAAGCTGGATATTTTTTCTTTCCATGGAACCTCACAGTTTACTATGACTTGCAGATCTTCTGAAAACAGAGACTGTGAGATGACAGAAATCACTGGAATCAGCAGCACTGTAACTTTCTTTATTACTGTAGCAAAATATAGAGCTATGTGATGATGTAAAGGCTAGCAGCAAAACCATGGTACCCCAAAACCCCCCAGCAGATTGGCTATGGGATGAAAAATAAGCTAGAAACCTGAGTATTTAAAGTTGTGTGCTGATAGGAAAACAGTTTAGAAACGTAGGAAAAAATTATTGCTCGTCCATCTGGCTCATTTGGTTATGAGAAAACTGACTGTGAAAACCAGGAATGCATTAACATTTTTGCTGTGCCACATAACAGATTCTTAAAACTAAAGATTCAGTATCACTGGAATGTTTATATTTTGACATTAGAGTACTGGAACTATTAAATCCTATAACCTAGTCTCTGAGCATATTAATGATATTTTAATAGTCTTTTCTTAACCATAAAAGCAGTTATGCAAATTATAACCATGGGACAGGACTACGTAGTACAGGACCATGTAATATGGATTGCATTTCTTGAGAGCAATTAAAATATAACCCCTTTGGCCAACAACAGAATCAAGTCAGAACTCCTGCAACAAAAGGAAATAAAAAATAAACCTGTTTGTGATGAAATGAAGCCACATCTTTTCCCTGGTTTCTGCGGATCTCTCTCCCTCCCTCCATTCCAGTTCTGGTATGTTACTCGTGATTCATCTCTCCAGCTGCACAGAAACGTTAAGAGCGTAGTTACACTTTCCTATCCTTACCTAAAAATACAACCTCCATTAAAAGTGTTTGTAAGCAGATACAGGGTAGAAAATGCCCCTTTATTAACTAAGCTTTAAAAAACCTGACAACCACAGGGTTGATATTCATGACTTTGGCTTGTATCTTTTATACACTTCCTGGAAGAAATACTGTAACATGGAGATAAATTAAGGGTAACATATTCTGAATGATATTTACATGAGAACTGAAGTTGTCTCTTGAATATCCCACTCAGTCATCAAACCGTTTTAGTTCATCAGACTGAACGGCAGCCTGTAAACAGAGCAGCTGAAGTGTAGGTATTCTTACCGAAATTCATCGCTGAGGCTTTCTGCGTGCAATCCAATCCACCAGTGAACATCACTATTCGATAGCTATGAAAAAAGAATGTTTTGCCATATGTTTAACTGTTGTTGCCCTCTTATTAAAGCATTAACAAACCCCTAAAATCAGGCTCTGTTTGTATTCAGATGAATAGCATCTCCATTGGGTTCCAATGGGAAGAACAGGTGCTAAATCCTGCCCTTGGTAATTTATGTCACTTCAGTAAGGTTATTCATGTAAGTAGAGCATGATTTAGCCCCCAGTTTCCACTGGATTGCTTATGTATCTTCTGTAAATTAGGAATTTACAATTTTAGGAATTTACAGCCTATCTGGTTTGAAAAGGACTGTAGTCTTAGGCCAGAATTTGTTTTTCCCCAACTCCTAAAAATAAGACAATAGCAGATACTTCCTTTTAGCATTAATAGACTGCTGGTCCTTAATGTTTCCAAAATGTTTTCTATGAACATTTACTGACTTCCTGTAGCTCATACAAGAGATTCCTAGAGAAGCTTTCCAGACTGATTGTTGTTCTCATGAAAGGGTCTAGACCTCCACTCCTAAAAGGCAAAGCATTATGGAAAAGTCACAGAAATAATGTAATTCAAACAGCCATTTATTGCTGTGCTGACTTGATTCTGCCTTCAACTATGAACAGTCTTGTCCTGGTTTCGGCAGGGATAGAGTTAATTTCCTTCCTAGTAGCTGGTACAG
>NW_008794888.1:3516643-3544730 GCF_000699145.1 Aptenodytes forsteri | reverse complement strand
GGGGGGGGGGGGGGGGGGGGGGGGGGGGGGGGGGGGGGGGGGCACGATGCAGATTACACAAATCAATATGGGCTTCATTTTCAGGGTTAGCCACTCAATAGTCACAGTTTTGGGGTCTTTGGGAAAGAGCCAACAGCAAAAAAAAAGTTGTGAATGTGCAGGACACTGGAAAAGCCCCCCTGTCTCTGAGAAGCATGTATTTTTTTCCAGAAAGAACTGAAGTGCAGCCTGTGTTGTGGCAGCCACCCTGTCCTTGGAGTTATAGTTAGGATTGCACCAGCTTACAGCTTATATAGCAATATCAAATGAAGAAAATAGACATTTCTGACAAAGAGGAGACTCGGGAATGCTGTCTGATTTAGTATTGCCTAGCCCGAGTTGTTTTCCGATTGCAGCGCTCAGCCTACACATTACAGTTTTTAAAGAAATAGTGAAAAATGTGATTTCAGATTGCATGCTAAGAAATTTGGACCAAAGTTTTCTAATGACACATGCAAAGTCTATTCAGACCGCTGTGTATTATTTTAGTGATTGCCATCCTTACTCCTGCTTCCACAGGAAACTCGGCACAGTCACTTAGGGACACACCTGGCAATACTGGGAAAGCTTAGCCAAAGGCAGCAGGCTTTAAAATAGCTGCATATGTTATATTCTCAGACGAAACTTCAAGGAAGTTAACCTGACTTCCAGTGCCAAGGGAGTAAACTTGGCTTTTTCATCACAGAATGCTCACAAACTGCTCTAATACCCACTACTTTTAATGATAAAACTGCTTTTAAGCAAACGTGACTTTAAAGCAGCATTGCGATTAGCCATTTGAAGTGCTCTTAAGTTGGAAAAATACATCTTTTTTAAAGTTATGTCATTTTTTAAGTCATAAACATTCAGTTTTAGGTAAGGCAGTAATTAGATCACAACACAATCTCTGGTAGATGTGGAAGAAGACAGCCTAGCCAGTTACGTTGCTCTTTCATTATAAGCTATTTCTGCTGTGAAGTGTTGGTTTAAATCAAGTTCATCATGTTTTGATACAAAATTACTTAAATAGCAGCTAAAATGACGAATAATTCCTAGGAAACTTAAAACCCCCATCTTAATACAACACAATTCTACTTATGCTTTCTGTTACAAGTTAGAAGCAGAGAAGGCTGTACACAATGCAAGCAAAACTGAGCTAGTGTAGGTTGAGAGCTTTTCTACCCAGCACTACTTGTTCTTTTAAAGATTACAGTATAATATCCCTTTACATTACAGCTGTAGAATTTTGCCCTCAGTAAGGCAGACAGATCGTTTTTGTTCTTTTTTTTTTTCTATTTTCCTTATTTGACTTTTACTGAGAACACCTAAAAGAAAACAGATGATGTTTCTTGGGAATTCATCTGCTTCTGCTGCTATTTCTCAGCTTCAAATCTGTTTGTTACATCACAGTGGTTCTACAGAAATTCTGCTTTCATCCAGAGGAGGGAATTTAGAGGCAGATGTGTCTTTTTTCCCATATAAATATCCATAGTCACAACGGGGTTTAATTCAGGAGACGTCATACAAATGTGTGGACACATGGGAATGTTGCCCAAGCTGGCAAACACAGAGGAAAAGGTAATCTATTTTGCAAGGTCATAAGCACCCACCTCTACGGTTTAGAGCTCTAAATTTAATTAAGGTGCAGGGAAATTGGTAATTTTTCATTCTTGGCCAGCTCTTCCCAGGAGTAACCTTTCAAATCATCACGTTGAGGATTTAAACTATGAACACTGTTTCAAATATCTGGACTTACTGCCCACCTCATGCTAATATACCCACTGAAATGTCCCTCGGTATTGCTACCTGAAAACCAGCTGCAAGTTACTGAGTGGGAACAGAGCACAACTGCGGAACTGTGCGGGATCAGGAGACATCCCGGTGGATGCAGAACCGCTGTGTGAGCACCTGAGGAACCATGACGGGTCCCCTTGGTCATGGAGGGGTGGGGGAAGAAGAAACAGAGAAGGATGTACACCACATGTGAAACAAACCTTTCTCTTTACCCTTAATTACGTTCCTAACTTTGGGATAGGAAGCTGGTTTTTGCTCCTCTTGGGTCTTTTGAGGCAGACTGACCGACCTGCTCATTTAGCAGAGATGATTCTGCAGATTCTGAAACGTTACTGACTTCTTTAGCTAAACAGGGCTTCAGGGAGGGATGTGGGAAATGAGGACAGCACGAGAATGATTTCTAAAGTAAAATGTCTTTCGGATTCTACCTGCAGCAACAGGCAGCCAGATATTCCAAAAGATGCAGCAGAAAATAGCCGGTTACTGCCTGAGGGTTTATTTTTTCAAAGGGGTAGTTTTTGTTACCTTCTTAATTTTATTTTGAATAAAGGCTTGTTCACCAGAAGAATTTATTGTTGCCATTCCACTGCGAAGCCAGCCACAGATGAACTCATAGCTTTCCCAGTCCGTAGGACTGACGTGGAAAAGATACTCTGCTCCTTGATAGTATGACCACGGCAGTTCTAGAAAACGAGCAAAAGAGTCAGTGGTGTGCAGGGGTAAAAACTCCTTTCAAGTCTCATTCTTTGTGCCCCCTGTGGCCCACCTTCAGCCACGTGTCAGAGGACAACTATGCCACAACTAACAGCAGAACCATATTTAACATATCAATTTATGAAAAAAAAAAGCACTATGAGTAAATTTTTTTTAAAATATTCTATCCTGTCGTACTGTATAATATTAAGAGAGTTGCCCAGCCTTTGCAAAAAGGCAGTTTTAATGTGAGGGAGAGGTTATCAAACTCCTGTGCTTATTACTGGCGACATTCCTTTACCTAACCAAAGCAGTATCTGATGTTTCAGTGTTCCTAAACGTAAGAGTGGCAGATTTTGATCTGTAGCAACAAGTTCCTACGCAGTTCCCTAATGTAAATTTTTAACTCAGAACATTTTAGTTATTTTATTTTTACCAATGGCTTAAATTGTATTTCCAAGTTACAATGTTTCAAGATGTGAAAAAAGAAAGTGTTTTCATACCAGCTATGTACCAATGTGGATTCTTTGGTTTAACACCTGCAAAAACACATAAATAAATTAAAACATTGCTGATCAAGAATGAAAAGAGATATTTCACTGAAATTGCCTTCTCCACATGGTAAGAATTTAAATCAAAATCATGAAGAATATTGCTATTCTCGTTCAGGGACAAAAAAAAGGAGTTAAACATGGAATAGAATAAAATAATTGCCACACTTACTAAACAACATTTTTAGTAACCTTTATAAGTAAGAACTTCGATTAACTCCTGCTAACTAATTGCTAATCATTGCTATCCATTTTTAAACTGACTGCACATATTAGACCTGTTAACTGGCCAACAAACCCTAATGGCCACATACAGCTTTGCCATGATTTCATGCAGAAGACCAATGAGGAGAACTCTAGATGTGGCTAAAAAGCAGGCTTTTAGTAGTTTTTTCCTTGTCTCTCCTGAATTGCAAGTAATGGGTATAATAGACAATGTATGTTAATTAACATTTCACCTTTTGGTATTTTGCATATCCATTCACGCTTTTCATTGCAGTGTGCTGGAAAGACCGTTCTGTTTACTTTGAACACACCGCAGTTTCTTGAGTCATCTTCAATATACTTGCTCTCCAAAAATGAAGATACAACCTGAAAACAGCACATTAATTATCTTTCACCGACAATCCAAGATGAAGCATTTCAAAATCTCATTATGGAGAAAAAGGAAGGATTTGGAGATGTGTGTATGGTAAGAACACCATAAGCAACAACTAGAGGACCACCTAAATTATGGTAGCGAAATCTGAAAAATAGGGTCCATAATTATGTTCTCTCAACGTCCTGTTCAACTTTCCCGTCTTATATCAGACTCCTTCTTCATAAAAATAATTGAATAGCTATGAAACCTAACAATTTTTTGACATGATTAGCAGTAGTTGCCCACATCTAACGGCCTTTGCTTTAGTTCAACACGTTGCATGATTGAACTTTTCACTCGCGTTCTGAAATGACTTAAGTAACGATGGCGGAGCTGGCACTGTTCTTCAAGGCTGAAAACCAATTACAGTTTAAAAACTGACCCTTCTTCAGTCGTTCGATGTTTAAATCCCAGGTGCTAACCACTAGTGTGGCACGTGGCACCAATGTCTTCAAGGATGCAAAATCAAAAGTGGCATTAAAAAAGGAAAGACTTAGCTCCGAATGCAGGCATGAACCTAACAGTCACAGAACAAATAGAGCATGCAAGCACAGCTCTAAGGCTTTCCAGTGTGTGTTCATGTGTATATATGTAAATATGCATACACACACACGCGTGCGCGTACGTTCACTCTGCATACGCCTGGGCCTGGGCTAAACGCAACGTGCTTTGCAGGAAAGCACACATCTGCAAAACTTTATAATCCTACCAAATTCCTTTCGCAGTTGCACAGCCCTTCTGCACACGCTGCTATTTTAATAGTAGTGTACTATTAATCCTATTGGAACAATTACTTTAAGTGAAGTATGTGGACATGAAAACCAAACAGTTTTCCTGGCCAGTGTTTGCTCACAAGGCTTATTTTTGTGAACTTATGCTCAGATAAGACTTGAAAGGTTACTGAAATATACAGTATACAGATAGTTACAGGTGTTCTGTCAGACCACTGCCATGTCCCTCCAGAAAGCGTGTTTCTTTTATTAAATCCAATCCAGAACTGTCTTTCTTCTGTCCTATGATGGAAACAAAGAAAATAACATTTCTCATGCACTTTTTCCTTAGCTATTTCAGAAATTATTTTTTAAATAGTGCAAATACCCATATTCATTTCTTCTTGAATTCAATATATCATTCTGTAATACATTTCTTAACTTTTTAGTATCCTTGAAGTAAACTCTGGTTTTCCTACTAAAATGTTAAATTATATTTTTAAAGATGAAAACATTTAAAATAGGATTAAAATTGTCAAACCTCTATTTCAATGGGGAATGTTAACTCACGAGAGTATCACCTTGACATTAACAGTTGCTTGACATCTACTACAAAGATCATCTTCAAAAAGAATCACATTACAGTGTTGCTAATACACTTCTTTTCACCCGTATCTAAGTTCATGTTAGACTTTTTCAGCCACTAGTAAAGAGCGTGGAAGAACCTAAATTGTAGATTATCTTTACATATTAGTATGATTAAGATAAATCTTGTTGGTGTTAAAAATATATTTACCTATCAAAAATTGTATATAATAAATTGTTTAAAAATGTCTCTTCATAGATATGGCTAAAACTAGCAAGGTGTGCTCCAAAATCTTGGCATAACGCTTCTGCTTCATCCCATGTTCTTCTCATCAGAACTTTTTCATTGTGAAATATCTGCAATAAAATAAACACTGTCATAAATGTAGTTGATTTTGGAGAGCAGTTGTTTCAGAAACCCATAAAAAGCAAATATTATTTGCAGTTTTTCCTACAGTAAAGCCATGTATATTCCAAGTATAGCTCTGATTCTTAGGACTTTCACTCACTTTAAAATGCAGTGAAGGATGGTAACAGTTAATTTTTGTTTGTTGAGTGAAAGAAATAATGCTTTATCGAAAATATTTTAGGAAGAGTGTATCCCTAAGCTGATGTCGAATCAGAAAAAATCAAAGCAAGTTTGTCACGTACCTTGTAGCAGTTGAGCAGATTAGCTTCTGACTCCCATCCAAAATAGCAGGAACTCAGATGTTTTTGAAAAGTAAGTTCAGGTTCTTCGTAAGAATTGATTTTTTGCTTGCACAATGACATTGCTTTGAAGTTCTTACAGCTTTTCACCTCCCAATAACCAATGGGGTGCTGCCCTCGCATAGCCACACATCCTCCAGAATGACCTAGACATGGGAATAAGTGTTGAGTATCTGAATAAAGCATTTCAATTTTGTGAATTTTTGGTGAAGTGACTGTTTTATTGGCATCAGGTTCTGGATAAAACCTCCATGAACTTACTAAAGGAGCAATTCTCTGGTCAGCGACCAGTTTATAAGCCTGTCTTGGCTGACTTGAGCTTGTAAAATGAACCATGATGAAGGGTTCCTCTCACAACATGCAGGAGATGAAATGCAATTTAAAATAGTAATTTTGCAAACTGCAGTAGTAAAGTAATAAATGTAAAGAGTCCAAAACTGAGAAGCAATTAGTGAAATGGAGTGTCTTTATTATTATGTCTCTATTCTCAGGTATTGCTAACAGGTTTACGTTTCAGAGGTTGAACAACTATTTCATTTTCTCGTTTTTTGTTTTCTTAGAATGTTTTCCTTTGCATTACTGTAAAACAAACAAAATCAAACAAGCAAACCAAGTATCAGCAAACTAAAAGGGAAGAAGAAGAAGAAACTTCCACGCAGTGCTCTTATGAACAGAAATGTATCTAAGGCAATCTCTGCCCTCTTTTTTTCATATAAAATGCAAATTACAAACTGTGACTGTAACTAAATAAAATCCATGACTTCTCTGGGACCTTTTGCTGGGAGTCTCAGGAAGCCCTGATGGCCTCCTTGAAAAGGCCATAAAGAAATGTATGAAAAACATCTCGCAGAAAAAGAAAAATTTCAGGGATTAGCTGTGTCTGCAAGGAGAGCGTGGCTGTTGATTTCCCCCCCGCCGCACCGGAGGGCGGGAAGAGCGACGTCCAGCAGCCTGCCACAACCGGGGAGCCCACGATAACAGCACCCGGGTGGGAAGCGGGGAAGGAAGCTCCGGCTTCTCCACAACTGCCAACTCATCTAACTCAGTCCATGGTAGGAAGTTACAGCGTCGACAGAAAACGTAAGCTTATCTCTCTGCTCTCTTGACCAGGCAGGGAGGAAAGGACCGGGACTCTTCAGCCACTGCGAAGCCACTGCTGGCAGGGGGAAGAGAGCGCACTGGCCCCTCCGAGCCACTTCTTTTTTTATCGGCATGTTACTCACGTGGCTGGTACTTGTTCCAGTTTGTGTAGCTCACGGAGCGATTCTTTCCTGCTGCACTTAGCCAAAAGTATTCTCCTGTGTTGTTAAGGTCTTGCAATCCTATCCAAAAATAAGTTCTCTCAGATTCTACCATGCTACCGATCATGCTGTTGATAAAAGCTTGTTCAAACCTTAATAAAATAAACAAGACAAAAAGTTTATTAGAATAAAATAAGTCAATTGGTTTGTCAGTGAACAGCTCTCATGAAATGATTTAAATTATGCGAGAAGAGAAAAATATATAAGAGGTACTTAATTTTCTTTATAGAATGCTGTGGGGAACATCAGGCACAAGTCTGTACCATAAACCACAATTTTTCCCTATTTTTTTTTCAGCATTTGGGCACATAGAAGAAACAGCAGATTAAGATCTTACAAGCTCAATGCTCAAACTGCAAGATGTAAAGACAGAATTAACGATGCACAAATAAAAACAAGAAACGCCTTGCACGAAGGAGAAAAGATAGCGGGGTCTGAAAAAGCTACAGAAGAAAGAAAAGAAAAGAAAAGAAAAAGCTCTGCACAGAAGTAACCTATTAGAACCGGGACACAAACTAGCGCTAAGAAACCAGAGCTGAAGGACTCAAAGCACTAGCTGATCTCACTACAGAAGGAATCACTTTTTCCTTCTTATATTCATTCAAGTTATGTGAGAGATTTACGCCTTTTTGCAAGTAATAATTGTTGCATATAGTAACCCATTTGTCACTTAAATGTAATTTATTCAAATATAATTGGTATAGGATTATACAAAAATGCTTCAGTTTATGAGCACATTTAATCAGCTTCCTATGAAAATACATACAGCAAAGTAAATTCCCAGTTTGATAAAGACTTATACAACTTCTTGGTTTCACACACTGTGAAAAGAACGGCTAAATACCGTAAGGATGACACTAATGTAAAAAACTTAATGTATCTGTAACACTGAGAGTGACTGAGAACTGTTATTTAATTTTCATTTCCTCTGCATGTCTCTCTTCATATCAACTCTCCTTCCTCTACAACCTACTTTTTAATGAATATTTTAGGTTCAATACACTGAAAAGTTTTTGCATTTTTCACACCAGAACAACAAACCTCAGCAGTAATTAAAAAAAATAGCTAAACTAACAACTAGCTTCCTTTGCCACTCCAACACTGGAACTGGGAACTAACATCGTAACAGTCATGGCTACCCAGCAAAAATCAAATAAAAAGAAATAAGCAGAAAAAGACAGAAGACGTGCTTCCAGTGCTGTGCAGTGTGCCCTCAGCCCCCTGTGATGTTTGAGCTGCAAATGCTCAGCTGCGAGAATTTGTCCTTTATCCTCCCCGTAAGGATTGCTGCCGTACTGCAGTACGGCGCTGTGTGCATTGTGCACAATCCTGAAAGCATCTGGCAGGCCAAATTCCCATCGATGTAAATCCTTATGTGGGGTAGCCTGTGCTGTCCTAAAATTTCTGTCAGTCATCTGATTGCCGGTGGTTACAGTACTTCCCCTGTCCTAAAGGGAGGGGAGATTTCCTCCTTAAGTTTTTTTTTTTCACAGTAAATACGTGGAGGTTAAAGTATGTATGTAATATAACTATCAGTATGTCATAAACTTCAATGGGAATCCAACATACAGGGTAAATCACAAAGAGATCAGAGAAAACCCAAGCGTCTGGACATCTGCAGAGGAGAAGGCCTTTGCTGAAGCTGGAATACAGGTAAACAGGAACAAAGCAAGGGAAGACAGACCTCAAATGCTTTCAAACATTTACTCTCTCCACCTATTTGCTGAGAACTCACGTAAAATGCATACATACATATAATCATTTATAAAACGTAAATTGATTTGGATTAAAACTTGAAATATTTTGATTAGAAAAATTAAATATATTTTCATTTTTCAGTATAGTTTCCAAATACACTAACAAAATTTCTTAAAGATGTTACATACCACTGTAGAAAGCATTTTGTTTAGATTCCTGCACGCTCACATGTATGCACATTGCTATAAGTGTTTATTAGCCTAACAATTGCTTTTTACTAACTTTATTTTCAATTAAAAAATAAAGCAAAGCAGACCTTTGATTTTAGCCAATGTTAGTAATTATGCTCGCCTCTCACACAAATATTATTTCATAACGGTAATATCTTTTGCCATGCAACACTTTCTAAAGTTAGAATAGCTCTTGTTAGAGGTATCTTCACGCTGTCTAATAGGATTAACTACCTGTTTGTTACTGATACAAGTGCAGATGGGCAGAAATAACCACTGGAAGCATGTTCAAAACTTCGAGGGGTACTGTCGATTTTGTAACAATATCCACCATGTCTTTCCCATCCCTTAAAAGAAATGAACATTATTTTATAGATTATTAATTATTATATAGTTGTTAAAAACTTGATCCCCTTTTGTACTTTCTGCCTGATCATCACTGACATCCCTATAGCCCTTTTCCTTTCTACCGTGGTTCAAGAGTGGTTACCCTCAAGGTCACTGAAAACTTGAGTAAATTTAACAAAAGTTTAAAGTTTAAATCCTTAAATTGTGCAAAAACTGACTTAACACACACACACACACACAAAATAACATGTTTAATGGGTACGACAAAAATGTGGGCAACAGTTAAGGCACTCTCCCTGCATACTACTTTTGTTTCAATTTTATACTTTGAATTTTGTTTTACTGACTGAGTTTTGGGGAGGTATGCCAGGCCCCTCAGCCAGCCATCCCTTTGGCATGAAGCGTGTAGTAGCACTTGTTGGTTTCCACCTGTGGTAACTCATTGCTGATATCTAATACCTGAAGTACAGGGTAAACACTGCCATGTCAGATTCAGTTAAGTTGTTATAAAAAAGGATTACAGCTGCCCTTTGTTTTCAACTGTAAACAGAAATATTTATTCCAGAAACTGCTGGCCTTTCATACAGCAATGCACTCTAGTTATTTACCTTTTCTCAGCTCCCTTTCTCATTTTCAAATAGAACTTCCAAATTAAAAAAAACCATTAAATTAACAAACATCCTACTGTAATAATGCAGAATTAAAATGACACATTTTCATGGTTTATCAGATGCGCCAGAACACTGAGTCAGTGGCCAGCCTGCCTCATTTCTTCTTATTATTAATCTTTTATTTCTTGTTATTCATCTCCGGGTGTCCAGAAGATGCTACCAGGACTGGTGTGAATTCTGCCTGTGTGAGTTCACGCGGTGTACCTGCCTGGTCATCCTGCTTGAGTGTTTTAAATAATCAAGAGAATAAAGAGATAATAAACCATCTCTGTCTAAACCTGAAGCCACACACAGACAGGAGAACCAGCCGATCTCGTTTTGCCTCTTCCGTGAGGGAGGTGCTGCTTGCAGGGGAGCTCACAAAGCAGCACGACAGGGAGCAAGCACAGCACCCAGGCGGGCACCAACAAACACCGCTTGATGGTGACTTTAATAGCAAAAGGGGAAAAAAGGGGAAACGGATAAGCTCTTTTTCTGCTATCCATCCTCAGGTGCAATAAAATGCACAAGAAGATGCTGCAGACGTATTCAGGACAGCAATCAAATATTATGCACCTCCCTCAGCCCTGCTGAATCTGGGGAGGCAAATTTCAGCTTCTAGTTAGGAGCGTGTTTGCTGTCAGGGTAGCTGACAGCTCTGCTGCCTTTTACTATCATCCCCCTTCAGTGCTTGGAAGATGTCTGGGCACAGCCCTTCGTATGGCGCGAAAGCACAGAAGCAAAACGAGCTGTAATAACAATTTCCATGGTTTCACCTGAGAACAACACGTATGCATTGCTCAGATGCTGGCTTTGCAAACAAAAATAAACTGGGCTGAGGCTCTTCCCTGTCTCCGTACCGATGAGCTGGGACTTCCTCATGGGAAAAACGCGTTGGCAGGTGCCGAGGGCTCTGCAGCACCCGAGGACCCAGTGGGCTCTCGGCAGTCCCACGGGGGACACAGCAATGCCGCTTTCACCTTGATCTGCACTTACAACTTGGGGGAGCAGGGGCTGGAAGAGGGCTAAGTATTGACCAAAAAAACCCTCTACGGGGACACAGGTAAGAAACACCAAATGTCTAGTTTCCTTCAACTGGAATTCTTGAGTGTAAATTCTCTCACTTATATGCACTGGTTTGAATGAAGCAAACACAATCATCCTAACCTCTTGGAAATTTTAATCTGGAGCAAATGGCACTGCATAACCTTCCTCTTAAAGCTTTCTTGGTGCCTAAAGACTGGAGTAAAGTAATTTGACGCTAATCTTTACTTTAAAAAAAATAACAAAATTGTGGAGTAACTGGAGGCTGGTAAGCTTGCATTGAGGGCAAGCACAGATTGAGAAATTCCAAACTTAAAAGGCTGAGTGGTCAATAAAATGGCAGATGGCATTCTGTACAGATTGATGCACATGGGGACCTCCCCTGCACCCCCCAATCATTTCATGTATGAAGTGAGGGACAGCTATCTCACTCCCACTGTGCAGGAATGAGATTTGGGGGTTATGATGGTTAAGTTCCATGAAACATCAGCTTAGTCAAAAAGTCAAATTGAACCTTAAGAATTGTGAGGAGAGAAGGAACAGAGAAGGTTACTCTGTCCTTTTAAATTCACTTTTTGCCATTTTTTGGAGTTCTGACCCCCAATCTCAGAAAAGGATATTAGAAAATAAGGGCATCAAGGGTGATGAAATGTATGGAGCTGCTTCCACATAAGCAGTAACTGAGCAGGTTGGGACTCTTCAGCCTGGAAAAAGGAGATACTTTAGGGAGGGTATGACACAGATCTACAAAATGGTGAGTGCCAGGAAGGTGAGTGACTACTTCAGTGCAAGACCTTGGGGACGGCAAACAAAGCTAAGCTAGCAGGAGGAAGGTTCAACATGGAAAGAAGGTGGCATTTTTTCATTCAAAGGGTGGTAGATTTATAGATCTCCTCGCTAAGTAATGTTGTGAATGCAAAGAGTTCGCATGAGTTCAAGGGGAAGCGGACAAGCACTTGGAGGGGATACCCGATGCGGGCTGTTAGATACACAAATCTTAAAAGGCTCAGGAAATCCCCTGAGTGGTTGGGGGTCAAGGGAGAACCGGGGGAAGCATTATCTGTATTTGCCCTGTCCTGCTCTTCCCCAAACATCACTTGCAGCCACCTGTGGGAAGCAGAACACGAGGCCGAATGGACCCCTATTCTGAGCAGCTGCCCTTCTGCTCTTTACGAGGTTTTGTAGCCTGAATAGCAATTCTCTTCTTAAAAGTACAATTCTCTCCTGTTACAACAGCCGTAAAGACAAATGCTCAATTTAGTACTATACTGTTAGCTTTTGATGCACTAATTAAAGTGTAGAGGACTGGAGAAAGTCACCAGTACGAATACAGTCAGTTCTGCACACAGAAACCTCCAACTCGATTATCAAGCAGCTGACAGCTCCACAACCTGTTTCAAAAGCTGGTTGAAAGAAAATGTTTAAAACTCTTATTTCAGTGTTGGGGAAAACTGCCCAGAGAATCTGACCTTTGGAAAAAAATATTTATTCTCGGTAATAGCCTGCTGACTAGGAAAAAAGAATAGTTGACCTGCTAAGGGAAGAAAGCGCTTAGCACTTTTTATGTCTTAGGATGACAGACGCGTAGGAAAAAAAGAGCTCAGGTTTCTGGTAACTTGATAGGGACATAGTGCAAAAACTGCGATCAGCAGAACCACAGAAAAATGTTAAAGGCTAGTTCATCTGATGCACAAGTCGTAAAATCAACATGAGATGAAAGCTCAGTAAGAACACATAAGACTATAAAGCTTTAGAAAAGCAAACAACTGTGCCCGAGGCCAAAGCTCCCTGAGAATCTACTCGCGATCCAACGTGAATGACAGTACGAGGCTAATGAAGCAAAAGATCAAATGTGAGAAACGCCAATAGATATTCTGTACGTTTAAGGTAAGTCAGCAACAGAAAAATGGGGGAAGAAAAGGTAAATCTGGATGAAATAAAGACTTAGCCCTGGAAAATCAGGCCAATAACTAGCAACAACATATACATTGAATGTTAAAAGAAAGTGAGTTGTCAAGACAAAATGTCTGAAATCAAATGTAGCTTTGAGTAAGCTTAGTACTGACTTCTTTTGATTACATGAATGTAACTTTTTTCACATTAGAAAGAAAAGCATCTATTGAAACCAAGGGACTATAACAGGGTTCAGTGTATGTTTTTACAGGGTGTGAAACATCAACAAGCAGAAATTTATCACGAGTAGGAAGTTTGCCAGAGCAGACCAAACTACCTATGACCAGTGACTTAATCTCTTGAGTCTCGATCCTGTGAGGTACCAGAAGTAGAAGTGCTGTCAAGCTCCTGACTACAACTGGAAGTCTTGATGCTCTGCACATTTTTCACATGGTCAGGACCGTGACAAACCTTTCTTACACTAATAACACACAGAATTCATGAGTGATGAAATACATTGGTCCAAATGAAACAAATGCAGTTACCCTAAACTTTTGGAAATGTTAAGCTGGAACCAAGAGTAACTTCTGCTTCCATAATGGTATGACCAGAACACTGGATCTGACCGCTGTACGTCTGGGGAAAGATTGCATCTGACTCCAAACAGTTCAGCTTCAGCCTTCTTATAATTCAACTGAACTGGTTGTTTCTTGACTTCTCAAGAAAAAGGACAGGAAATTAAAAAAGGAAGACAATGAGCTAAAGAGTAAAGCAAGTTAGAAAAGAGAGATTTTTGTTGATAGAAAAAGAGGTTCACAAAACTCCTCTGGAGTTTTGAATAAAACACAAAGTCTACAGGTTTGCTCTTTTCACACTGTGAAGAGGAACCGATGGCAAATAAAATCATACTTTACCATGTTACCTTTTACTACCAGAATGCAGAGCCTAAAAGCCTGAAAACCTGTTGCAATGCCCTATTTAGATAGCTGTACTCCTTCCCATTTGTGTTTGAAAGCAAAAGGAATGCTAATGTACGAGTAGAAGAGTTCACTCTCCGTGTCAATGAAACTGATTGTTTTTCACCCTGACATTCCATTTCAATGTATGAAAACCATGTGTGGGATGAGGCATCATATAACAGCCATTATTTGCACAGATGGCGGACAAAAGGGTTTTCACTTTTGATCTAGAAAGAAATAGGAACTTGGGTCACAACTGCTGACAACGCAACAAGCCATGAAAGGCATCTCGGGAAAGCTTTTAATCTTACATTAAAATTTAGTTTACATACTTTTAAGGCAAACAATGAGATTTTTCCTAGCAAAACATGCATGTCTAATATGAAAAACTAAAATTATCTATCTATTTACATTCCTATGTTCCATAGCTACATTTAGAGGTTTCCTATATAATTCTATGTAAGGCTGTAAAACAAACGAAAAAACCACAAAACCCCTTACCTCTGGACAACTTGATTCTAGCTCAGGAGACACATTATTAAATTCCCCTGCTTTTTTGCAAATGTAGAAAGATCTGTCTTCACATTTTTTAACCTTCCAATGTCCCTCCTAAGGGATAAAAAGAAGTATATTCTGTACATAGTAATATTCTCCTGCATTTCTATACATACATTAGATTACACTCCCTCCTCCTGTTTTAACTTCTCAGTTAAAACAAGTAATCTTTCTCACTCTATTCATTTATTTAGCCTTAGATGGACCATTTATTTCTACCAACGCTGTCAGCAGGACTTTTCAAATCAATCATACAAAAGGGTTTGTCTCTTTGAATCACACTCTGGGATGTAATGCATCTTAATTACCTAACACTATGGCCATGCCAGAGCACTTACTTTTCAGAACAGATAGGAACTTTCTTCCTATCTATTATAGTTCTTTGTAAGATTAATCTTCATATTTGAACAGTCCTTACTCAAGGTATTACAAAGTTTGTATGATATAATTTTCAGACATCTATACATACTGGACACGTACCAAAAATAATGCTTGAAGAATTTTATCTTGAACGTCCTTTTTCTTTGTATTTTACATTTTCATTTGTTTGTTTACACTTGCAAACTGAGTAAAATATGGTTTTGTGCATCTAAACCCCACAATTTTACCAAAGTCCTATTTTCTGCTTCCAATGGGAACCCACTTTTCCAGGTCACTGTAATTGTCTTGGCTTTCCCATGAGTTAAAGATTGCAACCTGGACCCACTACTGGAGAGACAACAGAAACTCTTTTTGATACAGTTTTCACACTTACACAAAACATACTTTACAAAAAAAATTTGTTTATAGTGCTACTTACGCAAGTCACGTATTAGTGAATTTAAGTACTGTTAATTGTAAAAGTAAAGTAAATTTATGACCAAATTACGAAAAAATTGACAGTGCCATGAATACCGATAAGACAGGACATAATGGTATTGGAACATTACTCCCAGTTTTACAACACCTGACTGATTTGGGGTCAATCTTACTGCTGTCAACTTCTATAATTTTATGCAGATCTAGTCTACTATCTGTTTTTGAAAGATGCTACATAAATTTATAAATATTGACAGCAAGATAAAATAGGCACAGCTGACAGTTTTTCAAAACATGAATTTGAAGCTTTCAAGTCCAGAACTGATGCATCATAAATTATGATACTTGGATTTTAAATTACTTTGTCTTTATCAAAATACCTACTCATATTTGTTCTCTTCCATTTGGCAAGCTTTATGTACGTAACATTTTTTATTGAACATAAGCTCAAAATCTATGATTAATTTTCTGTGCATCAGTGCTGCAGAATGTATTGCTTTCTAAAGGCTACATTGCATTTATCACAACATGAATATATTATGAATCAAAAACCAAATTCATACTACAGGTCATGGTTTAAAAAAGTACGCACAGTGAGAAAATACATTATTATGAGCTAAAATAAAAGTGTCTGCCTAATTCTTTCAAAAAGAAAAGGAAACTTACAGATCCTTGTGCTGAAACACAGAGTTGTCCTGTTCTTTGAAAGGTGTTAGGTTCTTGGCTGTGCCAGTTAGAGAATTTTACTGGGGTGCTATCTGACCACTCAAAAACAAGGGGGGCGTTATTACTGTATAACCCAATCCATGTTTCATTTACATTTTCTGTAAAAGAATAAGTCAGTTCAGATTTTAATGGTGAAGAAATAAGGCCTGTTGTTCCTGTAACATCAACACCACCATTAAAAATTAGTCATGGGATTTTCATAAGAATTACCTTCTTCCAGGAAAAAAAAGACAGCTGTATAAACTTTAGGAAACCTTACCAAGGAGATAATGGTCTACTGCCCTTGAAGACTAAATTGTTTCAAAAATAGATCAACACACGCGATAATATGCTTTGAAAACCTGAAAAACACAAATCAAGAGCATATGCACTTTTTTGAAGTGCATGGGGCAGAAAGCCTGACATGGAAGGGAAAGATTTCTTCTTGTAACCTTCCATGGCACACTCAGCTTTAGGTTTCTCTGAGCGATGTTTCTAAGTTCCAGTGACAGCACAGCTGTAGCCACGGTGGCTGGCAAACATAGGAAAGACAAGGCTTGAGGTTTGATGTAATGTCTTACTTGACCCGCTACTACAGCCAGAAAAATTAGACAGGCTTTCAGGCGTGTAAGCCCTTCTCCTGAAGAGAAGCCTGAAGCAGGTCTGAAATAGAAGCAGCAGACTTTGAAGCTGAATACAAGCTGAGAACAACTACATCTATCCATTACAGCATCTCTGGAAATACCTGTATTTGGTATCTATGGAGGGTGTTAGTAGAGGTGAGGAAGATGATACAGTGGTTAATCCCCTAAGAGAAAGACAGACAGGACAGCAAAGAGGATTGGTGGCAGGAGGAATGATAATGGGAGATGATGTCCAGTAAATCCAGCGTAACACACCATCCTGCAACCACAGCTGATGGGACAGAGTTGATAAAACATGTCACTGTGCCCCAGCTCCGGTAAGCTTAAACTCATGGCCAAATTGTGCAGCTCTGCCAGCACACCGATGTCAGCTGGAGGCACAAAACATTCACTTTTCTTTGCTGCTGTTATGACAACAAAAGTCTTGGCACTGCTGCACTGAAGAGCTTTTGTTCATTAAGTTCCTTGTATAATTATGCTACCTCTTAGGACAATGTGGACTAGCAGAACTCCTTTGATACACCCTGCTGCCATCAAAGGGGACTCTGCCAACATACTAGCAGCAGCTGCAGCAACTTTGCAGTGTGGACAAGGCCAGCTTGTATGCAAAAGATACTCTGAGTTATTGTGGCTTCTAAGCACAACTCTTGCATAAGGATGATCGCTGAGTATTTTGCAAGTTTGCAAGGAACTAGCCAAGAGCAGGAAAGGACAAAAGCCATGTTTACTGTGGCCTCACTGTGTTTACTTTGTTGATTCATTTCTTCATTTGAAGTATGGTTATTGGAGAAGGTGATGCTATACATTTTTAAGACCCCTAGGAGCAGCATGCGTCATGCTGTCTTTTTTTGTAAACATCATTGGGGTGTGCCATGTAATATAGTGCTTAAGTGGCTAACAATGTTAAAGGGCTGCACAAAAGAGCATCACAAAACACTTCAAGAAACACTACACACTTGAAACTAACTCCAGAAAACTCACCACTTTCAAGCAAGTTAAGGAGCAGCTCTGCATCTGCCATAGAGGATATACTAATGAGCCCGCTATTGTCACTTTGGCATGAGATAAAAGCATCGTTCCAGCTCTTCTCCTCTTTAGGAAGTCTGTAGCAGTTGCGATTGTGTGGGTACCAGCCGGCATCACAACGAGTGGGATAATACTTCCATGTATCTTTTAATTAAGCAGACAAAGTTTGTGTATATTAGATAGAATTGCCAAGGTTATGCTATGTTCATAACACATGCAGAGCTATTTTTTTATCTTCAAACGCTGAAAACAGAGTCGTCCAAGATGACTTAAGGAGGCCAAAACACATGCTCTATGGAACATCACCTACCAAGCAAACTGAAATTTCTCCCACTTTATTTTATGATTCAACCATTTGGGCTGCTGGACTAGTGCAAACACACTAATAGATCTGTTACTCAGTTTAAAACATGTTGATCTCCCTTATTACCTCTGAACCTGATTCAAAGCCAGCTAAAGCCTTTTCAGATGCATTACCTACAAAAAGTTTGGGTAAGTCCTTTCTCATTATCTGAAACAAGTAAGGAAACTTTCTTCTAAGTTATCAGGAAGAAGCTGAACCTATGTAAGTTGTTCTTATCAAAACAAAAATTAATGTTCTAATAAACTCAATTCTGTGTTTAACTTTCCCACAGAATGGGAGTCTGAGGCATTCTATGTATTA
The DNA here is from genome assembly GCF_000699145.1 of Aptenodytes forsteri. Classification (NCBI taxonomy): domain Eukaryota; kingdom Metazoa; phylum Chordata; class Aves; order Sphenisciformes; family Spheniscidae; genus Aptenodytes; species Aptenodytes forsteri. The sequence continues at coordinate 3,526,516 of NW_008794888.1, read as the reverse complement.
TATATCCTATACTCGTTATATAAACACTTTAAAGAAATATATGTACAATGCTTTTTTGTATATCAAAAGTACAGCATGCCATAAAAAACACTGCAAATTTTGAGCTGCATTTATATAATTTTCTTCTCTGTGGGCCACTGGTTAATTGCATTTGAAGCTGAAAACCTATTTCTAAACTCAAAAGTGTGGCTTTATTGTAATATAAAGAGAACGAGCATTCTGTAAGCCTCTGATCATGTAAGGAGCCAGTTAAACGCTATGTATATTAAAATTATTTGTTAGTTTTAAGACGCTCAACATGTTTTCCAGGACTGCATTGAAACAGAAGAAAGTGTTATTACATCAGTTAAAGTAAACTGTATTCAACTTAAACTAGCAAACCCCTACATTTACTCCAGCTAAGACTCTCTTCTGCTAACTTTTTATTCAGGTGGCTTCCTCTTGTTCTCCTTCCACACCCATAAATAGGATACAGTAGCACTGAAAGACTTACCCAATGTTTCACGCTCTGTCTTATTTAAATATTTTTTGCATATAAAAGGCAATCCAGATTCACATAAATAACTTTGCCAGCCGTACTTCAATTTTGAATTAATCACTGCACAATGATTTTCTCTAAAACGGTTATCAGAGACATCTGCAAACACATTTTTGAGAAGCACAAAATTACAAAAAATCAGTTCTTACTTGTAAAATGGTGGTGTAAGGCTCTCTGCATCTTACTGAATGAATGTATAAACATCCGTGCACACCCAAACTTCTAGTAGTATTACACCGATACTATGGACAGCTAAACATTGACCATGATTTATACACGTGTGGCAATCCCTCCTTGGCTGCTGCTATCAGATAAGAGGCTGAAATAAGCTCTAGTGTCTGTTATATCTGCTGCTGGACAGACCTCAAAATGTAGCAAATCAAGTCACAAAGCTCGTGTTAATGTGCTAATGTTAATTACAGCATGTAAATGTAAACAAATTGAAACTGCTTTCCTCCATGAAACCAGCTAAAGCATAGCTTTTAAATATGCAACTGGTATCTTAAAAACACCTTTAAAAGCAAACGACGAAAGGGCTAGATCATTAATGCTTTGAAAAGATCCGTCTCAATTGATGCCACATCCCTAGAAGGGGCTTTTAGTTCATGAATATGAGTAAATATTTCTACAAAAAAAAGAGGTACACTCGTTTGCTTGATTCACTTTTCAAACGCAGCTGTAGGAACAGCAGTCTTGTATCAAGCTGCAGTTACAGAGAGCATATAATTACACTGCTATAACATATCCAAGAGGAACATCAAGTACTTGCTCTCCAGTTCACAAACGCTAGCGGTGCTCCATCTGACCACTGCCAGCCAGCATCTTCCTCCAGGCGATTCAGGCCCGTCCACAGCATCACGTCTGTGGCGTTTAACTGCCCTGAAACAGCAAAAATAAATGGAGTAATACTTCATGCTTTCCCCATGTTTTAAAATATCTACAGGTATAGATCTGCTGTCCTGACTTGTTACAACAGGAATAAAACAAAACTTCAAATCAGTCTCCAGAAAGTTCAGGCTGTTTTTTCTGTCCTTAGAAAAAGTCTATTAGTTTGTTAATTAACACAGAGATGAAAAGGAATAAACTCAGAAGTCCACATCCTTCAAAAGCTACTCATCCTGCAAACCCTTCCTGCAGAAGTTGTTGCTGACCTTAGAAGTTAAATCTAGAACAAGCAGCTACATAAACGCTAGCCTGTTTCAGCTTTCCGTAAACCAAACAACTTTCAGTCCCTTTACAGCCTGCAGGCATATCAAAAAGCTAGTGAAATAATTTTAAAAATTTCCTGTTAACTTATATCCTGCAATTGAAAATCAGCAATAATGAGAAACAATGGGCAAGAAACCTGAGGCAGCCTTTCGCGGGCAAGAAACCTGAGGCAGCCTTTCGCATCACAGCTCTACCACCCGTTCCTCCGCTTGGTCCTCTCCACGCACGCTAAAATACCCACGAAAGCCATGCTGTCAGAAGGCTCTGCAAAATTTGTCTGAGATGCTTGCTGCACGGGGGAAAGCAAAAGGCTTATCAGAGAAGGAATACCATCCATTTATGAAAACAGAGTTGGCATTTTTTCCATGCAGGACATTTACTTCAAGCCTGCAGAAATGTTCTCGTCGTTCACATTTGGTGACGTCCAGCTTGCAAAGAAAACTTAACAGGAGAAAGGGACACCAGGGTACACTGCAGAGAAGGTGCAATTATACAAATATTTGTATAATTCTCCAAAGAAAACAAACACACTCCATAACCACAGCTGCAAGAATGAATGGGAGTCTCTGTGGGGAGGGAGAATTAAGACAATTACACCCTCACATAACACATACCACCACTTCTGCACTCGGGTTATTAAGGTGGTAACTTACCTTCACCCTTGCTTTTGCAAACAGCTCTACTGAGGTGTGTTATGTGACGAAGCCTCGCAAGCAGCAATGGGAGAGACATCACACAGCGTATTAAGCCCCAAAGCTTACCCCTTTTTCATGGGTAAAGAGGAGATCTAACTACAGGTTTCCTACAAGGTCCCCAGAGAAATGTCTACTCACTGCTTAAGTTACTTATGTAGTTCTGCTCTTCGGGGTCGGTGATGCTCAGCAGGTCTCCTCCTTGCAGCTGACAGGCGGCCTGTGCCTCACGCCAGGTCAGCACAGATGCAAGGTTGAACTGGTAGCAAAGGTGCGTGTCGGGGTTCTTCTTCCAAAAAACATCGCAGCCGCTCTCTGCTCAAAAACAGACTCGTCACCAACAGCCCAAGACTACAAACTAATCAGAAATATAACACCTTGAACAATTCAATTAATTTACGACAGTAGCATCCCAATGGAAGCACGATTATGAACTCCTTTCATGTTCCTTTGTTAAAGAACATATGGAAATAGGGCACTAACGGAACAAAATGTTGTTCCATATTTCATATGGTTGATAAAATACTCAGGAGCTGATCTGCAGCTGGTGGTGATTTTCACAGCTCTCATGAAGCCAATGGAGCTATGTTTTAATTTACATCAGCTGATCATTTGTTCCTAAAGCTGAATGTTGAAATATTCAAACTATGAACACCTCACCCAACTTGTGGAGGAGCAGTCACTGGATGTCCAGATAGATACAGATAGAACCTTGTACTCAAGAGAATAAACTTCTATAATTACAAAGTATAAGCAAGGCTGAAAATACCATCTATTATAATGGTTGCCCAGAAATCCCCATTACAAAGACTCATTCACAGCTGTTTTTAAGATGCTTTGGAACAGAGATCTGAAACATAGCTTGAGCAGGGAGGGTTTCTCCAAACCACTTCTGCTGATAGAAGACACTATTTTGCTTATTTATGCAAGAAGCTGGAATAGTCACGAAGATTATACATCCAAAATCTTTCCAATAACAAGTATTTTTAAAGCTATTGCTTCTAAGTGTTCTAGGCCCAAGACACGTCCAAGTAGTGCACAGAAGAAAAGGAATGTGCAAGATGTAATGCAGCCAAAAGCAGAACATCACTTTGCAAGAGCAACCCTTACTTTACATGCCTCGGAGAAGCTCCCTATGTATCACTGGGACAGAGGAGAGAGAGGTTTAGCTGCCGGGCAAGGTCAATGGGCTGCGCAGAGTAACATCTTTTTGCTCACCCCCTGTAGTTTTGCTTTTGGGATGAGGACTTGGGTCTCCAAAGGCCAAACGTGATAAATTATGATAAAATTTGCTGAAGTCTTCTTTTGCATTTTTTTAAGAGACATTCCCCTCTAACAGAAGGGAAGTAATTCAAAACAGAGTGCATCCTAGAATACCATCTTACCAGCATTTGGGCAAAACCCCCATTTTTCATCTTGTTCATAGTGAGTTGTTGTGGCACACCAGTCAAATTCCTTTCCATCTCTGGTACACTCATAATACCACTTGTTGTTATATTTAAATGGAAAAATGCATGGGAAACCAAAAGAATTTCCCAGCAAGGTGTATGTTTCTGGAATAAACAAAATGCAGAGATTAAAAGAATGCAGACTACAGAAATTTCTTCGCCCCCATATTTCATTATTCCCGTTTTTAGCAGCAATGATAAAAATAAAATGTCTAAAGTTATTTTCCAATTTTAATTTATAACTGATAACACAGCATTACAAGTTTGAGCAGTATAACTTCAGTGAACAGAATTTGGAAATAATAGTTTATTTAATTTCTCCATGAAACAAGGCACATTCTCATAACTTACTACAACTGAAAAAAAAGCCAACCCAAAACCTGAACAATTAACATATAAAATCTGCACTTACATTCAGAACTACGTAAAACAATAGTTAGCACAATCAGTACACGCTCAGATGCAAACTCTACTTTTTTTTTGTTAGTCTATGACAGACAAGCAATTTAGCATTATTTCCCCTGCTCCTCCCACTCTTTATAAAGTGGATTTCTAATGTTTTTTCCATTCTCTTTGTCATTCTATGGGAAAGGAAATGTGAAAGACAAAGGAATATTAAATAAACTTTTAAAAATAAGTTTTTATACCATGGAGAATAATAATCTAGCTAAAGAACTGATGTTACATACATCTGTTGTCACAATCAATTAATGCCTTATAAAATATTTAAAATATTTTCCTATTGTACTTTAAGTATCAAAATATTGAGAGAATCCAGTGCAACTGAAAGCTGTAAAAGCTTTACCTCAGTGAGTGTCTCCTTAACCTCAGAGCTTTTACAAAAGGTCAAAGAACCACAATCACACTTAGAATGAAATTGTTTGTCAAAGATCCCATGTTGATAGCCTAAAGATCAAAGTCCTTCAACTACAGAATCAGTACATACTGCCAGGTTCCTAGAGGTTTCCAGAGTTAATGGCTGGCTGCACACATATAAAAAAGCAGTTTACACATTGTAAATCCCCTTTAAAGCCTTCTGATATGAACAGATGATACAAAGAACATGGGTTTAAAAAAAAAAATCAGGATTGCTTCTCTGTCTGCCCGCTACCATGCTGCTAGCTACGGAGGTGCAAGGGATTATCTCAGTCCTGGCAAGAAACCAAATTCAACAGCTATAGACCTCTCACCACAGTTATATACATTTTTTCTTTGAAGGTAGAGGTGCCGCCCCGACCTGGTGGACTAACAGGCTGGCTTGCATTTGCATGTGCATAAGCTAAGGTAGAAGGAGGAAAATAGAAATTGGAGGTGAAAGAGATTTTGCCAACGCAATTAATTACTTTGGTCCTGAAACTAGGCTAGAAGCGTCTGCCTAAGGCTGATCTTCTTCTCCCAGATGTTGCAGTACTAGGGCTAAACCAGGTCTACTTTCATCTCGCTATGTGTACATAGCAAACGTGTAAGACTTTTGGTGGGTTTAAGTATTTTCTGTCTGGTCTTAAGTATAAACTCTGCTAGGTTTTAAAGAGGTTGGACACTGTAGTGCTTTCCCAGTTATCACAGCTCCTAAAGGAACAACTTTGGAGTTAGCAGAGACCAAGCCCAGCTACACCTACAGAGGAAACCACTGAGACCAGATCTGCAACACAAACACCCAGTTCAAATGGGGAGAATCAACAGCTCTAGTCTGAGACACGCTGTGCAAACATCAAGTCTTTCGTTCTACAGAAATGCCGAGGAAGGGGTCAAGGTACAGTCTGTCTGTTGCTGTTTGTAGTCAGTGGGTTTATCTTTGTCCTTATACCTGGAAAACTGTTCAGGTCTGCAGACCTGGATCTTGACATACATTCCTACGCCTTCACTAGCTGTAGAGCAGGATTAATCAAAAGCCTGATCTCTGCTCCAAAGTTTGGCACGTTCAGAGTCCAGGTGCTGAACGTTGCAAACATTCGGTTCATGCACGCTGCAATCACAGACTGATTTTCAGTGATGAGAATTCCAAATCCTTCATTATCTCTCTTTGGGTTTATCTGATAATGAAAGCTGCAGGACAGGCAACAGCAAATCCTTAGTTCCCCTTTTTATTTTATAGAGGATTTGAAATGAGCATTTCCTGGTTTGCAAGGATACTGGTGCTTTTTTGGGTCCATATAACAGATAAGGAAAAAAATCAATTGTGTGGTATGCTCACCTCAACCATTGCATACAAAAAACCCAAACTTTGAGTCCCAAACCACAATAGAGGCTGGAAGGGATAATAAGCACCTGACCTTGCTTCAAAAGAACTTTTGAAAACTTTTCCCATCTACATTTCTATGACAAAATTTTATTTTTACCTTGAAATGGGTGTTCACAAAGGTCTTCATCATAGGACATGTACTGTTTCCACAGACAAGTAGATTTTTTTTTGGCCACAATACGTTTGCTGTTTTCAACGGCTAATCTGTACTCTGATACACCAACTAACGCTTTTCCATCACAATTCCACCATAACGAATATTGAGTTGAATCACATTCAAGCATACTTAGCGGCTGTTCTGGTCTACTGATGTTCAGTCCTAGACAGGTACTTGTGCCTATGTTGAAAAGACGGCGATTGGATACCCATTTCCATAACATGTCTTTTGAGAGTTGACCGCAGTCTGCCAGAACAAGGCCAACTGTGTCCACTTTAATACACATGTTGGAGTCTTCACTTTGGATAATAAATATCCCTTTATCTGTAGAGGGGGAAAAAAAAAGTTTCAGTATGTAGAATACTGCAATTGATCAAATAGTATCGAAAGACAAATGTTTTAGTTGGAGCTATTTAGGAAGAAAACTGAGAATATCCATTAGAATAACTGGCACTTCAGAAAATAAGAGTACTGGTCTAGATTTACTGCCAGCTGAGTTTTTAACATGTGGACCACTTGCAAGATCATAAAAATAAGGCGAAGTAATAATTCTCAAGTTGGATAGCCAAAAAAAAAATGGGGTCCCCAAAAACATCAGTCATGTTTAAAGAAAAAAACAACACTGGTCACCAAGAAATACCCAGTAATGGAGTACAGGTTTAGGTGTTACAAAAAGTCATACTGTTTATTGAAAGCAATTAAAGTAAAAGCGAAAAAGTTTAAGGCTGCCTGCCATATTCTCTGCCATATTCATTCTCCACTCTCTGCAACTATAGAGGCAGAAAGAAAATATTTTGCATTGTAAATAGGATACAGAAAGGGTAGATTTATCTATACCATGACAGCTGGTGGCCAAGGGTTAAAGTATGCCTTCCCTATTGGATGCATATTGTTCAACCATACATGACTACCCTGGACCGCAGCAGATGTTGTGGGGTTAGCCTGACATCCCGGCTTTCTTGGAATCATGTAGAAATTCACTGAACTATGTGACATCACATTATAAGTATGTGAAAAAAAAGTCAGCTGTTTAACGTCTTGGGAGCAAATGTTTAACTGAGCATATAGACTGAAAAAAATGAGGGCAGCTGAGGAACTGGCAATCAGCAAAATATAAACCTGTAACAGTTCAGCTATTTCACTCTGAAATCCAATGGTAATTAACCCATGGAGTTCCTCTCACGTTATAGGCGAGATATTTATTTTATGCCTCAGGAGATTATGCATTGAAAACCTGAGCAGCACTTCCATTTTGCCTTGAAATTTTACAGTGACGATTTCTGCCACGTGTGCTTTCTAGCTGCTGTAATTCACTACACCTAACATCCTGAAGCAGTAACTATAATAAAAAAACCCTCTCAAACTGACATAGCTCACATCTAAAGTATGAGATGCAGAGGTCCACCCAGGTGCTATGTCTGGGTTTAGTACATACAGTTTAGGTGTAGCTCTAGAAGAGATTTTTCAAGCAGCAGTGGGACAGTGCTGTGTAACAGACTGACAGGAGATCAGCTCACCAATACAACGTGCACACAAGCAGAACAGAGAGGATATAGATTGTGGAGAGGTTTTTGGTTACAGATTCTGCACAGAGCACATCAAGCAGTCTGACTTACAGAGAGGACAGAGTCACACTGCAGATTGTATCACTGGTAACAGGGACTGTTTTCCACATGGCTATAGGCATTGGTAGCTTGTGATGGTGTAGGAGCAGGGGCAAGCCTTTCTGACTGGCAGTAGGTGAGAATCAGCCTGTTACATGTCATTGCATCTCCCAAGCACCTAGCAGCTGTCCTAGGTTAAGTCCTTAACCATTTGGGGGAGAGCAAAGTTCCTTTAATCCATGGTATCTGTACAGTGCTCAGGTGTCTGAGCTCACTGAAAAATCATCAGACAACTCTCTGTGACAGGTACCCAGCTTGGCCCTTGGCTTTTGAGTTTTCTGTGAAGTTGTGCAGTTTGTGCTGGTTTCATCCTTCTTATCCAACCCAATCCTCCATGGGCGACACAGACGTCTCTATCTACGCGGCCAGAAAGGGTTTCTGCTTCTCATGCTAGGGTATATCGTTCCCACAGCAGTCTTATCTTGGTTGACCAAGAAAATACGCTGTTCATTTGCTAGATAAGTAGAAGCTGGGATGTTGTTAGCACCAGTAAACACTGATTAATGAGGTTAATTCACCATGATACTGGGATTCACACTTAAATAAACTTCTTATGCAAACTCTCAATCTCTCTACCTTGGCAGCCCATGACAGCTCCCATACAGCAGCTTCCTCGGGATGGGGGGGGAGCAACACCACAACCCAAAGGTGAAGGATTCTCAACCTTTGAATGCCTTTATCTGCAAGGCTCTTAAGAGTTGCAATGACTGCTGAGAAAAGATAAGGGTCTTACACAGTCTACACAAATAACCCAGCTGGAGGATCTCTGTGAATAATAGCATGCTTCCTTTTTTCATTCTGCAGCAACTTATGCCAAGAACAGCCTGACCATAATTCTTGAGCCACACAGCCCCCTTCCAAATGTGGTTTCCGCTCCCCAACTACAAAATGCAATTAGCAAGAGAGTTGTGCTGGCCTGAGGACTGCCAGGTAATTGCCAGCTCAAGGCAGAAGTAAGACACGAGAGCTGGCAGGCTCAGCGACAGCTCCACGTGCCCCTGCTCAGCCCTCTCCTCAAGTGGGGCAATGAGACAACTGGAGCAACACCAAGCCTTGGGAACGCCTCTAGGGCTCCCCTCCTTTCAGCTTGCGAAGCTACGCCATCCATTTTACAGGTGCTGTCATAGAAGGGTTTTGTTACAAAGCTCCTGGGGTCAGGGAGGATTCCTGGGCCCAAAATCCTGCAGCTGAAGAGCTGCGAGGGGCTCTATAAGCTCGTAAGCCCCAGAGGACCCAAGCAGAAAAGGAGATATCCTATGCTTTAGGAACTGACAGGGCGGAGGGAGGCCTTTGGAAACATCCCACTTCTCCTAACGTCCGGGCCCCTCCATACAGGGACAAGGTGACAAGAAACAAAAGTTCCAGAAGCGAAGCCTCAAGCTGATGTGAAGCCACAGGTGAAGAGCTGATAGCTGACCAGTACCTCCAAGTTCCTGTTTACTTAGGTTCAACATAGCCACTCGCGAATAAACGGCTGTAACAAGGAAAACGAGATCTTCGTTTCCTTCCTCCTCACCTCCCACTTCCTTCCCCCCCAAAAAGCAGTGAGAATTGCTTATGTGGTAATAGAGGAAATAACCGAAATTAATTGGAAATGAGAAAAAAATCATCTGTGTTCCCAGGTCCAACGAAAGCAACGGGGAGCGGAATAATAAGCAGGGAGGACGAAAAGGGCGCAAGGCACAGCCAGCGGGGCAGGTTCGCACGGGTTCAGTGCTTGCCCTCGGCCCCTCGCTCCTCCCAAACCCCTCGCCCCTGTGCGGGGTGAGACCTTCACCCTGCCCAAACCCTCCTGGCCGGGGCCGGGCTAACCCCAGCAGGAGACTCGCCCTCGCCTTGACACGTCCCGGCCGCCCGCAGCGCTCGGAGCCGCCGGGGCTCGGGGGAGACGCCGCGGAGCTTCCTCCCCGCTGCACGCCCCGT
>NW_008794888.1:3408535-3516103 GCF_000699145.1 Aptenodytes forsteri | reverse complement strand
AGCGCCGCACATGCGGCTCGGGCCGCCTGCCCAGGCCAGGGTTGTGGATTCAAGCGGACAAAAAGCTCTGTATTAATCTTATTTTCCATCTGAAAACACTTTCTCATGCCTACGCTCCAGGTTCTTCTATCCTAAAAAGAACCAGAAAATGACACGGGGACACTGGAGGTGGGAGACCAGTGATAGCGCAGTCCGTGTTCACAGGCTTGCTGCTCTGTCCCTGGGCACCCCTGCTTTTACAGACCCCCACTCAGAGACTTGTTTTTGTAGGTAGGTCAGCTTGTCAACTCGAAGTCATTTTACATTTTGGCATGGAGAAAAATAACTGCCTTCTTCCATTTTGTTCATCTCTGTCTTCAGTTGAATATTCACGGGAGCTGCCCCACTCGGGTTGAGTTTCAGCCTTACGGAAGATATGAATAGCAGAGGGAAAGTGGAAAGCAGAACATCTGGGTTAAAAATAGACTAGTTTTACCGTAATCAGCAGGACAGTTCGTTTTTGATCTGCATAAGCATGTTTCTGCATTGTTCTTTATGCATAGCAGACAAATATATAAATGCATACATAAATGTATAAAAATAAATGTACAGTGTTGGAGCATAACTGAACTGAGCCTCTGTTCCCGCATGTCCACCTCAATTGTGATACAAGGATGGAAATGGAAACCTCTGGGCTTGGGGGGAGCTTCTCACTGGTAGTTTGGTAGAAGAAGGAATTGAGAAGCAAGGGAAGCCGAACACTCAGAAAGAAGCAGATAACTGAAGAGGTTTCTCCCAGTTTAACAGGCGATAAAAATTTCTGGCAGAGAACAAACAGCAGGAAACATTGCTGAACAAGCTGTTCTAGAAAAGACCTGACTTTGCAAGACAGAGGGTTGTAACTCTCAAGGAACCGTAATGTACCTCTCAGGAAAGCTGCAGCTTTCAGAGAATTTTGCATTTTGAGAGAGAAGCCTGTTACTGAGCCATTTATGAAAATCTGGCCACTCGGAACTGTCTACATCTCTTTAGGAGTATTTGGCCACCACTTTGAATACTGAGCTCCAGAAAAGGGCTCTCTTGCTCCAGAACCTGCTTCTGGGTCACACTGAGAGATCGCACTGTGTTTGTGGTACTACATTTAAAAATAAGGGTGCCAGTGAGCAAAAATGAGGCTGCTCTGGGCTGTGGGAAGGAGCCCCGCCTCAGGTGGATTTTTCTGCTCATTTCAGTAAGATCAAAGTAAGCACGTTCTGATTACAGATTCCTAATAATGAACATCTCAACAATGTGTTTGTAAATATTTTACTAAATGCAAATTAGCAACTTATTAATTCTGAGTAGTTTTCCTTGCTTCTTTTTTTCCTTTGGTATTCAGATCTTCTTCTTTGGCTAAACAGTTTTTTACTGTCTTGGATCTATTCTGTTCTTACTAAACTGGTAAATCCTTTCTAGTGCAGCTGCAGTTATACTGGCCTGGGCATTTATAGATAAGCTATATCTACTTAATTAAAATAAGACATCTTTGCTGGCATGGTGGCTTGTAAAACCAACATGGTTGGCAACATTTTCTGAAGTAAACTTGATGTCATAGTTTATATTATCTTGCACATTAAATTGTATAACTTTCCAATTTTTATTTATGTATTTATTTATTTATTTATTTATTTGAAACTTTACCTGTTTTACTTCAAGGCATTTGCTATAATGTTTTGGCTCCTTTATTTCATTTTCTGTCTGGAATGCACTTTTTGTAAATATTTTTCTCTTCATTTCTCTGTCGATTTTTACTGTTGAATTTTTACTGTTGCTATAAATTGAGCATGTCAATGATCTGTTCTCTTTCTTTTTGTATATACTTGCACCCATATATATATATATATGTGCACTTGCCTGAGCTGATCTGCCTTTGTTGTTTAAGTACTCTACACAGATGTTCAATACCTTCCCCTGTCTTTGCTTAGACATTGACTCAGACTTCTGTAGGAGGCCTATACACAGATATGAACCCAGTGTGTGCTCATGGCCCTCAGCCATAAATACAAGTCCTCATCAAATTCACACTAATTCTGTTTTCTTACAAACCCATTGCTTTTCCAAGGCGCGCACACAGATCCAGTGTGTCACGTGCTCAGTATCTTCTCACACAGTAATTTCCGTTCATAATCTGAAGTCTGAGGGCAGGTCTCATTTTTTTTTTCCTACCAGCCAGAATGGGAATACCAAACCAGAGAACAGCTAGGAAGAAGAATCAGGACCAAAATTGCTTGCAATAGCCGTGCCCAGCAAGCAAAACTTCCATCTTTTTCAGAGGCACCGTCCTAGGTCCTGTTTAGCTCTGAAAAATGACAGTTCCCAGGCATCTGGGGTCAACTCCCCAGTTTGTATTCATCTTCCCTTTCACTTAAAAGTTTTCCTGTTTACCCTAGACACAGAACTACTCTCATTTATCAGTTCTGCCACTCCAGTTACACCTGGCTACAGGCACTACAGGCACTGCTTCCACCTTCCCTACCTCCTCTGACACATCCCAGCCACGCCCAGCGACACCCCTTTTCCTTTTGGCAGCTCTGCCTGCGTGTTCCTGTTACACCACTCCATCCTCCCGTGCTCCCAGGCAATCACTGCGGCTGCCAGGCTCTGCAGTTTCGGTCCCTGTCAGCCCGCATCGGATATGACGACCCTACGGGACAGCTTACACTGGCCAGCCTCAGGTTAACTGAAAACCCTAGTTGCAAACTGCCGGTTTAATGTTGACGAGTCAGAATGTGTTTTTCTAAATGTGACTCTTAAGTTTTATTAGTTAGCCGTTCATAGCTTTAGGCTGGAAACTTCTTTTTCCAAAATGAAAAACTCCCTTGTAACGGTGACACCAAGAGCATTAATACAGCCCTGTGCTTCCCAAACTCTGCTAGATAGCTGCTATTCCTGCATGGACATGAAGTGGAGAGAGTAACTACCTACGTGGCTGTTACTGTGCCACATGAGCCGCCTTTTGGGGAATCCTCACCTTTCCAACCCCTCCGTCAGTCCTCTCCCAGTAAATGCTCACTTGACACAAATCCAGAATGGTTTGTTAGAATATAGATGCTTTATTATTGGATAGAATTTTTACTGTTGCTATAAATTGAGCATGTCAGACTGGCTGTTGATTGGCAGAGGTATCAAATTCAATAGCAGACAAATGTTTATGTAATCCATCCGACGCAGCATTAAAGGAAAAAATCAAATATGGCAGTACTTGCAATAAAACAAAACTGGGTAATGGGGCCAGAACTGCCTCTGGCCCATCCTCATTAGTTTCTCAAAGCCTGTCCTCACCTTATCCTTTCCCTTTGAGAACCTTGGCACAGCCGTACCTGGTATGTCATTCATCCTTCCATGTAACACAGTCATTTTTTTGCCATTCTTGTCCTTTTCTCACAAGGGTTCCCTTTCCACACTTACCCGATACAGTACTGCATACAAAATCTGCCCGGCTTACCTGTATTTTTCCCATATTCAAGGCTCCTTACCTATTTTTTCCCATATTCAAGGCTTTTAAGGAAATCCTCACTTTACTAATACGTACACACTAATACCACGTGTTTCACATAACTTTAACTACCTTGCAGCTAAAACAAAAAATACACGTACGCTTATAAATTATACACACTGCAGTTCCAAATGCCTCTCAGCAGTGGGGCCAGAAGGACATCGGTAAAATAGAGGGTGAAAGAGTTCTTTGCAGAATCCCAAATGTGCTGTCAGCACCTCTGCAGGGAACGCCAAGAAAGCAGAGAAGTGGCTGTGGCTCACGCTCGCCCTTTGAACATCCTCTCTTGCACTCCTTGAGGAGAGGGACACTACCATGTTGTGCAGGGAACAGTCCTGGATTTTTCCTCGATCGCCTTTTGCTGAACTTCTGAGAAAAGCCAGTGTTAGGTCAGGACTTTGGATCGGTAGAGCAAAACTAAATCACACTGGGACTGTAGAAAGGGGAATTACATGCAAAGAGCAAATACTCAGTTTTTGTCTGCAGTCTTCATGCAGCTTTTAACCACTTCTGCTCCCAGCTGCCCCACATCTGAATTTGTTGGCCTAGACAGCCTATGCCTAGAGATATTTTGCAGAGTATTTCTGTCCCTGTTAACTAGCGCAGGTTTACAGAGCTCAGAGCCGTAACATACAGCTGATCCACTGGTTAAAGCATTTCAAGAATTTGTCATGTAACTGACCTCACTGTTTAACTTAAATCTTCAACTCTGGCAAAGAAGCTAATTTGTTGCTTAAATTTTAAACATTTATGTGCTTATAATGACTTCAAGCCTTTGTATATGCCCACCTACATCTCTAAGGTAACTGAGACATATAAGTACTTTGCTAACCTGGGGCCAGCATGCTTAAAACATACATGGCTGCCATCAAGGGAGACTTCCATTGTTAGTACTATTATAGTGAAATCAATAGTAGAATAAGACAGACAATTTTTGCAAAGGTTTGCTACAAAAGAGTAGTTAGTGTATTCCCAAGAAAAGCTGTTAATATTAATTGTAGACTTGTTTACTGAACAAACCTATGACTCATTGTACTCAATACCAGAAATTACACATACTGTGATCAACAAATGTTATACTTTTTAAATAAACCAATAAAGCCATCATTTAATTGCTCAGCAGACATTTTAGAATAAATACAAATCCCATAAAACTTTCACAACTTTTGTTTCATGGTCTAAATGCACCTGAGAGACTGATCGTTTTCTCTGTGTTTCTTAATCATACGCAAACAGGTTTGTAGGCAAAACCGTTCCTGATTTGTTTGGCCAGATGTGTCTTCTACCCCGTGCTAACCAATTCCTTAAGTACAACCCCTCTTCATTTTATGAGAACAAAGCTTCGTAAATCAGGGTAATAGGGAATAACCAGGTTCCACTAAAATAAAAAATGGGAGTGGACATTGATTCTGACAGTGAAGCATCGAGGACGCTGATTTTTATCAGCTCCAGGAAAACTGATGCTTTCAAGCACAAGTCCTGTGTTGTTCCCTCCACGTCTGCATGCCCACGCTGCCCCACGAGCCAGCGCTGGCAGTTTGGCAGCAGAGCTGCAAGGCAGCACAGCAGGAGTCCAAACCTGCAGTTGTTGGTCTCCAGTGGCCACCACCAAAACACCTTGCCAGGTCCCATTGCCTCTCTGTGCATCCTGCTGGTTTAATGGTGTCTGAAACGTCCAGGAGCGTGTCCATGAGCTGGGCTTGGCTTTGGTATAAACTGGAGCGGGCAGAAGTGAGGGTAGGGCATAGCCTTAAGCTTTGTTGTTTACTAAGAGACTAAGAACAACAACTTAGGAAGGATAGACAACCGCTAACAACGTACCATCAATCTAGTCAGGAAAAAAAATTGACTGGGTGTAACACTCAGAACAAGCATATACATTGCAGAAATTCTAGGGCATAATGTGTACCCGGTGCTGACATGACTTCACAGGTTGGGAAGGGGTGTGCCTTTGCACCTCGTACACTCCTTCTCTGCAGAGGTGATCTTTTTTTCCAGCCACGCATACACATTTAGACTTAGAAATCCTACAGCTAATGGAAACATTTACTGCGCTCATTAGAGAATACGCACACAGAGAAACCCAAAGGAATTTTACTTTGCCTCTTTAACCAATTTCTTGTCAGGTGGAATAATTTTTGCATTAGATATCTTACTTTGTATTCAATAAAAATGCATAGACATTTATGGGTTTTGTTCTCTTCAATATTTTGTTTTGTGGTAAATCTGATACACAGTCGGTCTCACATTTGAGGTTTTAAGAACCAGGATTTAAGAAAGTCTGGAAGCCAGAGCTCCCATTGGCTTCACACAGCGGTAGAATCTGTATTCATTACTTATATAATTATATTTTATATTATATCCACACACACATAAGGGTAGGCACCAGGGAACAACTTGTTAAAATTTCTGCTCTCTTCTCTGAATTTTCTGCTCTAAGACAATCGAAAAAGAGAAAATATTTTTCCTTTGCATCTTTCCATGCCCAAATTGAAAATTTGTTAACAAGCACGAGGAATGAAATTAGATTGATAAAACCCAATGATCTTTAGTCAATACTCATTTCAGGTAGGAGGAGAATAACATTTGCTGGTGGATTGTTTTCCTGTGAAAGGACTGGGCACGTTTGTGAGAATAGCGTCATTTCTCCGCAGGGAAATTCTGTTTGCTAACATGAGGCTGAATTTATCATCAGATGCAAATGTGCAGTCAAAAAACTTAAATGCTTTAATTGCAGTAGAGTAGATGCTCTGACTATGAGTCACTGAAAGGCTCTAATGACTTTCTAACCAGTGGGAATGACTTGCCACGGGTGCTATTAGACCAGTCAGGCCAGGTATCTTGGCCTTTGATATGGAGAAAGGCAGGAAAGTTCCCAGCTATTCATCTTTCTCCTCCTTTATCTCTTTAGAATCTCAACATGGAAGAACTGAAAATTTAATCTGAATTAATTAAATCAGTTACTGTACAGAAAATCACGTAAACTGAATAAAACTTGTTCAGACACTTTTGTCCTTACTTTGGAATAAAGATTAACTAGATTAAGACCAGCCCAATTCAAAGTGAACGTTGTCTACACAGTTTTCATGTGGATTATCCAGCCCACAATAAATTCCTAGATTTAATTTGGACTTAATTTCCTGAGTGCCACTAGTGGACAAACCCTAAGGGACAGTCCTTCCACAAGCTCTTTTGGGATGCTGACTAATCATCCGCAGTAAATACTATGTTCAGTGACAAGCATCTCTCTGTGATAAAGCTCTGTATCTGCCAGATTCAGAGAACATCGGAAGGGGAATCCAAAACCTGTAGTCTACGGGAAGGAGATGTTGAACTGGTTTCCTGCAGCTGCTGTCCCAGACAGCTTGAAGCAGTCTCTTGCTTGACCGTGGTTCATTTGATTGACACTTTGTGTGTTGGCTCATGACACATTACCACAGAGGACTTTCCCTCCCTGCAGACACTGGTGGGGGGGAAGTGTGTCAAATGGTTTTGTAACAATTCATTGACTTTAAGGATTTCTAGGACTCTTAGCCTGAACTGTTCTTTTCCTGGTTTGATATAGTTTCAGGCTTAACTTCTCCATCACCTTTGAAATTATTGGGAATTTTTTGTTTGGTTGTTTTTTTCCTGTTTGGATTGGGGTGGGTTTGGGTTTTTTTTTCATATCTGTCCTTTTTCAAATCTACCGTAACCTAAAATAGAAGCAACGGAGAGTTTGTTACATGGTAATTATACTATAATTATAGGTCTGATTTTTAAGTCAGTTGAGAGTTTTAGAGAAAACAAGTTTTAACCTCTCACCTGAGAAGATCAACAGGAGATACAATTTGCCTTTGAACTAGAGTTATTAACTTTGAAGCCTGAAGTTGGTGGTACACACTTTTCCAAACACAGGTAACATCCAACTGCTGAACACTAAATAGAAATTTCCTGTTTCTTCATCCATAAGAACTTGGTTTTATTTACACTCCTACCTATTCTAAATGTGGAAACAGTAATGAAAAAACCCACCGTTGAGAAAAGTTACCCTGTGGAAAAAGGCATTTGAAAAAATACATCATGCCTTGAGAACTTCATCTATCTGAATACAGAAATGTCTTGAAATGATTTTAAATTATCTGAAATGATTAAAAATAAATCTAAACTGTAGTGTAAATAGCATGAGGAAGGGAGAGGTTGCAATGAAATTCAGTTTTTGGTTCTCTCTGCTTTTGCATGATAACTGGTAGAAGAGAGAGACTGAGCCAGCTTCAAGAAACGAAGTTCTCATCCACCAAGATCTTTGGAAAGCCAAAGCCTTTGTATTTTTCTACACTACCTGTCATTATTGTGCTTTTGTTGCTGTCTCTCAATATTAGCTGATATGTACGTCAGTGAAAACACGGAAGAAAAGTTTCTAAGCATGAACCATTCCTAAAAACAAACAAACAAACAAACAAACAAACAAACAAACAAACAAACAAACAAACAGCAAATGTATAGACTTTTGGGGGTAGAATACATTCTAAGTTACATGCCATGAGTATACATTATGCAATTGTATCAGTTTCAGCTTTCACAATCCGCTGTGAAATGCAAGAGAACATGATCTCATTGTGTGCCTGGAGGATACAACAGCCTTAAAATACAGTTCTGTCAAGGGTGCAGAGGAATGTTCTCTTCCTCAGAGCAGGAAATTAGCAGACATCAAAATACACGACTATTCATTAGAGGAAAAAAAAGAGAGGTAACTTGCAGATTAAAGAGAAAATAAGCACTTTGCCATGTAGTTCCAAAAAGATATTACTGCTGTTACACTCACAAAATGAATGGATCTTTAGCTTTAAGCAAGTTGTGCAATTTAGGGATCACTGTATAAAAGAATGCCATATGTAATCAATCAGAGTTCCAGAAATGGGTTGCTTACAGCATTCATCCATTAACTCATTTCCTTGAAAAGTAAAAGGATCACAAATAGAAGAAAATCCAGACTTGTTAAATCTCATGTGCTGTCTTAAAAAAGGAGGGAGAGGAGTTATAAAATAAGCTCTAGGTTATGCCAAAGCATGAGAAATTTGCTAAGATTAATCAAATCATGAAAAAAATGACAGACGCATGCTGAAATGGAAAATGAACAATAAAAGTATATTAAAAATGCATTCAGTTTTACAATCTTTATTCAAAGTTAAGCTCTTCCTTTTCTACAGAAACAAGTTGTGGCAAATAGACTAAGATAAAACTTATCCTTTTTTACTTTCAGATTGCGTGTGGTAAGTTTTGTGGGGCAATAATTCCCTTATGCCCACTGCAAAACAAACTTGGACATGTGTATAACGGTGGACAACACATGGAGAGCATTGCACTTAATATCTGAGCCTTGTATCCCAGACTCATTGCCCACTAATTATATTACAAAATGGAGTTGAATGCAGTCTGAATATATACAATACAGGTTATCATGAAACTTTTACAAATCAAATGAAAAGTTATCCACTTAACATACATTACTGAAATTACCATTCTACAGGGTGTAAAAGATACAGCAATACCATAAATTTGCTAATGATTATTCTTTTATTTGGTTTAACTCTTCAGTGAATAGAAGCATTACTATTAAAAATGTTTTGGCCACTCTCGAGGTCCAGCCTCAGGTCAAAACAATATTCATGAAAATAGCAGAAAGACTTTTTCATCCCACTCACCACACGTAAACCCACTCATAATTCAGTGGAGAAACAAAAAGAAAAGAAAATGAACTTTGCTACAAACACTACAAAATAAAAATAACATAGTTAATAAAAAAAGGATGAACACCACTCTTGTTTCTAGGGTGAATGCCAAGTAAGATCTTGAAAGTTCTTGAAATCTCGGGTTTAGTCAAAGTTTATGATCTAAATTAATGCCGTTAAAAGAATGGCTCATATGAACGAGCCTAGTTCTTGGATATCCCTCAATAATAGAGACCTTCCTCACCCAGCCCTTCTATTTCCTCTCTTCTGATGAATTCTTAGTTATTTGAGTGATTTCCATCCTGATGATTTTGAAGGTGCACAGAACATTTATAGTACAGTCAGTCACAGCAGGGAAAAGGAAAAAACATACATGCCTGATTTCTGTACATCTTTGATGATTTGGAGAGAGGTGGCTAGGAGGATTAATTGGACTGTAAACATCATCTACATACCAAATTAGATCTTTGCGGATGATCAGAAGAGGCAAGTGATGGGAAGAGGGTAAGTAGCTTTGTGAAATGAAATCTCCTGTAGGAACAGGGAATGTAGACCACCAAGTGTTTGATATGAAATGTGAACACCACTTTGTTAATAACGTTTGAATACTGAAATGTATTTCAATATTGAAATGGTGACCTACAGAAGGGCTTTCAACACTGATATTGAGCAGCAGAATCAGCCTTCTTAGAAACAGAACTTAAAAGGTATTTGATAAATAGAACAGATTTTTATTGCTTTAAAACTAATAAAAATATTTTCATTTCTTTCAGAGAAAGTTTGTCATTTGATGACTTCTATGTGAAAACAAAAGAGTAACAGATAATTTACGTGGGCTAAATCCAGATTTCCCTAATCCCTTAGGCAATCCTGACCCGAGTGGAATCTGAGGCAGAATCCAGGGGCCAGCTTTGCCTCCCGTGAGTTTATCCATGTGCCAGGGAAACAGGATTTGGTCCCACGTGTAACTTGCACTGACACCTGTGGGAGTCTAGTGGTTGGAAGGGCTGCAGATGCAAGCCTTTGTCTGTGCAGTTTCCCCTATGAGATATGCAGGAATACTGAAAGAGTACAGATGCAAACCTGTAATTAATCTGTTCCAGTTTAATGACAGCCATCATTTCCTTCACACTGCAATCATTTTGTATTTCATAGGTGCTTATAGCATCACTTCTTTTCCAAAGGCATCTGATACTGTTTATTTCTCTTTGCACAGAAATATATACTATAGGTTCTAATCTGCTAATAGACAGTATTAACCAGTTTGTTTAAACAAAACAATCTTTGTAAACCAAAACTAATAGTTTCACTGAAACTAGATCCTCATCTGTAGCCATTGACTCCAGTAGGCTTTGGATCAGGCCCTAAAACAGGCACGGGTCAGAGCTAGCTAATATATCAGTCTCGCATCCAGGAACTGTAGAGGATATAGAGACTGAAGTTGCACAGACTTTGTAAATATTTATTTATTACAAAATGGACATTGAGTTTTTTTAGATCAAATATATGATTTACCATAGGGAATGTACATAATTATTTGCCTGTGACTGTGTCAATGTACCTTTGATTTCTAAGTCTTCTTTTGTAAGTACATTCATATGTACCTTTTGACCATCTGTTCCAGAGTACTAAAACATGCAGAGGAAAAGTGATATTAAAAAGTAAAGTAAATTATTGTTAGCTTAAAATAGCCCAATGTTGTAATTTTTTATGCCAGCAAGTTAGCTGATTTTGGTGGGGCTTTTTTTTTCCTAGTGCTGTGCATGATAACAGCATTACAATGTAAGAATTTATGGGGAGTCATTAGTAACTAGCTAAAACTGAGATTTAAAAAACCTCATTAACGTCATGGAAATTAATATGAAGTGGAATCCCTAGATCTATTTGTTGCTTAGGTTTTTTTTTTTTAAATAAAGCCCCAAAATTGCTGAATATATTATTTCACACATGAATAAATGGTTTGGCTGCTGGGCATTGAAAGAACCTCACAATTTTGGATATATCAACAGAAGAGTACTGTCTTTGTGTGTGATACTGAGTCTTTGTGTGTGAACTTTTCCCACATGTAAAGGGCTCCTGCAACAGTTCATGTGATGGTCCAGCATGCGAGGTTTATTTTGAGTGCCTAAACAGGATGTAAATGGTGAAATGGAGTTCTGGTAATCCTCTGGTTTAAAGTTTCTCTACTGGAGTCTCTAATTTACAAATATTTCTCGTTTGCTCTGGATCCTCTCTGCTAGAATTTAAAGGAAAGAGGAAAAAAAAAAAAAGCAGTCTATGCCTGGAACAGAAAACAACTCTGCAAGTGAGTAAGGGCTTGATTTAGCTTTCCCTGAGATAGCCCCAGGGACTGGGTTCGTAAAGAACAAACGGCAACAAGGACAAGGGAAGAGGGAAACAGGACAAGAAAGAAGAATTAGAGAGGAGGTGTTTCTGTATACCTTAGATACACAGAAGATAGGTAATGACACTACTTGTTTCTGATGAAAAATTATTCCATCACACAGGTGATATGAGGAACCTCTAACCTCAGTAGTTTAAGCAGCATTCATGAAAAAATTATCCTTTTAAATTTAAACCAGCCCGCCAAACAGGCTGGTACAATTACATTCCTAAACACAAATATATGGGATTGTGTGTATGAACGAAGTAGTATACAGCTCATTGTATATACCTAATTTCACAAAAATAGGCTTACATATGATAATTTTTAATCCTCAGTATTAATGAGAAAATTAAAAATATTGTGATGCTACTTTTTTTAAGATGGGGGGCTTTAATATTAAAGGTGGGGGGTTTTTTGATAATTCTACTAACCTTTACCACTAATATGTTATCTATAGTTTTCCCAACACAAGATATATTTTCTCTAACAGAATGATTATGCCACTGCAACGTGCAAACAAATATCACATAATCAGCTGAGAAGAAACAAGTGGGTTTAGATTTCCTGCCAGTAAAACTAAGTTTGTAGTGTTGGAGGTGCTAATAGAAACCTGCAGCCACGGCCCCTTTTTGCTTTTCTTCGTTCTTGTAAGTTACATTTTTAAAAGTGGTTGTTGAGCCTCTGTACAGTGGATTTGTTTCCTAAAATAAACAAACAAAAACAGAAGAAATTGAGTCACGCAGTGTTTAACTCATTTTGCCATCGCTTCAGCTGCAAGCAGATGTAGCTGCACACCGCTGCCTTGAGTGTACCTCTTCAGCAAAGGGATCATTTTGACCCGTGATTCCTGACCCAGTGTTATGATGCAGGTCGTACATGCACCAGCTAGTACCACTCTGCTTCCCAAAGTGCAGGAGAAGATGATTCGTGCTCTACTTTGTGAGAAACTCAGGCCAGACATCTGCCTGGCCCTGCAATTCATTCCCAACAGCGGGCGATGCAGGCTGTCCGTGGAAAAGCTGACACACGTTTCACAAACCTCCTGGGTCAGAGAGGATGTCCTCCTTCTATGGATTTGTCTATAGACATTTTGAATCCATGCAAATGTTTATCATCTAGAATATCTTTGGAAATAAATCCTATGCCTTAACCAAGTGTTGTGTAACGATGTTTTTCGTCTTCTTTGGAGCCTGCTATCTCACTGTGCTTGTGTGGGAAAAGTCAGTGAACAAATGTCCCATCTTCAATTTCCCCAGTCATAATTTTAAAGTCCAATATCACACTCTCCTCCCGCTATTTCTTTTCCCTAGTGAGGACTTGCGGTCTATTCTTTGTGCGGAAGTAATTTCGTACCTTTGATCATTTTAAAATAGCCTTCAGCATCTCGCTTATATTCCAAGCCACTGACATTGAGACCAGTCTATATGAGGCAGCCCAAACCAGTCCAGGGTCAGGAACACGATTCCCCTCACATCTGCCTCCCAGATTAGAGTAATGCACATCATCGAACCATACTTTATCAAATATGTCCGATATAATTTGTGGATCAGATGTTGTGGTTGGACCATTCTAAAAAACACAGATAGTGCCTCAGCAGTGAGGTAGGACTTGTCACGGTCCTCCTGCTCGAGCTCCACAGACTACCATGCATTGGCAGAAGGGCAAGTCCCACCCGGGCTTTTTATCCTGGCCTCTCATCGTTCCCTTCCTATCATTTCCTCTTGCCACAGAAAAGAAAATTAAAATGCTTCTGTCAAGTGTATCCTTCCCTTCTCTCTTACCATAGGTAGCTCTCCCAAAGGATTAAGAAAGCATTCTCAAGTGGCCTTCCCTGTAAGTAACTGGTTTTTCCCATCTCAAAAGCTGAAAGGCCGGCAGTGTCCATCCTTGCAGAAATGTTGCAATCACAGGGCTTTGTACAAGAATGGAGACGGGTGAACAGCAGCACATCGCCTGTCCTCCTGACACCCACCAGAAATGCTTACTCAACACGTTTTTTTTTCAAAGAGCCTCAGAAGTCTTAAAGCTTTTGCAGAAGAGCAAAAAAGTCAAGGGCAGAAAGGAAAGAAGAAAAGGAAATGTGTTATGAGCTTGCATTAGACATCCGCAAGCTATAGATAGAAGATAAAGCCTGAATTTCTCTGTCCTTTTAGCTACATTTTGGACAGCTTACATTCATTGCTCCTCTGTGTGAGTGGGCTCCCATCATGACAGAGGCCATCAATAATCCCTCTTTTCTAAAACGGGCTCTGTTTCTGGGAAGAGGGGTACACCTCTGGTAATTACATAGGCAGCGAACAACTTTGCTAAGATTAATCAAAGGCGAGGTACTAATTAAAAAACAACTAATAAAAAAATGTTACCTACACGCTTTTACATGTGGAAGAAATTAAACCAGGAGATCAAATTCTAGCTATTTTTCATCCCTAAAAAAATCGGGAGTTTACTTTATAGAATACTAAATGTAGTGAAAACCTACCAGTAAAATCTATCAATTTAAAAGAACAAAACCAAGACACAGAATTTTAAAGGCAGTTGTGCATCATGCAACCAAATTAAAGAACCTCATATAAAATCAATGCATTTGACGTACCGTTTGCCATTTAACTTTTGATTTTTCTGCTTCAAACTTGGCCACCTCTTTTCGGTCTTGAACTGACACCAGTAATTTCCATATGCAAAGTAAAACAATGCCAATGAGAAGGATGGCAAGGGTGACACCCACCATTATCATTGGGATATTTGGAAGCTGTGGGCAATCTGTGGAAACAAAATCAATTATGACCATGGATACCCAATCAATACATTTTAGGCAATTAAAAACAGCCAAGAGGCATGCTGGGCTGCGAGCTGTGCATGCCTTTTCCTTCAAGTCCATGTAGTTTTCCTCCTGCTGTCTTGCTAAAGGGTTTGTGAAACTGGCTGAAAAATATTGCATTAAAATGTTAAAAAAATTAATTGCTAACTTCTCCCACTGCTCTTTTACCATGTCGATTAGAAGCTGCTGGATACAGACCCAGATTCTGAAGAGAAAAGTTAGAAAATTATTTTCAGATCAGCGTCAATATAATTCTAAAAAACAGGGCTGAGTTGACAAGATTATGAATTTTACAATGTTACGGCTGAAGCTTCAGTTAACTGGTATTCAGTGTGTTGCAGAGGAAAAGATTCTAGCGAGATTTATATCAGGGTAAAGTCACCAATGATACTGAGAAAATAGAGGAAACTGCATTTCAGTCATTAAAACAATGAGGAAAAAATCCATTAGACTTGCTGAAAATGTTGGACTGAACAATTTCAAGGAATTTGGCATTTCAAGTTCTGCAATAAATTTTATCATACAATATTTCGGAGAGTCAAAATTGAAACTGAAGTTTTTACTTCGCCAAAACACAAAGAAGTTTGATTATTTTAATATTAAAAAGTATTTCTCATGAAAGTTGGTGAATGCTACTGTTTTACAAAATTTTCTGCTAAACCATGGTTTAAGGACATTGAAAAATTAATTTCAGTCTTATTTGGCTTACGTGACTGTATTTCACAGTACTTTTTTGCTTGATGTCATCTTTTAACTAGTTCTGAGGGGTCTGGTTTGAGCAGTGGGTTAGTGCTCTGGCTACTGGTGCCATCTTGACTTTGGTTCCACAAATGAAATCAATTTCTAGAGCATTTCTGAAGGTCTCATCTCAGTTCATGTTCGCATGCATCGCAACCACCACAGCACAATAGTTTCAAGGCCCAGGAGCAGAAGAGCAGATGACAGCGAAGCTGGTTATTGTAGAGTTGTGGGAGAGCCACTACGTAGCGTTTAATGAACTGTGCCTTCCTTAAGATATTTCTTTCACCCTTTTTTTCCCCCAGATCTACTTAAAATGCATAGTAATGTATTTAATAAAGATAAAATCTGACCCTTAAATTCTTGAGTCTTAGGGATGTAGTTTACAAAGGGATGTGCTGCTTTAATGCTAGCTTTACTACAACCATCTTTGCTGTAATAGTAACCTATACAAAACCAGACTACTGTTCTTATGGTAGAAGCTGCTTTTTTGTGCAGTGAAATCACTTTCATTCTCACATGTATGTTAGAGAAAGGCTACACAAAGGGTCAACAACGTAAATGCCATTTGTGCCAACAGAAGGAGGTTACAAATCTGCATGGCTTTCCCTAAAACGTAACTAACATTTAGCACTGAGACACTGGGTGTGTCAAAAAAAAAAAAAAGGGCATTTTTATTGCCTGGAAACTAAACTGTTTGGCAGCTGAGAAGTGGTATCTGTGTTCTCTCCTGTCCCACATGATTAGGAGCTTTTATGAAAATCGGTAGTGAAACAACAGTAAACAAAGAAGTAATGCTGAATGAAAGGATATAAAGAGATCTGTTGAATATCTGTTAGTTATGCAAAATATTAAAAACTTAATGATACTGCAACATTAAACATAATTATAAATATATTTTAGAATTTCATCAGGTATACCCAATCAGATAGTCTTTTGGATATTTGTTCATCTATGAAATATACGTCATTTCAAAGTGAATTATAGTTTTCTCATATAATGCAAATGACATTTGGTATCATCATCTTAAACTGCACAGGGCTTTAGAAAAATTAACTTGCTCTTGCAGCCCAGGGATCATTCTGCCCATCTTTCATGAAAGGCCACATATTTATTTTACTACCGCATTAAATAAGTACTTGAGGAGGTGCTCTTTTGGCTGGGCAGAGGAGAGCTACAAAGCCAAGGAGGTGCAGTGCTGCTTAAGAGAGCTCAGCTTCCAGATAGCTCACCCTGTCTGTGTTTTTAAATTCATGTAGAAAAAGCAACATTCACTGCTTACCTTTCTGTTCTATGCTATGAATGACTGTTCTTCCCTGGTCATCCATAGCCAGTAGAAATGTGGTTATACATTCATTTTCCCCCCGCAAAGAGCAGGGAATGGATTTATCCTCTGAATAATCTGCAGAGGGAGGGGGAAAAAAGTCATTCATCAGATCAAATGAAACTCAACATGTAGTAACAAGAGAGACCGCTGGCATCATGTTTGTCACAGCCTCGTCTGTGGATGGTAAAGAGTGAAAGACGAAAGCAGAAATACCCTCAGAATTTCTACTAAATTTAATGACTTTTCTTCCAACCCAAGCTTTGTTTTGTTTCTGATTTTTCATTTATATTTCCGAACAACTGATCCGGGTGTTGTCAGTCTGCACTGACCATCTAGTGCACCTTATTAAGCTAGCGTACTGTGAATTTCAATGAATTGGAAGTGCTTCCAAGATGCGTAACCACCAGCTGTCTAGGAAATGTAGTAGTCCCCAATTATAGGACAAAGTAAACAGTATGTTCTCTTTGGTTTACAGCTACTCCTACCGTGTCTAGATTATGTTTCAGAAGTAGATATACGTACATCAAACAGCAGTGGATACTGTTAACAGGGCTGCCATTTATTTCTTCCACAATAGCCCTCTCAAAGATTAGCGTGTCCAGTACTGTCACAACAGTAAATACAGATTAATAACAGAAAACTGCGACTCTGGGATCTTTGTAATGTGATTCCAGAGGAAGCAGATAAAAAGTGACCTGAAATGACAGTCTGCCCCCATTTATTTGTCTCTCCATTTAATGTAGATCTGCACAAAAACTTAATGCATTTTTTTTCCCCAGATGATTCCTAACTGGGAAACCTTTTCTGCTGAGAAAAGTTCATCCAAAGGGAAGAGGGAGACAGGAGGAAGCTGACTGTGAGGGATGATATAAAGCAAATAAGACGATCAAAAATTGAGACCACAGGTCCAGAGCCAGAAATGCCGTAATTTGGAGCGTAACCATTATATAATATTTTTACAGAGCAAAAATATCTGACCTTATAACTGTGTGCAATAATACTGCTGGGGCTGAACATTTATTCTGTTTCCATATAACCCATGATTTGAATAGCACTGGAAATCTGGGTGTGCTTTTCAATACATTTTTAGAAAAACCTCTCAGGTTTTATTTGTAGAGGTAAGAAAAAACAGTAAGCTTCTCAAACATTTCTTAAAAAATAATTGTCACTCTCCATTATTTCTTACCCATTCAAAACTCTGACTGAAATTTCATGGGCAACTGTGCTAAAACTCTTATGACCTCAAACTTTAATATGAAGAGTAATGAAATATAAAGTAGGAATCAGAGAGGAATATGGATTTCAAAGAAACCTATGATACATAAGGAAATAAGTGCTCACTTTTTTTTCTTTTTTTTTTTCTTTTCTTTTCATATTGCTTATTATCATAGGGTTTGGTCTTACAGAAAACACTATTAAAGACCATAGAAAATATGAAAGTATTAATAGTTGACTACCCTACAGTCCTTTTCTCTGCTTGTTGTAAAAAGAGAATCACATCTGGTTGGATTTTAATGGAAACATGCTCTTGATTTGTGATAATCTTGTATTTAACCTGTTGCCTGTCTTTGGTGGCAGAGCAATGTGTTATCTATCAAGGTGACAGGCAGAAAAGACTTGCTGATTTAACAAGATTTGCTTTTGTTAGAGGGCCCACAAACTGCAGACTGAATGTACTGAATTAATGGCCCTCATTGCCAGGTCACAATTCCAGTAACACTGTCACAAGTTTTGCAATATTTGTTTTTTCCCAACTCTTTTAAGCAAGCAGATCCAAAGGATATTAGCTTGCTTTTTTTAAATAAAAAAAGAAGGAAAAGGGTAGTTGTTAGCTATCCTGAAGGCAGAGCAAAACTTGCAGGCATAGTCCAAATATCATCCAGAAGGCAGTAACTGCAAATATGTTAGCTATTTTTAAACTGTAATTTTTAATTTAAGACCATAAAAGGGGAGCAGAAATCTGATTATGCGCAAGGATGTAGAAATAAAAGCAAAGATGCCAGTTCAAGCTATTCAGAATCCAGCTTACGCTTACTAGTTTTATTTCTCTGATGTTATTTTTAGGATGAGGGATCACTAAGAGAGACTATTGCATAGATTATTTTCAGTTCATCAGCACAAAAATTTGCCTAGGTAGGTAAACTCTTGTCATTTACATGTGTGCCATTTTCTGCGTTCTGCAGTGAATCATCATACTTTTCCCACTTCTGCCTGCAGCCTAATTCCATTAATTTCAATGGTATTTGAAATCCCTGGAGTCGCACTGGAAGAATTAGGTAACAGTGGCAAGCTGGAGCCTCGAAGTGCGAAAGACTGTTTCCTAACAGATACTTAGATAAAAGATTCAACAACAAAAAATTGACTGCAAATTTAAATTTGCTATGCCCTTTCTTGTTTGTCTTTTGCTCAACAAAATGCTTTTTTTGAACAGTTTCATCTCACTTTGAGTCAGAACAACAGAGCAGCGCTGATACAGAGGTTTATTCAGGCTCCAACATCCACTTCGTTGCTGCACTGGGAATTTGTGTGGTGTCAACGCTACGGGGTAGGAAAAACTCAGTTTCTCCAAGGCAAGTGTAACTGTCCCTGTTGGGCTTGTGGCAGGAGCAGCCTGGTGCCTTGTGGCGGGGTGGTGGCAGGAGCCGCTTTTTAGGAATTGCGGTTCCTCCTGGGTAGCAAGTAGAGCAACAAGGGCTCCTCTTACACCCATCTGCTAAAGGGGGGGATTAGCCCGAGTTAATAGTCAAATATTAAAAATGGATAAAAATAAATATTCAAAAGCGGTGCCTGCCGTGGAGATAGGCCCAGTAAACATGAAGCCATCAGCACCTCCAGAGCTGCTGTGCCATCCCGTGCCCTGCTGGATCCCCAGCGGAGAGGCTGCCCGCACCGTGGCCGCCCCAGTGACCCTGCTGCGGGGGAGCAGGAAGAGAAACCCCCGGCACCCACAGAACCGAAGCAGAGGAGGTGAAAGGCACGGCTCGGAGGCTAGAACAGGCATTCCCAGGAAACAGGAAAATGTAAAGCCTATGCTTTTTTTATTGCTCCACAGTTCCAGTCATTGTGTTGCAACGTGCGCATGCAAAAGAGAACGTAAATCTTTAAGTGCTAATATTTTATTTAACCGAGAGCTATTTCTAGTTTTCAAAAAGCCTTGAAGCATTAAAGAAACTGAAATATAAACCAGAAAGAAGCAGTATGCTACCATATGAAGTTGCTCAATAATCTGTCTTAAATATTATGTGGTTGTCTAGTTATACCACTTTCAAAAATTTTTTTGTTTAGGTAATACAGTCTTGATTTTAGGATTTTTTTTGTTGCTATTATCTTCAAGATTTTCTTTTTCCCCTGAGGACTTCTTAATGAGGCTACCTCCATGCCAAAACCAATCCTTTGAGCTATTACACAAGCATTTAAGATGACATACAGTTTGCAACAGCTTTTTTTTTTTTTTTTTGAGGGGTTAGGGTGGGAACAGTAATCCAGCCTTCACTACAGCAGTTGCTGTAAGTGCTGCAAAAAAATTTTAAATCTAAAGAATTAGCTGACAGTCCTAATCAGGGAAGCACAGGACATGAAGAAAAGGAAATAAGCAGGAACAGGAGGTGATGTTGTCATGCTCATATTCCTGTGACCTGTGTGTGTGGGAACACAGCCATACAAGTGACTGTTCCTGCTCTTGATTAGTATCATTATATTTGAAAGTAGAATGTGTTATATATTCCTAGCTACAAATACCTGCCATCTGGCAATAGCAACCTGAAAACTTTACTAACTACACAGATACAATAAAAGTGCTCATATGTTTTTGAAGCTTGTAAAGACATTTTTATATTTATAAACAAATACTGATGTCTAGAAAGGCAAAGCATAATAATAATTTTAATAAAAATACAAAATTAAGATTAGTTTTCCTTACAAGGGCAATATTTGCAACTTTTGACCTCAATATTATGGAGTAATGTCATCAAAAACAAAAGGTGTAGCTTTGTTCGAAAGATGCGTATCAGTGAGATTTATGCATGCGTGCAGCTCTGGATGGGCTTCCAACAGTTTGCAGGCACAATCCTTAGACGTGCACACAGCATTCTGCAGTACAGAATCATAGAATCATAGAATCATTAAGGTTGGAAAAGACCTCTAAGATCATCGAGTCCAACCGTCAACCCAACACCACCATGCCCACTGAACCATGTTCCTAAGCACCTCATCTACACCTCGTTTAAATACTTCCAGGGGTGGTGACTCAACCACTTCCCTGGGCAGCCTGTTCCAATGTTTAACCACTCTTTCCGTAAAGAAATTTTTCCTCACGTCCAATCTAAACCTCCCCTGGCGCAACTTGAGGCCATTTCCTCTCGTCCTATCGCTAGTTACTTGGGAGAAGAGACCGACACCCACCTTGCTACAACCTCCTGTCAGGTAGCTGTAGAGAGCGATGAGGTCTCCCCTCAGCCTCCTTTTCTCCAGGCTAAACAACCCCAGTTCCCTCAGCCGCTCCTCATAAGACTTGTCATCTTAACTTTTACATTTGTCTGATTTAATGCTTATGTTTACATCTGTGGTGTGGATATAATGCACCTATGTCCTGCCTCACCTAACAATTGCATTTTACCATAGGATTGGGGTTAGAGTTGCCATAAGAATAAATACAGACTGCCTGCCGTACAGGCAAGCACCTTCCTCTACAGGAAAGAAAAGGACTTTGACGTAGTATTTCATTTAAAGTTGTATTTTTTTTCTGAGAGTACTGTTTTATTCAAGGTTAATTCCTATTCCAGAAATTCCCATTGATGAAGGGCAGTTTTGAATTACAACGAGCAACTGAAAGATCTGCTTAGCCTTTAGGATACTAGGAATGTCTCCGTAAAACCTGACAAGAAGCAGAACATCTTTGCCACAGGTTAAAGGGCTGCATCTAGTTGCCGACTGCAATCAAGAGTCTGCATAAGGACTGGAGTCAGGTTTTGCATCTGTATGGTAAAAGAAGCCATAGTGGAACTCATGGTGCAGGCGTGACTTAACCTCAGGGGCTTTCATCAGCCACTGATTTGCAGGGACTGGTATTTATTAAATTCTGTCCTTTCTTACATAGACTGCATAGAAAGTAGGCATGATCCAATGAGTTAATTAACCTGGAGGGGTAATACCAGCCCTGATCTGCATTTCCTGCTTACCACAGAAGAACCGCAGACAGACAGCAATTGCCTTAGGATCCCTGCCATAATTCCACATCAGAAAAACAAGGCTACTTTCAAATATAAAATTACTGTAAGTGGAAACTATCACTAATCACGCGCACACAGAAAAGGAAGACTGAGTGTACAAACCCTCTGTAGTGCTGATGGTTGCATCAACCAATTTACATTTTTCACTGCATTCTCCTGGTGACTTGTCATCGGAAGCCAAGTGACATTCCACACAGCTCCTGCAGAAAATAATTTAGCGGCTCATCAATCTCTGCCTGTCACAAAGGAACAATATAAAAGCCAGTACGTATGCATCTGCATTTTAAAAAGAAGCTAAACAAAAGGTCTTGTGCTATGGATACAGTAGTTCTCAGAAATACGATAGGTATTGCCACCAAAAAAAAATCCCAACCAAACCCAAAAAACCCCACCTGAATAAATGTACTGTGGATAAGCTCTCTTTTGTCCTCTTTTCTCTCCCAGCTTATTAGCTGCTAGACAGAACCCCAGGCAACATTATTCATGTAGGTCTATCAAAGACATGGGGTTACTCACACATAACATTGATTTTCAAAAATAAATATCCTGAACTAAGCTCACACTACCTACCAGCTGAAGGAATGCCTATCAGATGAACAATATCTGAAATCAACTTCAGAGAGATCAGGCTGGGGCACCTACTATGTCTTCCTTTGTTGAAAGTCTATTGAATAACGTATTAAAACACTATTCAGGTGTTTCTACAGACGTCTCTTGGATGTGATTACTTGTCTCAGGAATTACTTACTTAGATGCTAATTACACTAATGCAATTTACTGGAAAATCATTTACTTTATTTAATGGTGGAATGACAGAAATATTATTTAAAAACACAGAGTCTAAACCAATTCCTTTAGAAGTCTCTGAAAATCTTCCCAGAAATTCAATGAGGATTTTAATAAATCCAGAGTTCGTTCATGGAAAAAGGAAACAATGAACAGATTTAATATATGAACATTTTTGATGTATCAACATTCATCTTGCTGATACATTTTCTTTTACATGCTGATACATGTATCTTTTTGATGTATCAGCAAAATGTATCTTGCTGATTCTTCACGGATAGCTTCAGCCAGATTGAGGGGCTGAGACTCTTGAGAAGTAACCTGAAGGACTGACTGCTTAAAGAACAGGGAAGAGAAGAACTGCAACAACACATCCAAAAAAACCCTGGCCATCTCCTGTTGGAGATTGTTACATATATCCACTGTATTGAGTTACATATATCCATGGGAATATGCTGAGGCTGCTGAGATTATCTTCATGGGATGGAGATGACCTTACCACTCGCTCTGGAGATGGTGAATAGTAAAAGTGAGCGGGTAATGGGATAGCCTCTATCTCATGGAGACAAAGTCAGTGGTGGTGTTGGTTTTGTCATATTTGCCATGTTTCTCATACCACCACTCTTTTTCTCAGCTGCCGAGCCATTAATCTCAATCCCCTCTGACCTGGTCTTTCAGCTCTCTTGGTTACCCTACCCAGGTATTCCCAATGCTCTCTCTCTTTTGACTTTCCCTGCCCTGTGTTTCAGCAAGGGAAGTGACTGCAACAGAGAGAAAAGATCTAACGCTGCATACAATATACATGTTTTAATACGCTAATCTAATGCCCAACATGTAACTTTATATTTCTTATTCTCTGCCAAATTGGGCAGAGCAAAGCAGCAGCATGGTCCTTCATGTTTAGAGCAATTGCATGCAGAAGCTCTCTTTACTTAAAGCTTTGAACAAACTTTGGCTTGGTTTTGTAGGTCCACTTTAGCACTAACATAAATGACAATTAAATTACATGCCACAGAATAGCTTCTCATCTCAGATATCGTGTAGACTGCAATGACAGGCATGAAAATACAGTGGCGGAGAGCTGGTATGGAAGAGAAACGGGCCTCAACTCTAAACAAGTAGACATGACATTGTCATGAAACATTAATGCAACTTACACTGACTCGGCGCTCAGCAAGCAAAACCAGGGTCATTAATAACACGTATTTTGTGAAGCCTAATTCAACTTCTAGCCTAAATTTCTGCTGAAGCCTGCTCATTTTGGACTGACTTTAGCCCTGCAAGAGCTCACGTAATACAAGCATAAGCAAGGGTGTACTTAGGGTGGTCAGCTTTATGTCACACATATTTTTGGTTGCTTTTCCTATCATGCACCGTAGCATACACCACGCATCACAGCAGGAAAGCTACATAAATTTTGTATGCTCAGTGAACAGAAGACACTTCACCATTTACAATCAATTTATCATCGACTTATACATGACATACAGCTACCCACTGATTTCATCCCCAGACTATGACCTAGTTTATCATAGTTGGGCCTCTTTAATTCAGCCAAGATTAACTGAATTTAGACTATGAATTTGCACGTGTGTTAAAGCTTGAGCAGACAGCGTGACCTTATTAATTCATATGCATGAGTGTCCTGGTTTCGGCAGGGATAGAGTTCATTTCCTTCCTAGTAGCTGGTACAGTGCTGTGTTTTGGATTTAGGGTGAGAACAATGTTGATAACACACCAATGTTTTAGTTGCTGCTAGGTAGTGTTTACACCAGTCAAGGACTTTTCAGCTTCCCATGCTCTACCGACTGAGAAGGCTGGAGGTGCACAAGAAGCTGGGAGGGGGCACAGCCAGGACAGCTGACCCAAACTGGCCAAAGGGATATTCCATACCATGTGACGTCATGCTCAGCATATAAAGCTGGGGGAAGAAGAAGGAAGGGGGGGACGTTTGGAGTGACTGTGTTTGTCTTCCCAAGTAACCGTTACGCGTGATGGAGCCCTGCTTTCCTGGAGATGGCTGAACACCTGCCTGCCGATGGGAAGGAGTGAATGAATTCCTTGTTTTGCTTTGCTTGCGTGCGCGGCTTTTGCTTTACCTATTAAACTGTCTTTATCTCAACCCACCAGTTTTCTCACTTTTACCCTTCCGATTCTCTCCCCCATCCCACCGGGGGGGAGTGAGTGAGCGGCTGCGTGGTGCTCAGTTGCCGACTGAGGTTAAACCATGACAGTGAGAACGGTAATACAAATACTAAATTTTTCTGTGAGTCCTCATTTTTGCTGTAGCAGCTATGCCGGGATGTTTTCATTCTGTACTGTGGACTGGAAGGAGGTTTGTCTGTTTTTGTCTGATGCTATCATATAAGGCCACCACTCCGATTAGTTGTACAGCCAGGGACAGCAGTGGACGCGTGATGTTTTACTTGTGCTGCTTGAAGGTGATTAAATTGTTTTCCATAAAGTTCTTTCATACAAGAGAAATGCTGATAAACGGTTGATGTATGAGTTATGACTACCCCTCTCAAAGGGCAAAGAAGCTCTTGGGTTCTGGTCTGTAAATCCAATTTACAGCAGCGGCAGTAAGCACACTGCTGAGGCAGTATAGGAAATAGATACCTGGACGATACAAACATCAGAGAAATAAAACCAGTACATTACCGCCTGGAACTGCAAGGGTCACCGCAGAGAGGGCATTTTTCACACGTTTGGCCTGAAGCCCCCGGATGGGTGCAAGCACACGACCCACAGACGCATTCGCCTCTCCCACTGCACAGCGTCCCATCCTCAGCAATGCAGGCGCTGGTGTCAGTTGTGCAATTACAGTATTCACCAGTCCATCCACTGTGGCACATGCATTCCCCACAATCACAGTCACCATTGCCTGGAAAAACATTTATTATACTTCAAATCAGTCTCTTAATAAGAATCTGAATGATGCCCTTTAAAATCATTCTCCTTAATAGCAGGTATTTTTCCCTCTCTAACTCTTCTCACTCTTAAACACCCTTCTTCCTCCCCCAGCATTTTCAGTTTTAAGCCAGAGGATCATATTTTCGCTTAGGCTGGCTGTAAGCCACTGCAGCTCCATTCTCTTCACTGGAGTCCTCCACACAGACCTTATCTCCCAACAGTGCACAACCTAATGGGTAAATCCTCTTTCATTTATAGCAGCGTAATTTCATCTATTCAGCACAATCTCATTGCTGATTCCTGCCAGTTTAATGCTATTCCCATTGTTTCAATAGAATCACTTCTGATTTATAATGGTATAGCCCAGGAAAAAAATTATAAATACAAGTTCTCAAATTCTGATTGCCGCTTACTAAGATAAACAAAGAATCATTGAGGTTACTGGGTTAAAATCATAAAAATATCAGAATTATCCTAAAAGTGATGAATTAAGAGTAATTAATTAAGATGGCTATGCTTTCATAATTGTGTCAGAATGAAATTGTACACTGGCTAACAGCAATGTATGTCAATATTCTTACCTAAACTTCCTTGGAGCTACAATCATCTACAGTCATTAAAAGTCTGACCCAGTAGCTGATACGCTCCAATAAAGCCATGACAACTTAGACTAGCTATGGAGTGGTTAAAGGTGTCTCATTTTTAAATTTGAAAACAGGGTTAAAAATTGTTTCTTGTTTTAAGTCTGAAGATCATTCAGAAATAGTTAATTACACTTCATACAGAATTGATTGCAACTGAATATATGATGGAAATATAGATTCACAAGCTCATAGCTAAGAGTGAGACAATAAAGCTCTAAACTGCAGACACTAAAAATAGCGTCAAGGGACCGTACCTCCACACTGGAGCCCTCTGTGTCTCACACACGAGAAGTCATCGCATTCACAGCGTGGCCCATACACCTTTCCGTACAGGGATGGGTGGCAAACGCACTGCCCGCAGTAGCAGTCGCCTCTCCCGCTGCAGGAGCTCTGCTCTGCCGAGCCCTTGCAGGAGCTGGTGCCGAGGGCGCCCTCGTCGCATTCGCAGCGTGGCCCCACGTACCCCGGGCTGCAGACGCACACCCCACACTCGAACGATCCTTTCCCTTTGTTGCATTTTGGGCTGTTCATCTCGGCCTTTGCCTGACAGTTGCAGCTGCATTGGGGATATAGTTCGATTTCCACCGTGTCACTGAGCCCCACTGGTTTTATCACAATATGCCTTCTGTTTTTTTCACAAGAGGAGAGACTTACGGTCACATTGAAAGAGACCTGGAAGAGAACATGGTGGCTGTTCAGAGCCGCAGCACACGTAGCTCTGCAGGGTACTCTGGAAGCACGTGCAGAGGACAGAACAAGAGGTACGTAGATACCGCCTGCTTTTTTGTGACTTGTTTGGAGGAAGATTATTTAATAAAGAGCAAACTCTCTACCTTGGTGTCCTAAATTCTCTGGACTTCATGTCTTTTGAGAATTTGTTCTTTACTTACTGTGTCTCCCACTTTCACATGAGAGCATTTTCTCTGATGTGGAAAAAAGGTCCCGTTGTTACAGATGGCCGTGAAAGAGAGATTGAGCCCTTCTGTCTCTCCCAAGACCTCCAGCTCTACCTCGGACCTCAGCTCCTTAAAGGAAAAAGGCGTGAGATGAATGGAGTGATAACACTGCCAAGCGCTGCTAATGCTCCACATCTGTGTAATGTGGACTGTAACTTATCCCGACGTACACAGGAGTAAATTCATGGGTTTGGCACTTTATTTACAGACTTCTCTATTGCAAGAAAAATGGGGAACAAGCAAAACAAAGCAAGTGCCGACAGAACCATCTTTCAGTGGAAAGCAATGGTGGTATCAGTTTAATATCCGCTATCATGGGGCTTATTTCCTGCCCTTGCAGGAGAATAAATTCAGTCTTTTATTAAATCATCTTTCATCACTAAGTGCTCTGCTGACTGATACAGGTTTTCCTTTATCTCTGGTCTTACTGAGGAATGGATTTGTGTCCCTGACTGCATTGCTAGTACTGGGCTTTTCCTGATTAGCCAGCTTATGTCAATATTGCTCCCTCTTTATCTCTCCTGGTAGAATCAAACCTCACAATCTCTCTCACGGCAGGGCAGGCTCTGAGCTCAGTTTTGCCTCAGTGCGGGGCCTCCGTGAGTTAGCCCGATGTTTCCAGGACCAGAGCCAGAGTCGAGTCCCACGGTGAGCTCCTGCAGCCAAGGGGCTTACTCCCTTCCTTTCTTCTCCCGATGGAAATTCCTGCTTCATGAGCTGTCAGTGCTATTTCAAGTTGTATTCAACAACGTTCTCATTTCTCAAATCGATTTGTTCAATCAAACTTTCATTTATTGAGTGAAAAACTTACTTCCTGAACTCTCTCATACCAGGTTTTTATATTTAACTCTTTAAAATATTTTATAGCAACTTTGCTTACACAACTTAGCCTTAATCCAAAGTCTATAGCAGACCATGGGGAAATACCCTATGACTTCATTGGACTGTGGATCAGTAAATGGAAATTTTTCAAAAGTACCTTAGCAATTGCCGTGCAAAAGTCTCACTGACTTGGCTTTGTGCTCTTGCAAGCTTAATTGCTTTACAAAATACCCCCTGCCCTTCCATCAGAGCATGAGGAGCTTGCTGACCTTACTTCAGTGAGTCATTATAGTAAAGGCATCAGGTTGACTCACTGGAGTAAAGGTCTGGTGGGGTAAAACACACTAAAAGTAGAATAGGTAAAAACCTGCATAGACAGCAACTCCCTGTCCTTTGTACATGTCCTGGATTCCCTGGAAATTTGTCTTAGAGTTGTGTTTGGTGGGGGGTTTTTTTAATGTCTTTCCATTTGGAAAACCTTGTCAGTAAACCAAAGCACTTTATTAAAGGACAGCAACATACCATGCAAGACACATTCACGTAATACCCAGAGCTCTTTCCAGCACACAGCCAGAGCAGTAAAACTGTGCCCTGGGCACCAGGTTAGTAACCTTGGTAGCTCTGGATGTGTCCAGTTATCCCTTCACATTTGTTTTAGAGTTAGGTGCTTATGTTGCTATTGAAACAATGCAGAGATTCTTAGATAATAATTTGTTTGCAATAGCTGGGCTCTCACAAAAGGACCAAATATAGCAAACCTCTAATAAAACTGTGGATGTTGGTATGCACTAACGTCACAGAAAATATCACCAAATAGTCCCTCTTCCACTAGCTGCAAAACTACGAGGCCCAAATAGAGTGCAACCGTGAGAGAAAATTAAATGCTGCTGAACACCAAGCCGTAATACTTTGGATCCTGGTGTCTGTGCTGGGTCATTATGAACATGCCTTGCTGTTGTGAGAGGTCAACATACGCATGTTATGCCAGTGAACATGAATGCATAAACTGTGACAAACTCCAGCTTCTTAGATCTTAATATCTGTGAGGACTTCTAATGGTGTTTTAAATCTCCTGAGCTGCCTGGCCATAATTTGGGGACAAATAGCAGACAGTTTAGTGAGCTTTAAGCCATTCACAGAGAAATGTTTGTGGTTCAAAAATTTTCTGAATGAAACAACAGACAAGGCAGTGTTACAAACTCGTGCCCTTGTGTTACCTGTCCTTTTTTAATATATTATTTCTTTGGTCTTATTTTCCTGTAAGTGAAAGAACCAAGCACTGAAAAACAGAGTGGAATTTTTCTGAAATTTTAAAATCCTGGAATGACTTTAATCAAACGGCCTGATATCTGTCACAATGCATTTTAACCTACAGCTCTGCAATACAAAGTTATGCAGAATTCAATGTTAAACAAAGCAGGCAGAAATATGCTTACAGAAGAAAATGAATCATACTTGGAAAGAACACGAGAACTCCTTGTAACAAATATTTTGACAGCTCAGACTTTCTTTACTTGCTTACTTCCTCTCTGAAGCTTTTAGATAGCAACACATGGTGAATGGTATTAGCAAACCTTGTGTTTGTACAGCAAGCGAAGACTGAAAAGCACTTTAAAAGTGTTAAAAGATTTAGCCTAACTCTACTTTTGGGAGACAAAGAGTTATTTATTTGTATTTTGTGGGTAAAGAAACAGAGACACCATGCATTGACTTACGCTGCTGAGAGTATCATGAGAGGGCTGTGACAAAAATGGAATTAGATCTTCTGTTTTGCATGTGATTTTTAACCCTTATTTCCCCCTTCTCAGTCCAAAAAAATTCAGATGTCTTCACTTATGTCAAATAAGGTGGTTTTCAGTGTTTCCTGCTTGGAAGATTTTCAATCATGAAGCAATAAGATTGTTAACCTTTAAGGTTAAGTGTAATAAAATGGGTTCTGGGAAATTTTGAGTGTGACATGTTGGTACTTGTACACTTTGTACATCTTGAAAAGTATGTGGGATTTTAAGAACCTATGAGCAACTCTGGCATATGGTCCAGACATGCCGTACCTGAATGAGGACATGACGAGCTATGGCCCAAAGGCAGGAACACTGTTCTTGCAGCCACCTTCCTGCCGCTACGTGAGGGGAGCAAGCACCGAGCTCAGAGCCCCCTCCAAACCCTGCCCATGGCTGAACCTGGGACCGGCCGAAACAACTCAGGAGCTGCACCGGGGTCACCAGTGACAGCTCTGGGAGACGATC
The DNA here is from genome assembly GCF_000699145.1 of Aptenodytes forsteri. NCBI lineage: Eukaryota > Metazoa > Chordata > Aves > Sphenisciformes > Spheniscidae > Aptenodytes > Aptenodytes forsteri. The sequence goes on along the minus strand of NW_008794888.1, from coordinate 3,486,014 downwards.
TGCTCAAAGCACGCAGCAGCTAAAAAGCCAACAATGTCCTGGGCATCACAAGCAAGGATGCTGAGAACAAGACAGAAGGCATCATTTTGCCTCTGTATAAACCTTAGCGTGCCCTGTCTTGCTTACTGCAAGCTCTTCTGGTCTCCACATCTCAGGAAGGACTCACTGGAGTGAGGGAGGGTAAAGAGAAGATCAGCTAAAGTCACCAAGGGGATGGAGCAGCTGAGGAGAGACTTAAAAGGCTAGGATTGTCCAATTTGGAGAGAAGGTTATGGGGGTGGAAGGTATCTCAGTGATAAAATATTATGAAATCATGAAGACATGAAGATAAGGTGAACACAGAGCTGTTATTCACCAAACCCTGCAACATCAGAACTAAGGCGCACTCAGTGAAACTTTAAAGCGTAGAGAGTAGTTTAAAATGGGAAAAAGAAAAATGTATCTTGACACAGTGCAACTGAACTCCTTTTTGCCACAGAAGGCAATGGAGACTGAAAATTTCAGCAGGTTCAAAAAGGAGATTAGGAAACAAAAAATCGTAGACAATCAGTAACACTAAGGGGAAGAGGCAAGGATGAACTCTCCACCCTTCCAGTGTTCCAGCAAGGCGGAAGGTGCCGTGACACTGCAGTTAGAGGAAGCGCCGTTCTGCACTTAACACAATGTTACAGCAAAGGCACCAGGACACAGCACTGGAACAATTATTTTATGTTTTTCCATTACTCACTGGACAACAAAATGGTATTTCAGCTGTTAAATGTAGGAACCTCTGTCTATACGTTAGAGTGCCAGCCTCAAGGAATCCTGATAGGAACCAGATGTGACTAACAACAGGTTGGACTCCAGAAGTGAAATCCTGGTGCTACTGAATGTCTAGGAATAGCTCTGCTCATGTAAAGGTTTCCCCCCCTATTTATTACAATGCGTAGACTCCCAAGATTAACCTTAAAGTTCTTTGCTTGTTTAATTTTCCATAGTATAGAGAATCTTCTGGTATTTTGTATTTCATTTTAAAAAATCATAACTCACCAATTGTATTGCTTTTATAAGAGTTAGAAGAATTTGGTTTGCTTTCCTATCATCAAGACCAAAATAATTTTGGGCATAATGATGATTGTCTTGTTCAGTTGATAGGAGGAAGAGCAGAAAAAAAATGTAAGGAAAGAAAGAGAAGCTCTTTGCAAAGAGTTATTTTGCACTGTAGCCAACTGGTAGAGCAGGTTTTTAATAAAAAGGGGCTGAGAGAGAAGAGGGAAATCAATAGTATATCAGCACATATGTAAATGAATATATCTGTGTAAAGACATGTAAAGCAGTCTAAAAACATTCCCCTGAAAGAAGAGAGCCAGGCAGCCAGGATGCATTTTACAAACAAAGATCTGAAGAGCAGCGCTGTGTTTATGTTCCTGTCATCTTTACAGTGTTTCTTGGTGTAATGTAAACAAACCCATTCAAGTCTTGGTATTATCTAAACAAACCCATTTCGGCTCCTGCGTTCTGCTTTTTAAAAACCTCAGAACAGCCTCACAGGGGCAGCATCAAATTGCTAAAGCAGAGAAGAGCACCGAGCACATGATAGTGCTTTTTTCCCCAGATATTCCAGCAGAGCAATTGTACATCTGCTCTGGTGACAACTACCGGTGGGAAGAGAGTTGAGTCCACGTAGAAGTATTGAACTGGGAGAGCTGAATACCTATAGTAAAGAAGGCTTAGGAGTAGGTGTGAAATAAGGACTATGAAGAAGGCAAGACAGACGAGAGACTGATGTGAATTTAGCATTCCAGCACAAGTAAGGAATGACAGAACGTTACAGGAATTTTGTTTGGAAAACCATGAAAACTGGATATAGTTCTATACAGTTCTATAGTTCATTTCAGTAGAGATGAATAAGCATAAATTATAAATAAAACTACTGTTTCTGTGCTCACTTAATCCTCAGAGTAAACAAAGCTTTTCCTGTTAAGGTCAGCACCTAAGCATAAAAAAAAATGATGTTCTTGTAATCGGTGCAGAAAAAGAATCAAAGACACTTGTCTTTATCAAATCGCAAGCTAATTTTTAAAATATAGACATGCATAGAAAAAAATTATAACTACCTTACCTGATATGCAGCAATGATCAACTGGAGGATATTTCCAGAATCCTTCTGTAGTCGGCCAACAGTAGCTCCAGGAATAAGCTTTGCATAGCTCTGAAAATATATTAAGAAAAATTTAAAGCATAAAAAATAAGGCTAAGTGCCAAGGTAGGTGACAAGGAGCTACCATCTGGAAAAGAATAAAATATACTGGAGCCAACTAAAATAAATAATAGTGACGTTGTCAAGGACCCTTGCAGACTCAATGACACACGTCCTATTGAAAAAGTCCTATGGAGAAGTGTTTCACTGAAAACTAATGGGACACATCTTGCTAAATCACCTCTGTGTGCTTGGAAGTTTGATACTATAGTATTTTTCAGCTATAATTTTTTAAATTTAGAAGGAAGATATATTCTATCAACAGTTGTGGTTTTCTTTAATAAAAATAACCAAAACCAGATTCAGCTGCTCTACTGTTGCTGTACTATTTGAGAGTCTTGGACTCTACGTTCAATAACAGCAGTCACTTTTTTTTTTATCTTTGCAAGCAACTGAGCTTCTTGAATTCTGATTAGTGAGGGCACAGAAGTTAAGACGTTTAAACTAAGGGCTACAAGAACTTTGAACAAAGGCCCTTAAAAAACTGCTGCTGGTTTATGATTGATGTAACACCCCACATGTATCCCAGTGGTCTGTGGCTATGATTGATTGTATGTTGACTTTCTGTTAATAATATAGTGCCAATTTAACAACTGATTTCAGTGGTAAGTTTTCTTTTCTTTTTGCATTAAATTGCATTGTGACACTAACATGACATCTAGCAGCTAGATTTTAAATATGCTCAATTAAAATTTATCTTGCATGATTATTAACTACATGAACTTCTCTTGCTTGTACCCATGCTTTTGGAAAATAAGTGTTTATCATTAAAAACACACATTGTAGCATTCATTTTCCTTTGCAATTTATCATATCAATGCTGTTATTTTAATTAAAAATATTCCAGAGAGCTATTGATAAACATGGATAATCTGATACCCTTATGTCCCTCTTATACTTTATATCTCCAGAAGCCCTGTGATTACTTTATATATTATGTATGGAATACTTATCATTCATTAGATTCCTAAAGTGCTATTGTAAATCAGTGGGATTAACTGCATTTTATGTTACAGCTGGTGACTTTGCATTCCTGACTCTTCCTGTGATTAGTGCTCTCTCAAGGATTCTTCGAATATTGAAACCCTGCATTTTGTACACATGGACCTTTTGGGAGATGATAAACCTGGAATTTAAAGTATAGCACCCTTTAACCTGTGGCATGCAAAACAAACAGCAGGGATATACTGTTCTGAAGACTTCATTTTATCTTTCCTCTTTGAACAAAAATTTTCTGCATGGTGATACAAGGATGACGTTGCAAGCCTAGTCTAAGTGTGTATCTCCAGTCCATTGGTTAAACCCTACCTTTTAGCAAATATTGCTGTTTAACCATTAACAAGATGAGGCAGACTGATGCTTCTGGAGTGCTACTATCATAAAACATCCAAAGAATGTCATGGAATTTAGTCTTTTAGCAAATATTCATTAAAAGGTAAACTGCCTTTTTATAGAGGTACTCTGATTCATGTTAGCGAAATTTGACAATTATATATTTGAGTTCAGTGGGGTTTTGTCTAATTTTTTAGCAGTGTAAATGAGAGAAGAATTTTCATCATAAATAGAGTGTCATGCCAAATTTATAAAAATAATCTGAAATTCTGTAGAAGTGTGGAGACTGAGTATTTTTAGTTCAATTTTCAGCAGTGAAATGCAGTCTGAAAACCCCAATTTTCAAGCTGTATTCTCCTGTGACATAAAAAGCAACAATTTGTTCAAAAAAGAGCAGTTTCTGTTTCAACAGCAGTGCTGCTTAGTCATGATGAAAGAGGGATTCTTTCCCCTCATTCAAATTTGAATAAATTTTAAGGAAATTTTCAGGAATTCTGCTTGAAAAAATATAATATAAACAATAATAATAACTACTTCATGAAACCTTAAAGACTGCTGTTTTCTTTTATACCAAAATAGGCTTTATACGGTTTGTCAAAATATCATTATTATTGCAATATTCACAGATGTTTTTTAAATGAATAGCTTTTATAGAATAAAAACATTCCCTGCTGCTGTGGTAAGACTCAGCTGAGACTAATGATGCAAAAAGTTAGAAACATGAATATATTTCAAAAGACCTCTTTGGGGGGAAAAAAATTCCTTTTTATAAATAATCGCAAATTATTAGGGCTCAGTGTGAGGAACTTCCTTCCCTCTCTTGCCTTTAATTTTGAGTGGCGTCATAAATGTTTCCACGTGACTGTTTTTAAAGTTCTTGTGGTCAGGGAGAGCATCAGACCTAAACCTTCCCCCTCTTTTAGATTGCTGTGCAGTAGCTGTTTGGTTGCATGGAAGGATCAAAACTAACACCAGCTATGTTACAAGCATACGTATTCTGTGCTTGTGCAATCCGTAATATTTGTGTGTTAGATAATAATACACATACATCTAAGTGGATAAACTGAAAATTCAGTTGAAGAGGATCAAGCATATTAAATGACTGAATTATTTTGGGCTAAATTGTTGCGGATTATACAGGGCTAGAAATATAGAATATATATCTGACAGTCTGAACACTGCACTTAATACTAATGGAATCTATCAAGTCTATTTAAAGAGGTGCTTTCTAAGTCCTCACAGTCATTTTAATGTACGCTTGTCCCTAAGAACTGAATTATAAATAGCAGTGGTCAGTTTTGGGGACTGATATAATTAGATGCTGAGTTCAAGTAGATTTGAGATGAGATATTTGGGGAGAGGCTTTCCACCTCAAAGGATAATTAAGTTTGGGAGGGTTTTCTGAGGGAGACTGCAGAATCTCCATCACTGAGGCTTTTAAAAAGAAGTAAAACACCAAGACGAGAGTGGTTTAACGGTGGTGCCCAAGTGCCACTTTAGGGTCCTCTCCCAGCTCTTCCAGGCTACCTGAGCAGTGGCCTTAACATGGGAATAACTCTCATTGTCTCGCTTTGTTCTTTTTACATTCTTAAGCATGGATACCTGGTTATTTACATTTATATTACAAATTTGAATCACACAGATCAAAACATGACACTATTGTCCTGTTTGCAGGTCCTACATATACCCTTGAAAGTATACTGTAATGTGGAAAAACTGCACTGTGAGACATATATGATTTTTGTACTTGCTTTGACTGATTTTCCACATCACCTACAGGATAGAAAGCAGACCATAACAACTATAGCTATTCAAATAAGTGCAGAAAGCAGTATTGAAAAGATGAAAGCAGCAGATAGAATATATTCAATGGGACTACTATATATCCTACAAGATAGAAGATAGCCACCCTTTTTTTTCCCTAACAAAGAAAGTAACAAGAACAAGCCATTCCCCAGTTGGGTTAACAATGGCTTGCATTTTTTGTTAGCTATAAATCTTCGCTTAGTGTTCCCAGTGAACAAAGGGTGCCCTACTGGTATAACACCGACACAGGGATACTGAAATAGAAAACCCCTGATAAGAACACTGTTGGCCAACTCTGAGGGTGACCACCAGCAATTTCCAAGGGAAAATATAATGTCATCAGTAAGAGAAAAGTTTCTTTGGACAAAATAAAGCTTTGTAAATCAAAGAGATACTTCCAAACTACCTCCTAGAACAGCTCTTATTCATGCAGCTCCAATTAAAATCAGTGAAAAAAATTCACTTGTCATTAATTGGGCCCCTATTAAGAAATTGTTGAGCAATAATGAGATCTAGTAAATGGTTTTTAATGCACAAATTTTAACTAATCTATGCTATGACTATAGAATCCCACTGCATTTGTAAGTGATTGACTTCTACTATTGTTGATCTAAGTTTTCACGCTTCAGCTCAGTATTCAATCAAGTCTTTAAAAAAGCCAGGCAGTCAGTGCTCCAAGATGTAGTGTTTCCTCCCTTGTCAAGACTGTAATCTGAGAATCAGTTTATGAAAGACGTGACTCTTGTAACTTTTGTCAAACACCTGGAGTATTAGTGTTACTCGAGAGAACTCTACAGCTGGAACCAGTCAGAGAAGCACTGAGAAGTCTTCCCTGGGTTATACAGAGGACAGAAATAGGAAACCATCATACTGGTGAGTACCTCAAGGACTCATCTGCTCTCTCTGCTGTAACATAGGACCTTTTTCCCTACCCTTTCTTTCCTATTTTTCATGTGGTTATCACACCAGAGGAGCACCTTTCTTCTCATTCCTTTACTTTTGGCTTTTAATGAGGAATGATGTGTGAGGGTTTTTCCTTTGGAAAGGCAAGCTTATTGTATCAGCAGGATCGCCCTTATTGACTCCCTCTCAAACAACCTGAATAAATTTGGAGGGACAATTTATCCCCCCCTTGTCCCCCTTCACGCAGTGGTATGTGGCCAGGCAGCCAAGCATAGGCTGCAAAACCCCTATTATCCTCACTGAATTCTTATCTAGAATTTCTTTTTGCACGTGAAGATTTCTTCCCAGCAGACGGACTGGAAAGAAAAGGAAATAAGAATTGCCAATATCCTTTCTTATTTTATCTTGAGGGCTTGTGCTCACATGCACTGCAAAAAGCAGTTAAGCAATAAAAGGAAGATGTGTACCCAAGGAGCTCTTTGCAAACAAAATGCCCTTTTTCAGCTCTGTCCTTGCAGCCTCAGCTCACGGCTGGAACACCAACGGGCTGAAAGCAGCATGGAGCTTCACGAGGGCTTATATCTGTGGAGGCTGAAAACAGGTGCCTGCACGGATGACTGATGGAGCTGCAGGTATCAATGATATTCAGTTTATTAAAAAATATGGGTTTTGCCTATCTGTAACCACTGCTTTTCTGCTCTCCCCTCTCTCATGGCTCCCATTTCCCATGACAGGACTTCATAGAGCAGGAAATTACTTCACAGAACAGGATTCTGCGAATCCTAATGTCAAAAATTCTTGTAATAACGTGTTTTCCTTCAGTGGACATGAGGAATGATACATGAGGGAAGAGGACTTTGTCCATCATGTTTTGTATTTTTAATCTTGCCACTACTTTCCTATTTGTCTCATTGGAAAGAGACACAGAAACAAAGACAAATCAATAAAACTCTCAGGCCAGCTGAAAAAAAAACCATTATCTCAGAGTTGAGCATGAAGACAAATGTATTTTTCAGAATATATTCTTGTCTTATAAAAGTAAGAACAGGCTCAACTGTCCTTCTCTAGCCTTATACAAAAGGCTAATCATAATGATTACACTGAATAGTTTAGCAATGCTTAGCTTGACAATCCTTGACTTAAAAAAATTTAGTGTGATTCAACTTGAAATCCAATTTAAAAGTTACCTAAGAACATCAAAATCAATACATGAAGAACCACTTCCTAAGTAAAAGAGCCTTTCTCTGATACATAATTTCTTAGCTATTTTTATTACATAAATATCTTACAGAATTCAATCCTTAATACTAAAATTACTGTATCAGCTGTGAAAAAGGTGAACCTTAAAACAAATACTGGAGAACTGAACATTTTAGTTTGCTCACCTCATATATATGAACTTGCTCATTTGTTACAGCAAAAATTAATAAAACATTGTTTTGCACAAGTTTGTCAATTAATTGTCCAATTGTGGGATACTCCTGCAAACAAACAGAAGAGAGCCACATCAATCCATTTTTCATGTGCGTCCACTTGCTAATTATCTCCCATGAAACACACATTCAAATGATCATAATTAACATCGTATTCTCTGTATAGTATAATTAGGCACTACACGTATACAAAATAAAAGATAGTATATATAATTTCCTCGCCTTGTTTTTAAGGAAACCCCTCTGAGAAAAGTACAGTGCCAGCCTCCATACTGGGACACGTGGCTCAGTAGCATCTGTGATATTTATAATCCAAAGAATAACACTGCACCAGAGCAACTGGGTATTTGTCCTACACTGAACACTGTAGTGTACATACTCAGTATTTTTGAACACTGAATTTTAAGCTGGTAAGTTGTCCTACATGAGCAGTGTCCTACAAATTCCTGAACTCCTCCTGAATTCACACCCTTACAGGGAACATGATGAATGCAAATTTTGCCTTCCCTGCAGAAGGGAGTACTAGTCAGTCCTGTTCCATGTGTTTTCCGGGTTAGCAGGAACAAAATTTGTGCTTTCTTTTTTCCTAGTTATAATCTATCCTAACTCCATACAAACACACTGTTCTTTTTTTACTGAAATGTGAAATTACAAATAAAATAATTACATGAAATATCTGGATTCCCCAACTTTTACACATTTCAGTGATAAAGGTATACTTTCATTAATTTTCTAAGTTGCTCATGTTAGTCTTTAAATTTCCAGAATGTGAGAGTTGTATGAAATTCATAGTAAATTACCAGAACAGTTGACATGGAATATTCATTATTGTGGTCCAAATGACAGTTCCCATCATTAGGAGTAACAATCCCTGCCAGTTTACTGTCCATCCCGAAATGGGAATCGGCGTCACTCACAAACACCAGCAAATGTAGAGAATCATTCCTCCATCCAATTTTTTCCTGTCATTTAAAATACATTAGTTTAGCAGGCTGTATTGCACTCACAATATAGGAAAGCAGCAAAAGATTTGGAGAACGGCATCTCAAAATAAATGAAGGGAATAATTTTAAAGGGAGTGTCCAAAACATCACAACATCTCTTAAGAGATGATGTTCATTCCATTGTCTTTGGCTAACATTTTGTCTTCCCATTCCTGTGTTTAATAACATGGGCTGGCCATGTTCATGTCAATCTGCTTACTACTTTATATATAGTTAATAAAAAATATTAAAAAAAAAAAAATCAAGAAAACAGACCCACTAATTATACAGATTTTTTTTTTTTTTTATCCCTGGCAATTAAAAAGAAACACTAAAATATTGCAATATGCATGTTTTACTTGATACAGCCAAAAGTATTTTCACACAAAACTAATGAGGCTCTTGGACTGTATTAAAAAAACCTTGAAAAATTATGATCTGCTTCTTTGAAATACAACCCTATAATACTAAAAGTGGTAACATACAGAATAATTAATATTATCATAGGATCATAGAATGGTTTGGGTTGGAAGGGGCCTTAAAGACCTCTAGTTCCAAACCCCTCTGCCATGGGCAGGGACACCTTCCACTAGACCAGGTTGCTCAAAGCCCCATCCAGCCTGGCCTTGAACGCTTCCAGGGAGGGGGCATCCACAACTTCTCTGGGCAACCTGTTCCAGTGCCTCGCCACCCTCATAGTGAAGAATGTCCTCCTTATATCTAATCTAAATCTACCCTCTTTTACTTTAAAGCCATTACCCCTTGGCCTATCACTACATGCCCTCGTATATTATACCTTGTATATTATACCTAGAAGTTTCAATTACCTTGCAAACAGCTGCCTGCATAATTGCATCGAATCCTCCCTCTGGAGTGTCTATATTAGCAGAGATTCGCTGTCCTTTCACAATTTCATTGAATTTTTCAGCATCGTTTGTTAGTGGCAAAACATGTTTGTATCCAAAGGTGGGTAAGCACTCGTATGGTACACTTCTACAAGATAAGTGAGACAGCTTATGGATAATACGGAGTGAAAAATCACTACAATGGCTACTTGCAGGCCTGTCTGGCTTAGTCTTTGCTCATGTATCTCTGTGTCTGAGATAGATCTAGTGAAAAACGTCAGAGAATCACAGAGCACCCAGTGAGGTGGGTAATGCAAACAGGTCTGCATAAAGCCTGGGAAATGCCTCCTAGAGCAGAGTAATTCAGCCAATTAACAAGGTACAGTCCTTGCTGCGCTCCCTGCTGTGCCTTGTTTTCATACTGAGAAGCACATGAGGCTCTGTAGTCCCTCAATGACATTCAGAGAGCACCACCAAGCTGCTGCAGTCCTGCTTCAGGCTGCAGAGCACACCTTCTCCTCCACGTAGGTTAGGAAATTGCTAGGGCGGCCTGGGTTTGGGGGATACCGCTAGACCTTACGGGAAAAAAACCCAGGAAAACAACACTGATGGGTAAATGAAACTGCTATTCTGTGTTGGGTTTGAGTTTGCACCTGCTTGGTTAGCAATGTCATAAGATTCTTATATATATGTATATTGTAGCAAATCAAAGAAAAATACAAAATTATTCTGCATACCTGTTTGTTAACCCATTAAGCACATTTGTAACTAGCAGCAAAAGCTAAAAAGCAGAATCACTCCCAGATTCCTCTCCCCAAATAACATAAGACTCAACAGAATAATGATCAGAGTGCGAAACTAAAAGAAACAAATCTTGTTTCCCAAACTGACTCAGTTACAGCTGGAAGAGGACAGAGGTTCCAGTGAGGTTGCTGAATTGAATTTTATCCTAAAGATTAGTATTATGACTTAATGTTGGCATGCAAACAGAGGTAGGTATATTCCCTGCCTACCTGCAAGGGTTGTTTATTTCTTCAGCTGTAGTTTTGATAAATGGTGAAACTGGTTTTTCAACAAAAGATCCAAACCCCAGTCTGAAGTTGCTTGTCAGTTTTGACATTTCTTTGGAAAGAGTTGAACCCAGTTCTTTGATTGTATTCAGATCATCATCCATGGAGGCTGAAAGATCCATGAGGTAATAGAGATCAATTGGATAATCTTCAGTTTGGCGAACCTTGATCTGTATTGTTTCTTCATGTCCTATGAAGGTCATGGGAATATGGGAATTGGGATACATATCAGCACTTCTAAATAGAAGTTATGAGCAACACCAAGTTGTTCATAAGCTTATATATATGGAGAAAATTATGTAATATTTCAAATAATCAGTAGACTTAAAAAAAAATGTAAAAAATTCTCTGTCAACTAAAATCTCAAACAGGAGGTTTGAGAAATTAAAAGCCGTTCTAGTGTTTTTTCTAAGCTGTTCTTCAGTAAAGCCATAACCATAGATTTACAACTGACTGCTGTAATTTAAAAATATGAGAACATCACTTTGGCACTATGCAGCTTTAGAAAATTAGACATGGAGCTAATTAAAATTAAAGGTAGCGCTTATGGGACATATCATGTTCTTTAGAAATTTAAAGAAAACCAGAGTGTACGCACAGGTTTTATTCTCAGTTCCAACACTATGATATGACCTAACTGGGTGTCTCTTACGTTTCTTTATTCCAAATTCCCTCCAGGAAAAATTCACATCTCAAGGACCCCAAAGTAGGTCTGGAGTGTGTCCATAAATGTCACTGGTACCTTGTAAATCCTCAAAGCAAGATTTTATGCTGCCTCTGAGATATGCTGTTTGCCAGACCTGCGGGGGAGAGGCACAGGAGCAGGGCTGAGGGCGGGGGGGGGGGTCCATTCTCTCACTGCCACCTCAATGGCAAGAGAATAGAAGAACTAAAAAAATAGATCCTTACTTTTATGACGTACCCAGCAATTCTGAAAGTATTTTGAACTCAGTCGAACCTAGCTTCCATCCGATGAGTCAACAGATTATTTCGGACTCAACACGGGTTTTTTATCTTTATTCTATCAAGATTTTTTTAGACCATTCAGTCTGAGAAGCTTCAGCATATCACACTGGCTGAAAAAAAAAAAAATCCCGCATGTATGAACTGAGTGACTTACCTGGTCGCAGCCTGAGAGTTAATTTTTGAGGAGAAATCTGTGTGACATCAGAATTGTTCTTCTGGGTTGATGCAGTTAGGGGCTTGTTTCTGTGAATTTCTACTTCTGAAATGGGAAATTCAATTAAATTCAACTGGCATCCTTTTGACAAAAGGTTTTCTGGGGTATCACACCTCCCATGAATTCCAGCCGAGTCCGTGTAATTCTAAAGCAAACAGGAGAAGGAATGGATGAGTTAAACCTATTTACTGGCCAGCCACCAGCACCTGGCTGATGAAAGGTCAATCCAATGCAGGGAACAGAAACAAAGGTGCAAGTTGGTGCAAACTAGTGCAGAAAGAGATCTAGGTGGCACAGAAGTCTTAATTTGCCCTTCATGGATCATGTCACACAGGTGTATAATTAATGTAACTTACACCGATTTGGTATCCTGGGAGAAACTGCTCTATTGTTGGGGAATGGGAATTGTGCCACTCACTGCATTTGGCTTTCCCCTCGCAGTACTGGGAATGATAACACAAAGCCCTGACGAGCCCCTGGTTTTTCTATTACAGGATTGTGCCGCAAATTCATCAGTCTTTCCTAAACAGTTTTGAACTGCTGATGGAACAACATCATTTAATAACAGAAGAGGTCTCGCAGATAATAAACTCCTACAAATTTTGTGACAAACTGACGGTGGGGTACCCAGTGGTCACTGTTTTTTTCTGACCTACTGTTTCTCCTCAACCCTGATTTAACATGTTCACTGAAGCAGGTTGCAAGTCCTTGTTACTCTGCCGGGTGCCCAACGAGCACCACAGCCTCCCTCCCTCGCTCCCCAGCAGCAGTGGGGTCCCTGGCATGCCCACGTCTATCTGGTTACGTTTGGCCCAGTGTCCTACTTGACATCCTCCCATCTGGAGGAAATCACAAGCCTATCGATATCAGTTGGATAGCTTGCAGTTTATTTTGTTACTCATTTCAAAGCACTTGCTATGCATTCCTTTCCACAACACTGCTGCAGGGTAGGTACTATCCCTGCGTAGCAGTGAAGTTAATGGTTAGTTTTACAAAGAGGCTTCTGTGCCTTATTACCATTTCCTAGAGCTATGTATTGAGTTTAGATCCTCAAAATCAGTTGCCTCCTGAACTGGAAACTGCTCTGGCCTGCAAGACCTTTTGACCATTTGGCAATGCCTGGCAGAACTGCATCGAAACATTCAATTCCTGGCTGATGGTCATGGGCCCATACCATGGGGCCTCTCTTTTTTCCTAGATTTGGGTAAGCCACCTGGGGTTCAGCCATTAAGCCACAAATATTCTCTGAATTCACTCACTGAAAAACTTTCCATCCAAAGCAAAACAAATTTACTTTAAACCTTTTAAAACCAGAACTGGGACCCTTCTTTCCACAAAAATGTCACCCTTCAGGCCTGAAAATTGTCAGGGATCTTATATAGTTTGGTGGAAGCAATGTTGAGACACCTGATGGGAACAGTGGTTTGTTATTCTTCAGACGGAATCTGATGTCTTTGCTCAGGCAAAACTCTCGCCAACTGCTTCTTGAATACAGCGCGCATAAAAATCATGTACCATTATAAAACTTTCACAGGGAGATCCATATCATCTCCTTTAGTTACACACTTTGAGTTGCGGGCTTTTCAAAACACGTGTGAAGAGGCAAACTCATATTTCAAATACAATTACAAGGTGTGTTTTCATCCTACAGAAAACAGTGGTTTCTTTGGAGGCACTTGTGTTTACTCTGACACTAAAGCTCCTACGCCTTTTGCACTCTTGATATGTCTCTAGCAAACAAGTAAATGAGCCTATGAACAAAGGAAAAAATCATGTTTACTACTCTGAAGTTTTCAATAGTTCCACAGTTATTTTTTTAAAAATCAATAAATTGTGTTTCATTTTTGTTTTCTGAAAATACATGACAGTAGTCAAAATTATGTGATCAAATTTCATTTCAAGAAAAACCTGTTTTGGATGTTAAGTACAAACATAAAAACTACTGCAAACACACTAATGTGGGTGGGTATTTTTCCCATGGTAACATTTTTTGCAAACTGCTATATTATTTTTAGCAAACTTATTTTTAAAAAAAGTGCTGTTTGGTCTTTGTCAGCTACTTCATAAAGCAGTATGTTAGTCCTATCCTAGGTATCGTTTTGCTATTCAAAAAAGCAAGAAATATTTTTAACAGCAAAGTTGTAAATCAGAAACTATCATGAAAAAGACTTATTTTATTTCTTTATTATTTCTGGCAAGTTTTTAATTGTGATAGCTGACTATTTTGCTAACATTAATGAACTAAGACCTCAAATATTTACTGTGAAGTAGGGAGATATTATTTAGCATCATTTACAGGTGAAAATTTTAAAAGCAGAGATGTTGGCATGTAATATGTAAGATGCAGTCTGGTCTAGTGCTTCATCATCAGCGCTGTGGGTGAGTCAGCCCTGAGGCTGATGACCTGAGCCCCTCTAATAGCACTTTTATTTCTGCCTTAGATGAGGAAGGTTGGTTTTTTTTAAAAAAAAAAAACCAACAACAATGAATAATAGACCATAAAGTCTAGATTGAAATCCACTTTTGATCCCCAGGAAGGCTTCACTGAGTGCTGCACGCACTACAAAACCACGGGCTGACCCAATTAAGTCAATACTTCATCACTCAGAGCTACTACAAACACTTCAAGTCTTACTTTGAAATTTTTTTGTATCATTTACTCTACCTCTTGAAAACACCAAGCGCAGTGTGGTCCAGAAAGCAAACAATCTTCACAAGTCACTGCTTTTTCCTGAGAACAGGTCCCTAAATTTAAATCCAAGAAGATAAAAGCCTATTAATAATGCGTTTAATCATTCCATTTATGAAGAATCCTGTCATTTAGAGAATGTGGGAGGTGAAAAATGCACGTTTAGCCATATTTAGGATTACTGATAAAATTCCTTCATAAAGGTATTTCTATTGGTAGAAGATTAACTCTCAAATAAAAATTAAAACCCCACAATTGCTGGCAATTAACATACTTTTGCATGCTTCATGGATGGCATTCACTGAGAACATGTTACTCTTTTTCTCCAGTGCACCTGATAAAGTGTTACAAGTGTTTCTGGTATGGTGCAGGTAAGACATTGCCAACATAACCAGGGATATTAAAAGAACGGATTTATGTTCACTCTGTACGCTTAAAATTGCTTCACTCAGGTCTGTAGATACTTGACATGATTTTAATTTATTGTTCAAGTACCAGTGAAACACTCAGTCACATGTATAGTATTAAGTTTCTCAGCGGATCAAACAGTGATTAGGATAACCAAAATTGCCCAAATGCCTGTCTCTCTGATACGTGTTGTGCTATGTAATGACCACATAAATCTTAGATGAATTTGCAGGGTAGCCCTACAGCAGTCTGTCAAAAAAACAGGAGTTATTAAACAGAAAGGAATGATTAAATACAGAAGACAGAAAACAATTTCGTATCGACTTCAAGCAAGAAACAATGCAAAAATGGTTTTGAAATGGATCTCCCTACCCCTGAGCCTTACCTTGCACACAGTTATTTCTTTGCAGAAATAGGAAACAGAGGCAAAGCAATTCAATCCCCATTCGTTTTCAGTGCTGGCTGCGTGACAAAAAAATATTAGCGTGTTAATTATCATCCGCGTAAAGGTAGAATGTCGTAAAAACCATACATTCCCAGAGCGTATGTTTTCAGATGTCACCTACACCGGATTGCGAGGAAACTTCAACCCTACCGGGACAGACCATGAATAAAAGTCAAAACAAGGGCTACCTGGGCAGGTAAAGAGGACAAGCTGTGCATAAAGTAATGTGAACATGGTTATCACTTCCTTGTTTTACTGGACTCCTTATAAGGTATAAGGGGAAAATTCATTCAGGTGAGGATTTCTGTCAATCCCCGTCGCTCTGGGTCCTAGAGCAACCCAGCCAAGAGAGAGGGTTTTTGTGTGTACAGCAACTCTTAAAAGGCTCCTCTAAAATAACGCCTTTAATCGTTCCCTGAGGGAGTGCGTTAGGCAGACAGGTCGTAGGATTGCCAAGTGAGTATACCTGGAGAGATGTAAAAATCCCATTTTTTCAGATTTCCTGATGCAGAGGGAAACTTGTAAAGGCAACTGTGAAAAAAACAAAAAGCAGTCATTTCTGAGAATTGAGGACCTGGCTTCAGTAATTCAAGATACAGAGTACATTTATTTTATTAACATTGCAAACTGAAAAGGAAATGCTGCAGCAGTTGTGGATTTTTTAATATGTAGAAGGAGGAATAATTGCATTCTCAGTTCTGCAACTGACTTGGAAATAAAATCATGTCAGCTTTAACTCTGTGTAATAAGCGGCCAAATATTCCACAGCACATATACAACAATATAACAAGTTATTGCTATCTCTGTTTTTTCCCCCATGTGGAATGAAGGCAAAATATGCATTTCTTATAATCTTATTAAAGGAAATAAAATTTCTTATTTGTAGATTTCATCTCTTCCCATCTTTTATGCTCTGCTATTTTCTGTTTTGAAAATCATTTGTTCAGGACAAGCCCTCTCTTATCATAAGGGTTTGCAACCGACTCTACACACTGCAGCATAAAATTATAATTTCATCAGTTGTGTTGCTGGCCTGAAAACATACGTCCTTTTTTTCTACAGTCAGAAATCCTACCAAAGTTAGCTCATAAGGACTAGGTTGCTCTCACCGGGAGAACTGGCAGAATCAGACCTCCCTTTTCAAACTGGTGGTAGCTGCAATCTTGGGGCAGGATGTGACGGTAGGGATGGGTCTATACTAGTTAAACTCAACATGCCTGGAAACATTCCTGGGCATTGAGGCCAACTGGCACAGAAAGACCTGAGTTTATGCTTGCAAATTGCCTATTGGGACCATTCTAGCAACCAAATTGTGCCCAGAAATTGTTTGCACAGAGTGTTAATTGGAAGAGGTCAAATTCATGCCAGGGAGCATTTTAACAGTTTAACAGCATGGACAATCTCATTCTAGTGCCTGGAAATATTCCCAGGCACATCCAATTTTACTAGTATTTACACAGTCTATGGGTAGTTTCACAGCAGCTCAAGCTGGATTACGTCAAGCCTACCTTTGCCCTGCCCTTGTGTTCCCACCCCTTTGCTCCTCAGTACTCATGTCCAAACAAACAGTGAGCTGATTCAAACTGATCCAATTAAAATCCAGTCACCTTCCGTGGGGAAGGTGGGGGGCTACTTTTCACCTGGGTGGGTCCCTTCAGTCGTGTGGCTGCCCATTCCCGAGCCAGTGCCGGGTCAAGGGAGGGAGCAGGAAAGGCAGGCAGAGTTGGCAGGAAAGGTGGGAATATATTAGACTGTATTTAGCCCAGCTTAGGCTGTCGTGGAACCGTATCTTAACATTTCTATTTACAACAGCATTCCTAAGTCTCCTTCAGCTGCTTTCTATGCCTTGGAGTGTCCTTTGTAAGGCACTTGTTCAGCTACAGCAATTTCCTGTGCCATGAAAAAAGCATCGATTAGATTATGTTCCCTCAGCTGAAGATGCAACTCTGTGAGGACACTGGCTGTAACTACCTAAGGTCAAAAAGAAGTGGAGTCAACTGAAAATGTTTGCTCATACTAAGAAAAAAATCCTCCTGTAAGTGCCATCCAACACATCTTATTTCCCTGTTTTCAATTTACATTTGTGTACGTGTCCTTTAACATTGTTGCTATGTCTACAGCCTTGCGGAGCTCCAAAACCCAGTGCTTTCCCTTTCAACGTGGAAGGTCACTTCGTAGCTCTTACCAGCCCCTGGTAATACAACACTTTGAACCATGTGCTCCAAGGACTTGGTGGCAGTCCTTCAGCCACCAAAAGGTACCAGACACCAGCAGTGTCCCAGATTAAGGACCAGCCGGCTGAACAGCTGGCAATTAGCAAATGCCTATTCTTAGATTCAAGTTACCAAACTTTTTAGTGTAGAGAGAGTGAATAATACAGCCTACATAAAACTTACAAATTCTGTTTGAAATTATCAGTTCCCCATTTGCTTGTGTGGTAATATTTTATATAGGTCTTGGCAAGGACAGCATGACTGGAGGCTAAGTGCCTGCCTCTGAATGGGATGGCTGCCAAAGACTATCTGAATAAGTCTTGCCCGAATAAAATAACTAAGTTTCTGCAAATTATTAAGAACAGACCTCCCCAGATTGTCTGGAGAGAGCAGAGAAGGAAAAGAAAGTAGCAGAACAAACAACAACAAAAACACACAGGGAAAAAAGAGAGAAAAATCAACGTCAGTTTTGATTTTTAAAAGCTCACACAATGAGAAGCTCACAAGACTGGACAGAGTGGGAATAAAAAACTCACAGGTAGGGGCACAGGAGGTTAAGAGAGGTCCAGGAAGGGAGACAGTGTGTCCCAAGAGTAGATCTTGGGCAAGGCAAGAAAACCTAGGCAGGAAGCTGACAGATGATTCTTGTTTTGAAACGTCACCAAATATCTTGTGTAATATCTAAAGGTAAGTTGACCAGGAAATTCCTCTACTAATTTAATGCTTTATTGGCTTTAACTATCACACACGCTAGAAGAGCAGAATCACAATCTGGAGTAGCCATGCTGATTTGGGGAGGATGTGTAAAAGCCTTTGGGGTCCTGGCATTGCTTGGTTTGACAGCAAAGTTCCCCTTCTTTATAAGGGTTGTAAGACAGAGTCTTGTTTTGCTCACCCAAATTAGAGGCATCAATTCAATGAGATATAACAAAAAGGTAGTTTATGGTACAGACAGAACGCAATTATTATTGTTTTCATCAGCCACTACATACTCATTTTGGAGCAAATTCCGGTCTCAGTTAAATCAGGGTTACGGTATAATGACACATCGGAACAGAAAACAGCTGTTTATCTTTCCGTATGGGCAATGCTGAACAACGCAAGTCTGTGGTTCTTTAAAAGATAATAAAATTTGTATGGGATAAAATCTTTAGTGCATTTTCCCCCATACCTGGCACTTACAATACATGAAGGTAGCACAGAAAGATATTCTGTTCATCCAATCAACTTTTAACAAATTCACTAGCAAGAAACAAACATTGAATATCGAGGTACAGAAAGAAAGCAAGCTAATGTTGGGGACAGGGAATAAGAAATAAACTAAAAAACATTAGACTCAAGTTGCATTTCATTAATAATAGTGGGCTTTTTTTCTCTAGAACAATGGTGTGTCTTTTCTAGCACACTGAGCTGAATCCACAAGTCAGCCTGGTGATGGGTCTGTAAAGGTTCCAGAATGGGAAGTGCTTGCTTACAGAAGCACGCCTCACCTTCATTTCAGAAAAAATACCAGCCTCTCCTGCAAATAGGGTATGAACTAACGTAGCATAATTACACATACAGGGAGACCAACCCAAGAGAAAACAAGTTAATTCCTTTTGTGCTAGACAAAACCTGGAAGAGGAGGCATGTTAGCTCCAGTGAAAGCTTATCAGTCAACATAGGAGATCAGTATGTCCCAAGCTCATCAGAGCAAGAAAAATCTCTTTTAATTAGACGCTGGAGAGCTATCCATATGGAGGAGAAATTCTTGTAAGCGATCTCAGCCTCACACACAACCCAGCTCTTAATTCCCAACGCTCTTCTCATACACACTGTCACCCTGAAAGCCTGGAAAAATATGGAGCAATTTAAAGACTGAATGTCCCACAGGTCAGAGGCTGAGACAGTTCTCAGAATGTTTACAGAGGTGGGGGGAAGTGTCTCCTGCACTTCAGAAGACATTTCTCTCTTCTTGCCCTTCATCAGAGAGTTTTGTGGGACTGGAGGCAGTGAGGTGGGGTGTCCCTTCTCTCCATCATATACAGTGACATTCACCTCCTCAACGCATCTGTAAGAGGCAAAGGGCTACACTCCTTAGGCCAGAGGCAGTTGCTTTGCATTTGAAACATCTTTATTCTCTCCCTGGTTGGCTTCCAAATCAAATCTGTCTAGAAAGCTCCTGACGATCTCTAATGGGGAATCAAAGTAGACTTTAAAAGTTTCGGTCAAACTTTATAACCTGAAAGATAGCAACTGAAGAATATGCAGAAGTCTACAGAATGGGTGGTTAAAATACTTTTCTCCCAAAGATGACATATGTTCTGTAGCTGCACAGTCAAGTGCTTCCGGACTCTTGGGCCAGCAGAAATGGAAGGCATTTTCTTCGGAAAAAGTCTACCCAGAAATACATCCCCCGGCAGCCTGACAGACCCCGTTCCAAAGAACGGCAATGACAGATGTTTCAGAGGATGCCTGTCAATTAGCTAAGCAACGAAGCCTGAAAAAAAGTTTCCAAGCTTGAAACTTAGCTTCATCTCTAAGGAACTAGAGGTGATTTGAGTAGCCACATAGCAGTGTGAATGTCCTGCAAACAGGACAATCCAGCACAGACGGAAACCACACACAAATACTGCAACGATACTGGAAGGACTGTCCTGTCTCTACCTTTGCTGCAGCATAGGTCCTGGCAGTACTTTAGGGAGAGCTGGCAAAAACATTTAAAGAGGAAGCAACAATCCCTAATGAACAGTTCCATTTAATGGGAAAATTCAGAGTGATGGTGAATGCGACTAATCAGCTTTTTTTTTTTTTACTTTACTTTTTTTCTAGATATAAAACAACAGTATCACCTATGAAATCACTGTGTAAAATAAATAAATGCATCTGGATTTATACATTTTAAATGCCAGTTGATACTATTTGCTATCTCTTTCGTTGTTAATCAGCATGGTGAGAGATGGGTATTGCTCCAACAGAAAATGGCATCACTCCAAAGAAACCGTTGTAAGCATTTGGGTCCTATATAAATGACACAGAGCCTGCAGTAAGTGAAGATATGAACGTACAGTGACTGAGCTGCTTCACTCCAGCTCCCAAGTTTTGGGGTGTACTAATATCATACCCCGTTAGGGACCTAGGACCAAAACACTGCTGTGTAGGGTAAGCCACAGAGCCCACCCGAGATGTGGGCAGGTGTGTGGAAATGCAAGGCCTCTCTTACTCTCCTCTCCAGGTGTTGTTCGCAAGCACTGCTACGCGTGATGGAGAGCAGCTTTAGAAGAAGATGAGGGGTGTCTGTAGCTCCTTCCAGTGGGTCGCGGGAGCCGAAGAGCCACCCAGAGGAAAGGAATTTTCTCCCTCCAGCTCTGAGCAAAGCGGGGTGTTGGGGATTCATGACTCAGGCCATGATTCATGCTCTGGTCTCCTTTCATTTCCGGAGCAGCACGCTGCTGTTAGACGAAGTCAGAGAGTGAAGTCAACAACCAACCTCTGAACAGAGAAGAACAGGAGGAAGAAGGAGGAATTGCTCACCAACTGTGCAATGAACAGCAGGCAGGCAACCCAGGGAGGGTGTTTTCAACTCATATTTACCTTGCCCACAGCTCTGACCCGTCTGGTTCCAGCCAAGGGCGTGAGCAAACCTTTGTCCTCAGTTTCCTTCGCATGGGTGAGCACCTTGAAAGATTTGTTTGCTTTTCAGATTTGAATACACTCTCACACTCAAAACGAAATAATCAAACCTCTGAACTGCGGAAGGGGTCAGGTGGAACTGGTGGGAAAATCACGCAGCATTCGAGCAGGACTGCCAGCCAGCCAGCCCACGGCACTCAAAACATACCAGGGATTTCCACACAGCCTATCGAATCTGGCCTCAGTTTCTGTTTGCTTTTCTCAGCTACATGGTACACCTTGTTCTCTCTACGCTATAAAAGCCTGGCGCTGGGGCACCAGAGCAAGCACCTCCATCCAGTGCTGGTGCAAAGCTGAACACGCTGGTGGCGGGAACTGCACTGAGCACTGACTCCACAACACCTCAGACCTCCAGCACTTTAGCTAAAGAGCTTTCTGTAACTTACTCCCTTCAGATTAATGCCAAGTGCAAACTGGACCTGCTGTCCCCGTTACAGAAGGGCCAAAGCGCGTCCTGAGACAGGCGGGTTGCAGCGGCACCAAGAGAAATGCGAAGCTTTAGCACAGTCCCGCAGCAGGCTGGGCTAGGCAGCAACGCAGAGGGAGGACTTGCTTTTGAAAAAGCTGGTAGGGTTGTGTAAACACAGTGTATTCAGGCCTGATTTACCCAGATGTAAATTCTAAACTACTGAGCTGGGATTAAATCACTTGTAAAAAGTGATTCCACTCTGGTCTTACACACAGAAAATAAATTTATCTTATAGTTGACCTTGCTGTACTTAGACCTACAGAAGTCCAGTGCTTTGCTGAAACACAGGGTTTGAATAAGGTTAATCTAGAATAACCAAAACAGATAAGCATGTTTAGCTCAGCACCCAAACAGCTGCTAAAAGCTGAGGAAAATGGGCTCAGGCACCGCCTGAAACCAGCTACGTTTCTGCAGCTTTCCAGGAGCTATTCTGAGCTCGGCCGGCATGGTTTCTATTTACAGACACGCGGGGTTCAGGCCACTCACTCCCGCCAGTGGGTGCAGGCTCTTTCTGGGAAAAGAACACGACTTAGGGTTTCAGGAGCCTTTTGTGCAGAGTGCTGCCACCTTATGGCTACTCTGCTACTCTGGAGTAGAGAAATTATTACTTTAAAACTTCATGGAAAAAAGGTGTTCAGATACTAACAGCCCTGTTACCTTTTAGCAATATTTTGCCTTGCTACATATGTAAGAACCTTTGGAGATGTTCATATCTTTGTTAAACAACTTGGTCATTTATGTTATATTAGAGTTACAATTTTCTGTTAGCATGCTTTTTTCAAATTCCTGTCTCATCTGTCACAGTAAACAACATTATTTCTAGTGGCTTTGTTATAAGCTCAGTTACATGATTCTGAAATGTCAGAAATTGTTTCCAATATCTTTGTCAGTATAAATTATTACTGTATTTTGAAAGTCTTGCCTTGTTGTTGTGTGTGTTTCTTACGGAAATAGGAAGGAAATTTAAACCAACAGTGTCCACTCACACGTAAACAGAAACAGTGGAAAAACAACCTTATACAGAACGATTAGTGCTTCTACAATTCTTCTTAAAGAACTGGTAAGAACTGTCGATATTACATATCTAACTAAAACCATGCAAGACTAAGAACATGTAAATAGAACCACCTCTAAATAAAAATAAAATCAACTAAATCAATTCCGAGTATTTTGGCTGAGTAATACCAAAAGGATAAGGCAGGGCAGATTTTCCCTAACAATGTTTTCTGGGAGTTCAAAAGAATCAATCATATAAATACTGTCAATAATATTTGATCCACTGATACCTTATGCTGCTTATCTCATACGTTTGCAACTGCATTGCTGTGCTTCAGTTGGACACTTAGCACACAGAATTACCATAATTTTAAACCTTTTTTTTTTACTTTAATTCTTAACATTTTGTAGCACATCAGTATGTCACAGGAGGCCACAGAGTCATGCTATCTATCTGAACCAATAAATTAACAGAAATTTCAGAAAATACTGTTGCCACAATAGTACAAAGCAGAAGGCACACCACTGCAAAGGATCTCGTAGATGTTGAAGATGTGTCCTTTCACCTTACACAACAGTGTTAGTAAACTTATGAAAAATCCATCATAAGACTACTCAGACTATTTAACTCTCTGGCAGAGAGGCAAATAGAAAGTGGCTCTACTCACCTTTATGGCATATGCAAGAACTAGGTGAATTCTGTATTATCCAATTTGCAAGGAAATAAGTTCCATTTTACTGTGAGACCCTCACCTACAGTGGTTTGGTCCTGTCACTCTTACTAGAAGACTGTTTCAGAGACTTCACTCTTCTCATGGCTGGAAACCTCCTCAGCTCCAGCCTGGAGGGACTAACTTTCAATTTATATCCATTTGTTTTAATGACAACATTGTCTGGTAACTTAAATAACTTCTTTCCTTTCCTAGTATTTGCCCTGCCCTTCTTTCCCCTCCCCTCGATGTATTTATAGACAGCAATTGTATATCCCTCATTCTTTGTTTTGTCCAGTACTACCTCTCTGCATTTCTTTCAATGCTCTTTCCTAATTATGGGTGACAGACTGTTCAGAGTACTCCAGAAGAGCTGCAACCGGTGCCTTCTACAACGGTGTCTGTACTTAAGTATCCCTCCTTAAGTCTCCTGCACTGTATCTAAGGAGGACCATTTTTGCCGTTCCTATGGCTCCATCCCACCTCTCTCAGCATCCTTCTGCGACTGACCAAGACATTATGGTCTTTCTCTTGCCCAACTGATAAGCCACAATTTATAGCAGAAATCGTTTCCACCTCAGTTTGTGTGTGATCTGGCACTTGTGCTATTAAATTCTACCCCACACCTCCAGCTCTCAGGTTCCCCCACAATATGTATATAATGGTATGGAGATTTTTCTCATCTGACCATGCCACTTTTAGCAGCAATGAAAGTATTAATACTTTCAGAGACTAGCTGAAACTGTGATGTTTGAAACTCTCTACCCAACCTTTAGGTAGCCCAATAATTCCCATTCCAGAGCAGATGGTATCATACATACATTTCCTCAGCCCTTATGCATTGTATTAAACTTTTATTGCTTTCATCCTATTTTCTCCATTTTATCTCCACACCCCTATTTATTCTTTCTTGCAAAAATGCGTACAAAATTTCCGTATTACTAAGGTCAGATTAATGAAGCTGTAGATGTGAGGTCACTTTTTCCTCTGCTCTTCTCTCTCCTTTGTTTTGGCAGATCTTTTAAGAAAAACTTGCTCCTGTACTTGAAATTTAATTTGCTCATTCTTTCAGCATTTTAGGATGGATAACAGACATCATTCCTCTCTGGGCCTACTATACTCTGGATTTACTTTTCAAGTTTGTAAATGTTAGCTTTTATTTCTACAGAAAAGAAGAAAAATTGTTTATTTGTTTTGGGCAGCATCTACACAATATTTCATCTCTGCCCCATCCTTGCCACATACCAGACCCCCTTTTGTTTGTGTGGTAGAAGAAACTTTCAGTCTTTCCAATTTTGCTTACAGACGGTAAGTCTGCAAACTTGACAAATCTGACTGCACCCTCTGCTTCTTGGTTCCCAGGATACCGTTTTCACTGATGACCTGGTATGGTGGGGTTTTCTTCCCCTATGACTTTCACCCTCTTCGCTCACTCCTAGTATCTTTTTTTTGAAGGATTTACTCATCCAATAAGGTGCTAACGCCCTTCACTCTCTACTCACAGTGCAAAGTGCGGATTTTTAAAATATTATTTAAATTAAAGAAATTCTAATACTCAGATTTGGAACCTTCATCCACTTGACATTGCTAACTAGTTTCTTTAGGTACAACACTTCAGAAGGACAGATTTTGAGAAACTAACAGGGCTATTCTTGTTTATTCTTTCACTTATTTTCAATTTAATCAAGTTGGGATAACTTTAGCTAGGTTATTTTCTACAACCAGCTGCTCTATGTCATCACTACCTAACAAAGACCACCTAGAATAGCATCATGGTAGTCCAGTGACTGCTTAGTGATGAAATCTGCCAGCTATTACACCCTGGAATAACTGGCTCTACCATTATCAGTAACATTGCTTTATACTCTATTTCTGAGTGGTTAAAATCTCCTGCAATGAGACAATGCTTGGAACTTTCTCTTTCATGCTTGTAATCATCTGTGTCAGGTATGTGTAACAGTTCCTTAGCGGTCCGTCAGAAGACCTTTAGTTTGACAAATTCCATTCTGCCCATGCCACCTCTCTCCGCCTCTGCAGGAGACTTCATTGTTACTGAGTGATGCCTCTGTACCTCTCTTCTTATTTCTAGTTTTCTTACCAGTCTACACATTGGTTCAAGTGTATTTCAGTCATAGATTACCCATCCACCATACTTTGCTATTCTTGGGAGATTCGGGGTCATCCTGGGTGCTGCAGTTCTAGCCTGCCTCTGTTTGCACACACAATTTTTGTACACAAACATCTTGGCTCATCTTCTATGATAATGTGCAAATTTTTTTAATTACGTTGCTCATATCCCTTTTATTCCTGACATCCAGGCCATTAACATCACATTCCTACCTGCGTCAGTACTGATTTTTCCTGTCTATTTTGCTCCCAATCTGATATTTCTTTCTCCCCCATATATTCACCGCTTTCTGCTTTTCAGAACCAGGCGTGGAAGTTACTTACAAGTGCCCCCAACCTTCTCCCCTATTTCCTAGCTTACAATCCTTTTACTGATTATACTGATATATAAATATATATTGTTATCCTGTATTATTTTGTAGTATGCTACATGATGTAATCATGTTATACTGTACCGATGTAAATTATAGCAAACTTGGTTCCAGAAAATTAATACCACGTTTGCTCCGATGGAGTTCATCTAGTTTCTGTGAAAAATGCTCTTTCTTCTCAAAAGTTAAATGCCCTACAACACTCCTCATAACATCAATTCTTAAGACATCTGCTGCTCTTTATTATCTTGCATGCTTTAACACACCCTATTCAGGAATTAAATGCTGCAGTGGGAGCTTTTCCTTCAGGACAAACCTACTCACACAGATTTCCCCTGTTTTGTGTTCTTCTCAGTGCTCCCTCCTTCAGTCTTTTATCCTACAACGTGAGCTGGTACAAAGTTATATTTCATCCCAGAGATGATTGCATTGCCACAGATGCTAAAATGGCTTCTGTTTTATAAATGGAATAAATAATAAAACTGCACACACATACTGTGTGTACGTCTGCCCGGAATACAATCATTTTAGCTTGAAATTATGCCGTAATAGTACTGCTGACTTTACATTTATGGGGCAGTTTTAAAATAGCTTCAGTTAAAATAAATGTATTTTTGAATGAAAGAGATAAAGTGAAAGCCTGAATATACTTTTGAACTTCAGTAACTGTGTGAGATGTCTCATCAGTTCTCCTGGAGATATTTTAGTCATTCGGAGTTAATCATTACCTGAAATTATGTGAAAAACCTATTCAAAGCCAGTCTACAATACAGTGTTGTGTTAGGGAAGAAATGCAGACACTGAGTCATAGCTGTCAGTTATTTATTATGCTTCAGTCAGTTATGATGTGATTTTTTCCAACATTATTCTTGCTTTTGATTTACAGTAAGATACTGATCTGGTGGATGAGACTCTCTCAATTAGAGCAAGACCCTGCCCACCCTAATCAGGAGAGATGTTCTAGTATCTAACTACCATAAGGTCACTACAAAATTTTAAAACTGTCTGAAAAATATACATAGGGGTAAAGAGGTTAACGAGTTAACATTAATTTGGAAGAGGCATCTGAATGCCCTTTTACATCAGTGAATGATAGCTGTGCTCAGTAATGTCTGAGAGCAACAGGAGAGACCAAGGAAGAAAACACTGGTGCTATGGTTGCACCCGGGGACCGTGCCAAGCCATGAATGGGGTTATAAGCAAACCTCCAGGGAACAGCAAACACGGGTCCTGGGCTAACACACCGGGGGCGCCTCACCCTGCGTTTTCTACAGACACAGTCAAGAGCAAACTGGTTCCTAACTCAGGCACATCAGGTGCTTACTGCTACACAGAAGAAAACTGGGCCAGGAAGAAGTCAATCCGACATATCGTTTGTTCATTTTATTTTTCAGCTCTCTTTCTGGACTTTAGAGCTAGGGAAGTTCCTCTCTTGCTCTGTAGTGTGTGAACTTTCTTGCATGCAGGAAAAACAAAAATGCCTTCTTCCGCCTATGTCACGTTAACCTGAAGATAAAAGTGGATGGGTACATGACCTACAAGTCAAAATCATGGTAACGATTTCAAGCAAGATTATGTAATAAATAGTGCCAGCAGTGGACTGAATATGCTAATAATGTCTTATGGAAAGCACATATTTATTGTGTTCTCATGATGTCATAATTTTCTGTCTCATTTTGTGAAAGTTGATCAATATTTATGGTTTTAAACATACACAAAAGCAAAAAAAAACATTGCAGTTATTTATTCAGGCTGTGCTGACACACAACTACTCACGATGCCTGCGCAGTCACATTACTGATAAAAACCACTCATTTTTACTAGGTCTCCTTCATCATCAATTTGCTCACGTGGGGTAATAAAGCCTATTTTTCCTTCATCCTGAACTGATATTTATGTTCTCATGTGTTACCATCTGATTCATCCTTACCACTTTCATAGGAGTATTTTTCTTTTCTTCCCCTGCTGCTTCAAAAACCCCCTCTTAGATTTATTTGCTATGCTTGTGTGTTGAGCAATGATAGTTTGATTTAGCTCGTGCTTCTGAACTTACATATTAACGAATCTTTCAAGACTTGGCCTTTTGCTTACATTCTCCTAAGTTCACAGTCTTCACAGTATATCATTTTCTTTATGATCCTGGTACTGTGCTTCTTCTGTTGTTATAGTGATGCTTGAGGAAGATTGTTCCTTGGAAGAAATTGCTCCTGTCTTGCAACCAGAACCGGTCCAGGCTCAGGGTCAGACAGAGCATCACAAGCTCCAATCTGGGCAGCCTTTCTGGCTGAAGAAATTCCTTAGTGCAGCTCTTGTGGGAGAAATCTGTTAACCTCTTTCTGTTTATAATGTCTATTAATACTCTGAATAACAGTACAGGCATCACAGAGGCCTTGATTTGATTCTACAAGGACAGCAGGTAAATATTGCCAGGGAAATAACAGTCTCGTGTCGGGAACAGGGGATTTCCAAATCTGAGCCTGAAAGCCTGGGTGGAGGACAGCCAAGCACAGGAGGTGTGGAAGCCAGGAAAAGGTCAGAGAGGGAGCAAAGCTTGCTGAAGCCGATTTTAAACAACAGTTTGAGGTATTGGCTGTGGTTTTAATACCCATTGCTACCAGATGAGAGGAATTGCTGCTAGTATGGCTCTGTGGGACCGAAGGGGGCAAGAAGCATCTTCTGGTGATGATAAGGATCACCACTACAAGTAGGTTTTCTGCCCTGGGGAGGGACAGCAGCATTTGCAGTCCTACCCTCTAGATGGTTCTGCTAAGGGAGGGAAAACCAACCTCTATATGACCTTAATAAGACACCTCTGCAGACACAGCCCGGAGGCTTTATCGTACAAGTGCTGTTCCTAGGTAGTCTGGCAGGGTCTCATTTCAGGGGCAGCTAGCGCTAAATGAAACCTCATTTTGATCAGGCTCTGCCTCCCAGCTGACAAGCCTGCAGATGGCCGAGTATTGCCTTGTCACAGCCTTCAGGCTGTCTGGGTGCCAGCAATGGGAAGCAAACCCTAAAGGAGAAGCCTGGCCTCAGGTTTGCAATTCTGTACCCCTGAGAAAAGGATGAGAACCGCTGCAAAAGCAGTGCTGCTCTGGCTCTGCCGGTCTGCTGAACTCATCCCAGCTGCTTCGGTTGTTACTGGAAGAAAGTGCTGAGCAAGTGTACAGGGAAAATCTGATGCATTAATTTGTGTTTTCTTATATATAGGATACCAGAGAGCAAGTTGGATGAGAGTTTTGGATACCATTGAAATGCTGACCAGGTCACAGAAGTTTGATTTAAGAGGCATATTCCTATCTTCCTAAACTTTCAAAATGAAATGTTTCAAAACGACAGGACAGGCATCTTACGAATTTCCCCAAGCCCCTTCACTCTTAACAGATAGTGTGAATGTTTTAATTAAAGCTTTGACGGAGAAGTAGATCAGGACTACTGTATCATTTTCCTTTCATGGCATGCTTCAGCAAGCTGATGCAGATTGCTAGGTCGATGAGATATATCAATATTATAAGACACACCATGTGTCAGGCCGAACACATTAAAGGCTGATATTAAATTTTAACATAGATCATGAATCACTCAAAGTTATTCAGCCATCCAGAATTAAGATGAAAAGTATGAGTAACAAGGGGGTTTTTTTGTTTTGTTTTTATATAAGCAGGAGGATGAGGCACCTGAACAAAGGTTCGTATGAGACAACAACTTTAACTCTGCTCATGTAGAAGTGGTTCAGACATTTAGATCGCGACACAGAAAAATCTACATTTGCATTTTGCTGAAGACCTCACCATAGCTTTCTGAGAATTAAAATTTTGACAACTTGATTTGGGGGGAGCCTGTTAAGAACATGAATCTGGTAAAAAAAATAAAAATCTGTGTATATATAAAAAACCACAACAACCTTTTAAAAAAAGTTGTCCTTTACATCTCCCAAAGAGAGAACAGGTAGTGTTCAAATTGAATGCTGCTTTACTCAGTCCTTCTCTTTTTGACCACTTACTGGTATTGTTAGCTAAAGTTTCTTACAAAGGTGTTCAACTGTAAAATTATTTTGGGTTAGATCTCAACCACACAACTCGGTCACTAAAGTGACTTACTGCATTGAGTAGTCCTTGACTTTACTGGCACTAACATGGACCGTATGCCCTACAAATTGTAATAAGTATTTACATGATCTTACATACTTTGGACAATATGTTATCATGATTCATCATTCCTTATCTGTCTTTATTTTTTATGATTTTGGTTTTTTTATAGCTCACCTCTGTCTAGACCAAGACGCAACTCCTTATAAACACAAGCTTAATCATACCTAGACATGCAAGCTCAGCTGGGCAAGTAGGAGATGTTCTTTAATACTTCTCATCAGCTTAGCAGTTTCCCTTTCTATTTCAGTAGCATGGAAATATTTTGTTCTCAGAAAAAAAGCTTTATTTTTTCCTCCTTACTGTAGGACGTGCATTGATGAAGTATCTGATGATGACGTTCACTGCTGACTATTATTAAAAGTACTTGCTGCAATAAGATTACTCATTCACTTTCTGTACATTTTTGGTAAGCCTGTGGTACCTCAGAACCTGCCTCTGTCACTGGGGACAGGACAGAAGCACTCACAGAGCTCTACAGCTCTGCCAGAAGGAAGAGGACCGTTTTTTGGCATCCTGAATAGAAGTAGCTCTGTAGTGAAAGACCATTGTTCAAAAATGGCACAATCATCAGAGATGGTGGCACAGCAAAAGAAGCACTGAGAGCACTGCAGCCAGAGACGCAAGTAACAGGTCTATTCATAGCAGTGCTTTTCCCCAGGGGATGGCGTCTTGTGAGTGACTTCATTAACTGCTGACAGCAGACAGACTGCGCTGCACTGGGAGTGAAAGGGAAACACTCATCAGATGGCCCCAGCCACAACTGAGGAAACGCACAGAAGAGACAACTGGCAAGTGTGGTGCTTTCCTCACTGTTCAGAAGAAGTTAGTCACATCCCTAAATTTAATGCTCTATTCCTTTCCTTTCGGTACAGCAATCTTCTTTTGTACAGACTCACTGTTTGCACAAAGGGCACTGCTGTCGATTCAACGCGCTCTTGGAAACTTCCCAAACTGTGGAAGGTGGGGTCTGAATTCCAGATCGGTTGCTAATTGTAAGGAGAACCCCCAAATATCTTGGCATTTGTTACTTTTAATAGTCAGGAGAAGACATCTACCAAACCTCATTACCTGTCATTCAATGCCATGCTGCGTTTGACCTCTCACACTTCCCTCGCTGCGTGGCCAGCAGAACGTGTGCTCCCTTTGGTGTCTCTAGCACATTTACTCACAGAAACAGGGTCACACAGCCCAAATGACCTATAATCGTAGAACCAAGGATCCCCACTCCCTCCATGCACTTCAAAACATCCATCCCTATCACACCAACCTTGAGGCGCCTGCAGGTGCTCTCCAGACTTAAAAGATCATACTAACAGCTAAACAGCTGATAGCTGAAATACAAGATTTTCTACACACAATTACTTCCTACTTTGCTCCAAAAATATACAGAAAAACACATCGCCTTACCTCCCGTTCCCCAGTACACTTGAGCATTTTTCGGGTGCAGAACAGACTCTCTGACATTGCAGCCGTCCTTGTGCTGCAGCTCAGCTTTCCGCTGGATCACAGGGAGCTTCTCTTTCTCTGCATGGCAGCTGCCTTGCTCCTTGCCAGCCCTGCAGCCAAGTCTCCTTTTTCAAAAGCACACCGCCATCCTGCTCCTTCTAAATTCAGTTTTCTCTGTGAATTCTCCAGGCTCACCGGGTGTCTGTGTTTCAAACATTAATACCTTGATTATTGGCTTTCTTTAGCAGGTTTTCTACTCTCCAAACCCTAATTCCTTTAAAAAGTTTAAAGAAAACTGGCCTAAAATGCCATTAGTCAAAAGTCCTATTCTTCCCAGAGGCAACACTAATAGTCCTTCATATCCAAGCAGGCTATTTATAGGAATGGTGACAGTGTGTCTAACCCCACAGTACAATGAGCATGAGACAGTCCACACAAGACGTGATGATAGAGGCTGTTCATAAAATCAAAACTGGAATTCACGTGCTGTACGTCAATAGTGATTTAAGCAACCACTTTCTTTTCTCACTCCAGAGAGAAGAACTAAAAGCCCTCTTAGCACAGGGACACATAGCACAATGTCACGGGAATAATTAATCCATTATTTTAAAGAGTAATGTTGAAGCTATTCGGATTTTTAAGTTTTATATTCATTATAATCCTAATCCACTCTCTTTCTGCAATGCAGTGCTTCCACCTCTCAGGCACCTGCTTTCTGCCCAGGTCACACACACTTTCTGAAAGTGCTTCTTCCCCATAAACTGCATTGCAGGTTCATCTTAACAGGCATAAAAGTAGGTCCTTTGAGCTGAGTAGCAGAATACAATTAGTTTGGGATAAACAACAGATGAATCCCAGACAAGCCCCAACCCAAACCAGAAATGGCAAGGAAGCAGATTTACTTTTGGGTATGAGCAAGGAAGCATCAGTACCAGCTGGGTTGCGAATCAGAGCAGCAAACAGCTATAACACTCTTAGAATCATAGAATCATTAAGGTTGGACCCAACACCGCCATGCCCACTAAACCATGTCGCTAAGCACCTCATCTACACATCTTCTAAGGTACTAAGTGGGAAGCTGAGCATAAAGAGCAGAAGCATCCTAGTGTATACATCATTTCCCTGGGCAGGAGATGAAGAGCTGGGGAAGCACTGTAAGGAAAGGGAAAGCACGTAGAAAGCAGGCAGGGATAAGATGAGGATCTAATGTAGGGTTAGGGAAGCACTTGGTGGAAGATTGGAAAAGCCTGAGAAGAGGCAGGGAAAGGGCGTTACTTGGAGCAGGGCTGGGAGCTGCGGTGACTGGGGCACCCTGCGGTGGCACAGCAGGGTCGGCAGCCCACTGGCCCCTTCCCCATGGCCAGGCTGCCCTGCTACAGGGGCAAAGGAGGCCAATGCACACCCCATGGGCCTCAGTCCCAGCTAGGGACCCCTCACCACCAGTACTGCCACTTTCCCTCTATCTACAGTAATAAATAAAACAACCACCCCGTCCCTGCAAGACCCAGGTGGGAAGATAATAACTAGGTCATGCTCCACTCTCCCTCATCATGTCCACCCCCCCCCGGCCTAGGGCACAGCCCTTTGGGCTGATGCACACAGGTGGGGATGTAACGGGGCCCCATGCTGGTTCTCCCTGCGCTGCAAGCATGTAGCATGTGCTGCTGCAGAATAAACACTCTGTATTGTCCTCTCCCCCTCCCTGCCTTCAAAGAAATTAAATCCCTCACAAAACTTCACTCACTTTGTGCCTGCGAGTGACTCCCACCAGCGAGCTGGTGGCACAGCTCCTGTGGCAGCTGCAGGGTCCCTCAGAAGGTGGGTGATGTGGGGTGCTACAGGGCACCCCCACAAAGCTCTGCCCCACTCCTGCTCCGCTTGGTGTGTCCCTGTCCTCAGATGGGACCGTGCATGGCTGCAGTGCCATGCTCAGGCAGGACACTGTGGTAACAGCTGGAGGTTACTTCTTTACTGTCAGTGTCACCCATGCCTGTGTCTGCTTTTCGACAGAAAGTTGCCTTGGGCCAGAGATGGCTCTGCATTCAGTCCAGCCTGCGCTGGGATGTGAAAGGGCAGTGGCGGAAGGCAATTTCCTATGAGATCATCCAAGCTGCAGAGGTATTTCAGAGGTGAGGGAGAAGGGGAACAAATGACAAGCAGAAGAGGTTCAGGGAACTGGGCATGGACCCAAAGTGGAATTGATAGGAGAGGCAGTAAGGTCAAAGTAGGAGCAGCAGGTTATACTGTAAGAGAAGAGTCCCTTAGAATTGCATGGAAAAACTAGCAGAGGACAAATTTTGCTCTGAAGGAACAGTAACGCTTGTTGCCCCCTATAAACCCACATGATGGCTTTTCATTAATATGTCCCTTGAAGCTAATTAGGGCCTAAAGTTGTAAACTGGCAGTTGCTTAGGAGGCCAGAGGCACCCGGAGAACATGGATGTGGAAGGATGCAGCAAGAAAGCCCATCACGCTCCTCCAGCCAGGAGCCACGTGGGGTGGGCGGCACTTCCCCGCTCTCCCCCATTTCTGGCTGTCAGCTGCAGTTAGTCAGATACAGTGAGTTATAAATCGTCTTGGCAAGCTGTGTCCGGCACACGGGGTCACTGAGCAGTGTGCCCGCGATGTGCCGAAAGTGCGAGCTGCCCGCGGCAGCCGGGGAGCGCGAGGCGAGGGGGGCTGAGCCATCCCGCGGGTGACGGGTGAGACCCAGCGTGTCAGCAGCAGCACAGATCTCCCCCGACCTCACACAAACCCAGCAGCCCAGCTCCGTGTAACAGCCGCTGATATGCATTTATATGTATTTATATAATACAAATCATAAAGACCATTTTCCTGGGCTTTCACCATCAATGTGGTGCTAGGACTGTGACACATTGGGGAATTCTATCCCCCCCCCCAGCCGCTGATATGCATTTATATGTATTTATATAATACAAATCATAAAGACCATTTTCCTGGGCTTTCACCATCAATGTGGTGCTAGGACTGTGACACATTGGGGAATTCTATTAGGTGCCCTTGAAAATGGAATTTAAATGTCTACAGAATGACTTTCTAATAATAATCAGCAATAAAACTTCTCTATTGACCTTCTGGGCCATGGTCAGTACAGTGGAAAAGCGCAATATACCATTATGATTGTTTTAGCATAAAAGTACTGTTAATTTGTCAAAAGATATTGGACCAAAACCTGTAGATACTAGATAATTTCTTAAAACTGAGAGGGGTTTTTGCTTGTTTTTAGTATTTTTATTTACTTAAATAAGTGTCATCTCTTCCTAAGTGCAGCTCGCCAAATCCTCTTTTCAGTAGTGTTTCTAGCTACATTTTTAGCACATTATTCTTTCACTTTATTTTTTAATCTGATGATTCAAGGAGGACAGGTATGCAAACTCTGACCAGCCAGGATGCCAGACACATGCTGGGGAGGACAGAATATCCTCATTTCTCATTAGTTTTCATATGGGGCCTGAACATGTGCAACTCAGGTTGACAGTACATTGTTATAGCACTTACCTTTCGTGCACCAATTTAATACAGCGGTTGCTGCAGATGATAACTGTGATCTGTACTTGTCCCACGGGTGGCATCCGCTTTCTCTTTTTGGAGGAAACATCACATAAAAACAATGAAGTGAGCCGAATTTAGACTTTGATACCTAGACTTGCCATCTAATAGGTGGGACTGAGTCAAGATTAAGAAAGCAATGGACATTAACAGAATTAGTATGATTAACAGCTCTAGGGAAAATAATTTTTAAAGCTGTCTCACTAGCAGTACCTGAAAGTGCATTTAAGGTTTTTTTTTAATGATATAAAAAATTCACATGAAAAGAGAAAGACTGAGCTCTTCCAATAGAGATGGTTGGATTTTGCCTTTGTTTCCTGGAGGAATATATTGCTAAGAATTAGAACTGCATTTGTCGTTAGATAGGTACATCAGGGAAAAAGATTATCCAAGTTGTCTGCAGTGGTAGCAACACATTTCCATCATTTTTCTTTTTTTCTTCATACAGGCATAGAACTAAAAGATTAATTTCCTTCTTAAATAAAGTTGTGAGGCTAGATTCATCCCATATATAATTCTGTAACTTCTGATTCCGTTGATCGATTATGTTTCTTCAGTAATCCATAAGGATCAAGAGTCATGGAAAATTTGAAGGGAAAGAGGATGTTTGTTAAACACTACATGTGCCCTAATGCACAAACAATAACATAAGACCAGAAAAATAATTTTCCTGTAATAAAATGCAGCCTCCCCCCATCCCCCAAAATTCACTGCTTTTCTTCAGAGCAAACATTTATTGGCAATATAAACTGCCTTGAACTAGGTAAAACTTGCACCTGCAAGAACAGTGGTGGTAAACCAGAGGATCTAATATGCAATGAACAAATTACATGTAAAATTATTTTTGACAAGCTCAATGAAATCAAATGCTGTCACCGCTTATGACAGTCTACCTCACTGACCATATTGAATTTGCCTAGATACATTCCTGAGAGCAGAAACTGCAGGTGCCTGGCATAAAAAGTCTAGATATAGAAGCCCAACAAACTCCCATGTATAACTCTGCCATGCAAAATTAAGTACCTGCATATTTTATGGGACAAATTCTTCTGATGGATATTTATTCAAGATAAAACTTATGGCCAGAAATCTCAGGTCTGTGTTCTTGAAGATATTTACTTAATCTGGGGCTAAGACTTTGGGTCCAACTAGTGCTAAATTCTTCTACCACTTTAGAGCACGATGAGCAAATATTGCCTGTACTTGATTTGTAGATATAAAAGATGTTGGAGGTGGTGGTGGAAGCAGTTTGTATGTTATTACTTCTATTACAGTACTACCTCAATCAGAAACAGAACTTTGCGGTCGAACTTGCACAAATATCATTAGATACAACTCATACCCCAGAAACTCAACACAGGTGAATTAATTCCACAGCAAAAGAGGTAAATTTTGGGGTGCATACCATGCACAGAAGTTGCTAGAAAGGGGGCATGGCAATGGGGATGGACTCAAAGCGTGATGGAGTCTGTAAGTAAACAGCAGCACAAAAGAGTATGGACTGAGGAAGGGCTTCGTGATGCTGCCGGAGCGAATGAGCTTCGCTTCTGCTCTTTGGTAAGGGGACTACTAAGCACTGTGCTGGGGAGAAACGCAGGCACCGTTCAGGGTCTGCCCCAGACCAAGTACAGTGTCTTAAATTACTATTCAGAACAGAATCTAGTATTAAATATATGTAGCTTTATTTTATCAGTCATAAGCCTGAGTGGAGGGAAATGTAATGCAGCGTTAATAGTCTCAAAGTATTAATAAGGAAAAATTAGATCAGTCAAACTATAATTTTCATAATTATTAAAACAGTTAACTATTGTACCGTGCAGTGAACAATTAGAGGTGTCACGTGGGACTGAATTCTCAGCAGACATCACAGATCATTTCAGTACAACTTTACAATTGCTTTTTTTAAACATTCTTAATGCAGTAAAATACCTGAAAAAGCCAGAATGGGTTTTAGGCTGCATAAATGGACTATGACCTTCATTCGTGTTTAGAGAATAAAAGATATTAGTGATGCATAGTTACAGCAACCCTGACAAAACAGCTAAATTGTAACTTCAGGCATACTATTTTCATAGCCAAATCAATTTCTGAAAAACCTTACAAAGGACATGCCAGTAAACCTTTCATGTTATTTACACAAATTATCAAAAGAAATGAGCATTCACAAACTTATCTATATTTCAGAATGAATTATGTTCTCTTTTGCAGTCAGCATCAGTATTTTATCAAGCAACTTGTTGGAACCACAAGCCAATTATTTATAGATACATTTTTAATTCTTTAGTTGCATGTATTTTTTGTATCCTTAGCTGCAGATTACAGTGATAATAGGAACACACCTAGAATACGTGCTATGAAACTTTTAACCACGCATTGCACTATTTACCATTCAGGACAGACCTTTCAATTCAGAAAGTGCTGAATGCATTACCAGGCCCATTGTCCAAAACCTCTGCTAGCCATATCATTTATCTCTTTTGTGGTAATAAAGAGATTCCTGGCATTCTGGTATTAAGAAACCAGAAGTAATATATTAGTTTTACTTTTCCTCTGCTACTTACAAATGAACACATACGACAGAGCACATAGTTTAGAAGACTATGAAGATAGTGTCCTCTTGAATGACAGACTGTCTGGTTGATTTACATGAAATACCAAGTGCTCATATGAGAAAAGGTTAAAATTAGATTGACGAGCAAATGTGCTACCAGACTGCTGGCTGACAAATGGCAAAGTTATGCCAACGTATTACTTATTCTGGAGGCGCCCAAGAAGCAAGCAGGAGGATAGTAAATCATGTGCTAGAATACATTCACGTTTAGCATAAACAAAGAGTCCTCAGGGTCTGCAACAGGAACATATTAGCTATATGTAATTTATGTCAACAAATAAGTCGGTGGAACAATTTC
Source organism: Aptenodytes forsteri (assembly GCF_000699145.1). Lineage (NCBI taxonomy): Eukaryota > Metazoa > Chordata > Aves > Sphenisciformes > Spheniscidae > Aptenodytes > Aptenodytes forsteri. The sequence goes on along the minus strand of NW_008794888.1, from coordinate 3,448,047 downwards.
ATTATTCGATATGGAATTTGAATGACTCGTGTTTTCTTAAGTCAAGAGTGGGCTGCTCTACTGTCATTTAAATTAGTTCGGAATAATGCCCTGTTGAACGACTACATTGTTCTTCCAATAAATTGACTATTGTGCTACATCCTCCTTCCTCCCACCAGTTAGACAATGAAAATACAGATTAGTCATGCAGCTTGCCACAGTGGCTCTTAGATTAAAGTCTGATTGCTTCTTGGTCACTGTGAAGAGTAGTCTAGTTCAGTGGTGGTAACTCCTTTGTCTTTCTCCTTTCTTTTCAGCAAGTTCTGCTGAGATCCATGCTGTCAGCTATATTAAAATAGTTGATTAAGAAATGTTAGCTAAGGAAAAATTTTAACTTCTGTTCTTAAAATTCAGCAGCGAATATGCATTACAGACTGACCTTCGTGCTCTAGGCACTCAGCAGATCTGAAAATAAAGCTCTGTGAGAGATGGGTGCTAAAACCAAAACCTGCAATCAGAGATGCAGGACACATCTGTAAGCATTAGCTTTAATGATTAGCAGCTGGATAATGGAGATAATGAATAATAACCAGTCAGATGTGTCTCAATTTTGCCTATAAACTGGAAATACCATTCTGAAAGAGATAGAAACAAGTTAAATTACTGACAGCTGCTACTTTTTAAACTCATCCTATACACCTTAACTAGTTACTACTTAAAATGAAACAAGCTGTTACTTTATGAAGTGGACAACACAAAACTGTACCTTTCTCCCTTTGGAGCTAATGGAAATTCTGCAGCTTACTCCTGTGGAATTACAGGTTGGCTATAGAGTGAATTTTTCAATATGTGAACACGAATTAAATAGGAATTTACAAAGCAGACAATATGGGCTTGAACCTGCTCTTCATTGGAACAACTTCTTGACATTTTGTTAATATGAAACTATGCTAAAGCCTTAACAGACCCAAACCCATTTGCCAACCTGTTTCCTTAGGGAAAAGTGTTCTTATTCCCTTTCAAATCGGCATGACAGACAGCATGTTAGGGGAGGGAGCTAATTGTCCCCATTAGTCATCACCTTGTCAGGATGACTGGCAGCCAGTAGCCTTCAGGCTTGCTTGAAAAGCTAAAGCTAGTTAAGATCTTCTTAAGTCTGGACTGGAGAGACACCTCGAGACCCGCTGCCCCTCGGTGACACCTGAAAAGCTGGTCCAATATTTTATGCCAGGTCTTTGATATGTTTGGTAGTTTCTTCTTCTTCCAAAACTACTAGTCAGGTAACAGGGGAGGGGAAAAAAAAGGAATTCAAGGTTTGAATCGCAGCAGGGTCTCCTTCTAGCCTCCTCCCCCTGCAATATTATTCTTGCAAGTGATTGATGACCAGGGATATGCAGGAACAATTTGTTACTATCTAAAATAATCCACTAGGGTGCAAAATAGCCTCTATAAAAAGAGTAGCCATTTCTGGAACAATCTCTGCTTTTTAAAGCTCTGATATATTGAATGGAATTTACCATCGGAGCCTTCACAAGTAGCTGTTGGAAGCAGTTATTAAAGTAGGTATTAGGCTAGATTCAGTTCTTGTGCAAACAGTTGTAGCTCCCGTGAGTACGATCACACTGACAGGCTGGTTTCAGTCCTTTAGGCAAGAAAGAGGCAAAAAAGTGAGAGACGCTAGCAGAGCATCTGCTAGTTAGATCAAAAAAAGTCTGTCTTGTTGGCAGAGCTATTGTCCTTCGGTCACACCAATCCTAATTTGAGTCCTGCTTGCAGCAGCATATAAAACCTGTGACAAACATAGTCATGCTGACATTGAGGTGGATGCCAAAAGAAGATAATCACGAGTACTCGAGACTGCAAAGAAAAAAAAAACACAGAGAAGGAAAGCTTTCAGGCCTGAAATTTGGGGAGAAAAAAAAAGAAAAAAAAAATTGGATTTATGTCTTTTTCTCCCCAATCCTCATTCAATATAAAAAGCAATCCTCAAAAATTGCAAACACACGCCTGGATCAGATCCTTTTCCAGAAATTCAGGTCTGTGTCTGTGCACTGTTTGGCCTAAGGCTAGGGCGTATGCAAAACAGAGAAATACTTTATATTTTCAGGCTTACAGTATTTTTATTCATGAATGTCTATGAATTGTCCTATTTGTTCTGGTTGCTCTTTGGGTATTTTATTGTGCCTGATACAGCAATTTGGCCTGGTCCAGAAGTGATTCATCTAATTACTTTGAAGAGAGACAAAATCCCCGGCAGAGATTAACAGATGCTTCTTGTAGTCCACATCTACGAGCAAGATTGTGTAGGTCAGAGTCACTGGCCTTGCCTGGGGCACTGATGATGCACTATAAGGCTGAGTGTCCAGCAGAACCAGAGGTGAACGCAACAGTCTGAAACACGTAGGCAAGCCGATTCCCCTTGACCAAAAGGGATGCTACAAAAAGCTTCTGAGACTGGAAGCACTAACATCCTCTGTGGGTTACGGTTAATTTATTCATTAGATTCAAGCTGCACTAGAGATAGAGACAAGGCAGCAAAAATAACTGTTTCTGTCGTCCCCTCCTCCCACCTTCCCCATTGGTATTAGTAATCTGGATAGATACATAAGAAGTCATCTTTAATGACCACTGAAAGGTCTTCTTGAGTTAACTTTGCAAAAATGAGCAGCCTTTCTGTATCACCCCAAATACTTTGCATAGTTTTGTTTTGTATATAGATTTTTCATTTAGCCCCCAAGATACTAATTTATTTTCAGAGCTGTATTTACTTCCTGAAAAGGTGTTTGTTTCTTTTACACTGTGTTTTGAATGGATATATTTTTAATTGTCTTGGCTCTTGCGAAGATATAATAATAATAAAAAGGATGCTCCCAAGAGTACATGCAAATAGACTGGCTTTGAGTTAAAGGGAAAAAGGTTTCTCGGTTTGGTCTGGGTTGAATCTGTGCAGTCTGCTTGACTTCTCCAGAATTCCCTTGCTGTTTGGCTCCTCTTGTGTTCGTCTATCACATAGGAGCTACTTGTCGATTCTCCCTGACCCTGCCTGGAGCACTTGTGTTTTTTGGTAACGTTGTGGTTTTGATTAGATTCGTTTTTGTTCTTTTTTTTTTTTTTTCCTTGCCTGCTGGGCAGTGAAGGCACCCTTACGCATTTCATTAATCAAAAGAAAATTACAGCTTTTTTTTTTCCTCTGATAAAGACAATCCTATTGCTGTCTTAATGATGAGTAAAAACACATTATTAGAAATGTGAGCACTTGCATTGTATTGTGCAAAGGCAGGATAAGGTTTTGACTTTAATAATAGGTAACTATAAACGCACCATAATTACATACTAGGAATGGGAGTTCACCTTTTTTGATTATTTCAGCTTATAACGAAGATGCCCTCTGGTGGCTGCAAGATAAGATGTTATTTAAGCCCTCAGGTAAGAACAGCAGCAGTGGGACAGCTGGGGGATGGGGGTCTCCCCAGTCTGTCCCTGCCACTGCACTAGCAGCCAAAGGCAGCTGCAGTGGGGGGAGCCTGAGCTCAGGCCAGCACAGAGTGCCCCTCTGAGCCCAGGGCTCTGCACCGCTCACTCACCTGTGCGAGTCCAGCTAAACAAGAATGGCTCCCAGTGCCTGGGTTTGCTGATGAGCACCACATTGCTTAGGAAATTAATTGCAGCCTTGAAATGGGGCAGAACTGCGCATCGCAGAGATGATCAGATGATCGCCATCTGGAATAGATGAGCTGTGCATACGCTTACTGTAATACACGCAATGGTATGGTTTGTCCTGAATTATTTTCCCAGAGATGACTAGCTAGTTTCATCTGCAAAGTATTTTCAGGAGAGGAATTCACATTGCTTAGGAAATTAATTGCAGCCTTGAAATGGGGCAGAACTGCGCATCGCAGAGATGATCAGATGATCGCCATCTGGAATAGATGAGCTGTGCATACGCTTACTGTAATACACGCAATGGTATGGTTTGTCCTGAATTATTTTCCCAGAGATGACTAGCTAGTTTCATCTGCAAAGTATTTTCAGGAGAGGAATTCCTGGAACTGCTTAGGTTTTGTTTTTTGGGTTTTTTTTTTTTTGGTTTGTCCTGAATTATTTTCCCAGAGATGACTAGCTAGTTTCATCTGCAAAGTATTTTCAGGAGAGGAATTCCTGGAACTGCTTAGGTTTTGTTTTTTGGTTTTTTTTTTTTTAATAACTGAAATCTGGATTTTCAACACTTCAGTACCAAAAATTTACCCTAGAATAGAGGGTAAAGCTTTGCTGTTTCTAGAGACACCACAGTGAAGATGGAGCTAGACCACTCTCTTAAATACAGTTTACTAAGAAACAACTTTAAAACCAAGGGTGAAACTTGGGCTTGGTTTTTAAGATTTATCTTCCCACTCTCGTACACAAGCTTACTTCCCTACCGCTGTCTTTGTTCAATAACTTCTGTGGTTCAAGAGCTCATGGCACAGCGACTGTCCAAGTGGCAACGGGCTTTTTACTATGTGAATGAAGCCTGTGACTTGCTGATGAGCTGCCTCCTTCCCACTCACGTATTGAACCCTCTTCCTACCGACAGCTGGAACTTGTTGAACTATGGAAAGTGAGCAGAGCAGGGCTGGAAGGTCATGAACTTAAGATATACACAGCTGGTAACTTCTGGAGCATTTTATTCTACCAAGCTACACCAGCCCCTCTTAAAGCTGTTTGAAACCTAGTTTTCATTTTGTTCTGGCAAAGACAGCAACACTCGGAGCTCTCTGGACACCCACTCCTCCAGCTGCACTTGAATGATGTTTTCTTGACACGAGGAAGACCTGGAGCGCGTCACCCCCTCACTGCAGCCCCTGCCGCACACCTCCCTCCCCTCTCCCAGGGCTGTAGCAGCCTGCGCACCAAAGCCCAGCTCTGATCCGGCCCAGCTGCGTAACCTTGCCTCAGACTGCTGAAAAAAAAGCTGTGAGAAAGTCTGTGGAGAGATAAGAAAGTTAAATTACAGACAGGGGTAGAGCTGCTGAGACAGGATTGCCAGTAGCTCAAGGATTCAGGAGGGAAAGCAGAAACGTGGAAAGGTATAAAATCTAAAGGAAGAAAAGAGCAAGGCTAGTCAGGAAATCAGGTCAGTTTGTTGGGCAAGTTTGTTGGAGCTTGGCAGAAGATGGAAACGCGGTAACACTGAGGGTCTGCTCCGGGGAGCTGCATGGACTGACCCTGCCCAATGCCTGCCAGGCCAGCAAAGCCACCACAGGTACCTTGCTGGGTGAGCATACTCGTGCTTAGCCTAATGGCTCGTGAAATCCTACCTTTCTTTTCTGTGGGCTAGTCAATACATAACTGCTTTATGCCCCTAGTGATGTATATTCTGCTTACAGATTATCTTTGAGACTGGCTAAAGATACCTGAACAAACTGATACAAAAGTGAAGCTGTAACAAGTACCTGTAAATACACGTTCATATTTTTTACATTCACTGGGAGGCAAAAAAAGGAGCATCTTCTCATTGGTGGAAAAGTATTTCCCATTGGGGAAAGACTGAAGCATACGAAGGAAAAGTAATTTTCTACTTGTGCTTGCAAAAAGCTAAAACTATTTACCAAAACATCCTATTTACTAGTAAATTTTCTCTTGGCCTTCTTTTAAACCATTGTTTTAGTCCATTAGCCTTAAGTGCTTCACAGATACTGCTTAAAAACATCAGCCCTGTGTGTGAATTTCAGGTGGTGAAAATACTGGGGGAAATTCCTACGGCAGATGACTTCTTTAGGATCAGAAGAGTGTACATGCGGAAATCATTTTCCAAATGTTCTCTCCCTTGGTAACACTAGCATGCTAGGCTCTAAAACAATAAAGCTACTTCGAAAGCTGCCTGAGCAGGTTGATCTGAACACCTGTAGTGTGCATGTGGGAAGCCTTTAGGGTGCCACATACCTTCGTTCTTTTAAGTTCTCCAGAAATCTTTCTCTATCCCAGTGACGCTGTCGAAAGAGATCACGTTATTCAGCTGAAGGGAGACCGATAGAACACAGCAGAATTCAGAACACCACTGATGTAAGTACTGAGTGAGGGGATACTGTTGGACAAGGCAAGATAACTTAAACAGCTAAAGCTTGCCTGTTGACAAACTGTCTTTTCTTCTGGGACATGGAAAAAAAATCCGGCAGTATTTTCCCAAGGTATGATTTCTTCTTTACAAGAGAAATGGGCTGCACAGGTTTCTCGGATGGTAGATGCAGTTAGAGCCGTCCTGGAAAGGAAAGACTGATTCATTCCACATGCAGGCTTTTACACGCTCCCTCTGGTCACTGCACTGTAAATCTTTGCTGTTCTGACATCAGCTTGGCTTTTCTCAGTAGCTGGAGGAGAAGTTGCCAAACAGAATAGGTTTTGTATATCCTAACCCCTATTCTGGATAGAATTAATGGACCAAGTATGAAAGCCAAAAGCCTCAGATTTGTTTGGGTTAACCAATGCCAGAATTTGTTGGCTAGGGAATGATACAGATGATCTTTTACAGTTGAAAGAGTATGTCAGTGTTGCAAGTGTTTGGAAGGTAACAGCATACATGTCTTAAATGCCACCAAATAACACACTGGCTTTCACAATAAGGCACTGCTGGACAGGATAGGATTGAGTATCTTATTCCAACACATGTGAAAGTTTGCAAATAATTTTGGAGTGGTTGATCAAAGCAAAAGGAACAAGCGCAGTGAAGTGTGCACGGGAGGAGTAGGAGTACAAACTCATATAAATATTCTGGCACATAAAACGCATTTCTCACATGATGTTTCTGCAGAAAGTGAGGTGGCACAGTTTTAGTCAATCATCAAGTTTGTCTGGTATGGTGGAGGTACCATAGCATAAATCAAAGCTAGAAGGGGAGAGCAAACCAGCACTTTTCACGTTATTTTTTTTTTCCTGAGAAAAACTGACAAAGAGTACCAGGAAAGTGCTTTAGACTACTCTTGACTTACTCCACAAATATTCTAGGCCAATATATGCAAACAGTCCTTAGCAGGGCTCAGCTGATCAACAGTACTTTGTTACACTGCTGTTAATGCATTGTGTGCACTTGTCTTGCACCTGCCAAATTTAGCTCATTTAGAAAACAGAGAAAGATAAAAGATTTTGTTCAGTGCCTAAGGAAAGACTACTTTCTAATCGCTAACAACCAAAAAACAATAGGGTCTGTGCATAATCTTGCACAAAATACTTGTATCAGTTTAAAATCATCCTACATGAACATGATGCTTACCAGTATTTGTTCAGAGGTAAAACATTTTATTAACAGCATGTTTGCAAGTAGGGTTCAAAACAAACTGTATGCAACAGGATGGAGTCTAACATTTGAACGAGCCAGTTAGTAATAAATGAGTTTTATTATATATAATAAAAGTATATTACATAAAGACATTGCATTATTGCAGGTTGCCTGATAGAAATGATACACACAACCTTATTGTATCAGGCAAAAGGTACCAATCTGAAAGCATTCTTATCAAATATATTTGGAGTTAAGGTAAGAGAGCTAAGTTTATCATGGGTCTAATTAGAAAAGCAAACAGATAGCAAAAAGCCTTTCCAACCTGCATTATTCTGAATCTATTACATACCGCTTTTGTAAGGCAGTATTCATACTTAATTCAAAAAGACTGCTTATTAATTTGATATTAATTCAGTATAGTGGTGAATAGCAATAATGTAACAAAATCCTTTAAGTTTTCAGTATTCATCTTCTCATCCATTGCATTTTAGACAGGCAACATACTAGGCCAGTATTTAAATTAACAAAAAATGGTAAAATGGCATTTCTTCAGTTACAGGAGTCTAAATGTGTTTAGTAGTATACAGTGTGAGGGTTTTTTTTTTCCCCTCTTCATTAATAATAAGAGCCATCATTGTTGAGGATGTCTTTATTGCATAAGCTAATGTAAATCAAGTTTCCTAACCTCTAGGTGAGTCCCTTTTGCTAGCTCCACTGGAAACATTTATTCTCAGTATCTTGCATCAGCACAGTGCGACCAAAAGCCTGCAGCGTGACCCCAGCTGACCCACCCAGCAGGCTGCCTGGCCTGTCGCAGGGTTGGCGGAGTCCTTGGGATATGTCAAAACCAGGAGTATAACGTAAAAGGACTGTCTCCCAAGTGGGAGAGGGTTCTCCAGGGCGGCACAGCCTGCGGCGAGCGAGCCTCCCCTTTGCCTACCCAGCACCGGTGGCAAGGCGCAGGAGCCCACTGGATCACCCAGTCACTGCCCTCTGCTTCTGGGTGCACCCTGGGGTGCCCAAGACTAGGTCAGAGCCCCTCTCCTGCCATACGTGTCAATACAAAGCTATGTTGAGGACTGTGTGATTGGAAAAGCATTTGGCTGAGGAGACACGCTAGTCGGTATTTTACTCTGTTTCTTTTCCAAGCCTTACTTTGGGCAGAGCAGTCCTCTATCTGACACGCACCATCGGCAGTGGTGATCTTGCCAAAACGACAATAAAATCCAAGATTATCTTTAAAGAAATAAAATGCTCAAAGATTGCAGCTGGAAGGCAAACACTTGGGATAATTTTTAATTCCAGTGAAGTATTACCTCTGCTCTCCAGAACTGGGTATGCCAGCCTTGGGAAGACGAAAGGACTTTTAGGCAGCAATTCAATACTATGAACTACCAAAGTGACCCTCCATCTCCACCCTTACTTCTTGCATTTACAACTACAGTGTGCAGGCCTGGTTATATACAACTCTCGGTGTGGGCTGACACACAGAAGAACAGAGTTCTTGCATTCAAATCAGGTATTTCATCATGTATTTTTCATATGTCTTTTCCTGTTTTGTCTGAAAGAATAAGTGACTTTGTAATGTGGTTTGAAAGAGTTAAAATTTGATTTTAACAAAAGATAGAGGAGGGAAAAACCCAGACTGTAAAGCAGAAAGCAACTCCGAGCACTTCAAAATGAACGCAAAGGTTTTACCATAACCTGTTTGGGTTTTCCCCCAATAAAGGAGCGGCTGAAGGAAAACGGCGACGCATCTTCATTTTTTTTGGATCTTTTTTATTCAAAAGTTTTCAAAGAAATAAAACAGAAAAAAGCTAACAATCTAATCAAATTTACAGTTCAAAAATGTCTTTTGGCGTTTAACAACAAGTCCTAGGAAACAAAACTACAGAGTTATCTTGAACCGGACAAATAAGTTACCACTGGCAAGTTTGTGGCACTAGTAAAACAAAAATAAAAAATTAACTCTCTTGATCATATAGATATCTCTATGAAAATCTTTTTTTTTCAATCTGTACAAAAGGTCTTTCTTCATAAATTAATTTTTTATAATTTAATGGCTGTCTACTATGTGATTTTTAAGTAACTGATTATTTCTTTATGTACAGAGGTTAAATTTCCCAAATCTTACCCAGACAATGAGTATGGCACTTAGTTCAGACATTTCTGGCAGCAGCTCTTCCCTCCCTCTAACACAGCTATCATACTGCAGTTTTAATTAACGCAAAAACATCAAGTAGTGAGAGATCCAGGTTTGGAAAGTTACCAGATACAGGCAAGGTGCTGCAGGAAGTCTGGACTTTTACAAAGCAGTAATATTCCAGGGAGCATAGAACCAATAATACCACAACTTTTTAAAAAAAGAAAAAACAAAAACACATCTCTTATGACTATGTATTTCACTAGAATCTACACTTCTCAGAGCAGCAATTTACTTTTGAAACTATGAAATGTCACCGACATCTATACTCCAATACTCACACAAAATTTAAAAACTAAAAAATACTTGAAAGAAACAACTGCTTAGCCCTAGCTCCCGAGCTAGGATGATTTGGTCTGTGGAAACAGGGAGGGCCAGCAACCTGTCCCAATACAAAAGGAAATAAACTTTGAGGTAGATAACTGATCATATACAGCTGACCAGAGAAGTACACAGTTTTGGAAGACAACTTAATTTATCATTCGATTTAAAACATATGCAATTGTAATAAAGAGCTTTAGTAGCAGTGAATTATCTAATATGTGAAGTACAAATAACTGTGTATTTATGAATCAGGAATTTCATAGTTTCAAAATTGGTTTTCTTTACACTTAACACTTGTAGTGATGATGTAAAGTGTGGCACTGCTTGGATCCAAGTCTTCCTTCATGCTTTTGTGTCCATACATCAATTAAAATTATAAAACCTAAATGCAAATGTACAAAAAAGGCACATTCTCCTAACCGCAAACTGGTCCGGCAAAAATAAAGAGTACAGAAGACGTAATGCTGAGACAAATCAGAATTATTGGTTACTGGCTCTTTGTTCTTTGGTAAAGTTACCTTTTAAAAGTGCCAAGTCTTTTTATTTTTATTTACCTACTATAGAGAGCTAGTACCCAATCAATTATGCTTCTACTTACATCTCAGCGTATGTTTGAAAACGAGTCCTTTAGCTTTTGCCATTTTGCTGTAATAGCAACTTTTCTGTTTGCTAAGTCTCAGCACAATCCTCATCCTAAAGCACTATCATTAGTATAAAGGAAGGACAAAAACATTCGGTGATATCCCCACCCCAAACTCCCTACTCTACCTATGCTAAAACTAGAACATCAAGTTAGTTTCTGAAAAAAGGCAAAAAAAGATTTTACATTGCATCATACAGCAGAGTTCCTAAATCATTCAAACTACCAGAGGGAACTATTGGCATATGGCCTTACAAACAATTCATCCTATTAAAATTTCCCCAGTCAGAAAATGTGTTTCACACAAAACATTTTTTCCCCTCTTGCGTTTCACTACCTTACATATTATGTGAAAAATCATTAAAAACACTTACTACACATTAAAAAAGCCAAATTTTCAGCAATTTTTATTGACTACCTTTAAAAGCCCTATGCTGCTGTTTTACAAGGCATAATAGACCAGCTCATTTGGTCAAAGCATTCTACACCATTAGTTTGGACTACTTACTGAAACAGCTACAGCATTGAAAGATTTAAGGCAAATTGGAATTTATAGAAAAGGATAAGACACTTCACACTACATTAAAAGAAAAACAGAAAGCTAAAAGACCAGACACTATAACTGCAACACTGCACTAAAGCAACACTCACACACTGCAAGCACAGAACATCATCTTAGATGTTTTACTATTTTAAACTTCAGAAAACCCATTTCATACAATTAAGGAAAAAAAAAAACCCCAAACAAAATAAAAATAAACCAAAACACAAATTCTGTCATGCACGTGAATAAGTCTTCGTGGTCATCTGTGCATACCCAGAAATGTGAATTTTTTTTTTTTTTGCGTCATAACACTTGATAAAAATTTTTTTTTTACTAAAATAAACCTGTTCATGGGAACAGCTACTAGATGAATTTAAGGTTTTTCTTATGCACCTTATAGAACTTATAGCAAAAATAGTTTTAGTTGATTTCATTATAAATAACATTTTCAAGAACCTGTGCAAAACTGTCAATAATTCCTAAAGCACAATTGATCAGTAAAATCCATGATTGTTTCAGCCTTTGCACCCTTCTCCAGGCCAGGTCAACACTGGACATCTGCAACACAGAAAGGTCAGAGCTAGAGCAGTTACAATCGCATGGGTTTTTTCTAATGCAGCCGTCCATAAAACTAAATCGTTTCCTATTTTAGACAGCTGTGAGAAAACTATGTTAATCTGAGTACAAATTTGCGAAGTAACACAGGGGGCACTACAGGTGCTCGGCCCTTCCCAGGCAGGATAAGGCGCTCTGCCAGGATACAGCCTGTATTGTATTTCCCCCCTCTACCTCTAATACCTGTTCCGCATGCAGAGTTCCCACTGGGGAACCGTGAGACTGCATTCAAAGCTATTTCCTTCTTTGTTGTTTTGTTATTGTTGTTTCCTTTTAATTGACCAAAAGTGGTTGAGTGTGTGAGCTTACTCCTGCAGCATCTCCAGGGCTTTTGATCTCTGGAAAAGGAACACAACTTTCTTTCGGTGCGGCCTCAGGGAGACTATGTACAAGTTACAACAGCCAACGCAGAGACAGCTACTGTGCCTCCATGACGGTTAATACTTAACAGCAATTCAGGGCTCATTAAATTTGAAGGAAGACTTCTCAATTTACTATATTGCCATATGGGTTTAAAAAAATACCCAGCTAATGAAAAGAAGTTTAGACAATTTTTTAATTTCTCTAGGCAAGAACAAGTCTGGTATTTTAAGGTTTGTACATTTATAGGTGCATATTAATTGTAACAGGGTTTTTTCCAAGGGTCTGACTATTTTCACATAGTAGCAACTTTTTTAAAAGAAGCTATAAAGTTATTAAATGTAGCCGTTAAAGGAAGGACACTGTGTATTTCTGATTGACTACATCCACTTGTGCAAATGTGCTAGTTGTCATTTACCTCTTATTTACAGCAATATGTATACTGATTTTTAATAGCACATTCCCAAAAGCGCTGCATGTGCATTTAGAAACAAGTTTCAATTTGACAATAGTAACGAAGCTGCAACAATTAAAAGACCACAGCGTTCCCTGTATTTAGGGCAAGAAATAACTGTCAATTCCCTCCCCCTCACCTGTTTGAAAAACGACAAGTACCAACATGTTCCAGGGACAGAAATACCGAATGCCATACTCTGAGGCTGAAATCAATTGAGTAATATTAACCTTCCCCACGTGCCCACTGCCAGAGCCATCGCTGACACAGATTTCACTGGCTCCTACTGCATATAAATACAGGTAATGGTACTTCTCTGAAGAATAAAGTATGTGGAGGATTGGCTTACAGCAAAAGCACAGAATTGCTCACAGAGCTCGGTATTCTACACGGTCATCATTATAAAATGTGTCTCAGATGGCAACACATCTCATCCTTTCAGGAGACTAATGCTGCTCCTTCTGCCTGGCCCCAGCCTATGGGAAAGATACTGACGGGCTGGGAGAGAGAGGCAGGACGGGGAGATGACGTGCAGGATGACGCTTCGCCGTCTACCACAGATCTCTATTGGTAAGGAGGTCTTACATGCCCACAGGGGAGACTTAAGGCAAAACAAATAATTCCTTGAAAAGCGGTTAACACCAGCCAATAGCGTTGGCAGAGGAAACATGCAGGAGCCATGATTTTAACACCAGGAGATGGATAACGAGAGGAGTCTGTGGCTTTGCTTTCTCCCTGCCCTGGATGCAAATCAAGGACGTGGGCTTTGTCTAGATGCCGACAGTTGGCCAGACTACAATAATAAACACAGGTAATATGTTGTGCTATGCAGACTGTGCCATCTGTTGAATGTGCGGTTTCCCCATTGGTTGTTTCTATCTTTACATTCTTGAACATATAAGTAGTTCTTATGCCAATAACGGGGATGAGAGCAGTGTTGTCAAATAACACAGCTGACCTGCAAAATCAAAGGTAATGGCAAAACGTGTGTTCTGTTAGATCCATACTTTTTAGGGAGAATATCACACAATTAGAAGTTCCTCACACATCACTGATTAGGATTTTTGAGTATCTAATAAATGCTGTGAGGGCTGTAGAAAAACCCTTTTAAGATGGCCTCTAGCACATTATTGCACCTGAACAGAGTTTTTCAGTATGAGGTCTTACAAAATGTGATAAAAAAATGATGTAGTCAAGTTGCCTGGTTTACAAAGCACTCAAAAAGATGAGTTAAGGAACAACTAAATTCCAGAATTTTAAAACATGGAAGATGGAGAAGGGGATGGTTAATGCAAACAGTATTTTCAGGATGGCAATCTACAGAAAGCAAAAATTTTGCAGGGAAGGAGTTCAGGGAAAGCTAATGATTGGTTAGTAAAGAAAGGCCACGCAAGCAAAACCAGTAGGAGGAGGAAAGTAAAACAACTCTGGAATCAGAGCCAAGCTAGGATGTGGCTTAGAAATTAATTGACAAAATTCTGGACCAAACTGCTTTTTCCTAGAATAAAGGATGAGCAGGGAAGTCTTCAGGAGAAAGGGTCAGCAAGGATTTCTACCAGACCACCCGCCTGCCTGTGGTCTGTAAGTTAGTTGCAAAGCTGCTTCCAAATCTTACGTGTACCACAGAACTAGAGGATATTTTATGTATAAATACAGTTCCCTTTAGCATTGTGATTCTAGTATTTTTGCACTAATTCATTGTTATTCTTGTATACAGCACGCTGCCAAGATGAACAAATTAAAATACAACATAATACAGTTATGCTATAGAGAAATTATTAAAACACTATTACTCATAAGTCATTAACTCACTTCTGCAACCCATGCTTCCTTTCCTGGCTTCTAACTCTGGCCAAGTTCAAATTAACTTCACTGCCTGTCCCCAGATATTATCAGTGTTATTTATATGATATAAAGAAAGAATTTTCAATACAGAGTACCGCAAGTTATGAAATAACATATCTTTGAATTCACATCATTTATGTTACAGGATGAGCCCCTACCTCACAGTTACTTATTTTGCTGATACGTATATGGAGAATGGTCACTGGACGTCTCTACTGTAACCTGTTGTTGACCACTGGCTTCCTGCAAATAAAACGGAAGACAAGACATGAGAGACAAGCAGGCAGCATTACCTGTAATCTGTATTTCCATGCGACTCATGTGATTAACAGTCTTCAAATCTAAAGTCTTTCTAACATTTCTCAAGTGGGGTATTCCAAATTTGAGGTGATAACTTTGCATTGATTTACATTTCAGCAAATAGAGAAATAAAAATGATCATGCAAACCTCGTCTTTCCCCAGCCGCTTTGATGATAATTAAAAAAAACTTCTGACATAAATACATAGAGGAAGCAAATAACTGCTAGTATATTTTCTATCTGCAAATGCAAAAAATCATTCTGCCCCTCTCCTTTTGAGGGGCAGCAAGAAGAACGAGATCAACTTACCACATGTATAAACACTATTGCTTTGAGTACCATGGTGTGATTGGCACTAGGCAACACAAAGAATTGTAGTTGGGACTTCGCACACAGACCCCCAGAAACCAGGGAATTAATTCAGCTGATAGTGCTCTGGCAGACAGTGCAATCAGCTAATTACCAAAAGTCTTTCTCCGACCCACATGGGCAGATGCATAAACTGAACCAAACAAGTTCTGGAGTTTCTGGACAAATGGACTCTGAAATGAAATGTTTTTTTTCTTACAGGCTCTGGAAGAGACTGTCTAGCACTCATTCTGAATACAAGAGCTGCAGCATACCTTGTCTAGCTCCTCTGTTAAAGAAGTACTGACCTATGAAAGAGTGTACAGTAAGTCAAAATAGTAGACAAACTGTTGTCTACCATTTAGTTATGCTCTTCAACTGGACTTGCAGAGGGGTTTATTAAGCGAATATGCACAATATCCTGAGATGCCAGGGTAAAATCGGAACTCTTTGCAAAAAGTTACAATCATGGTCTGTTGGCAGAGAAGTTTGCTCACAGGAAAACTAAATGAAAGATCATAACTACAATATACCCTCTGGCTTGTTCCTATTGGAAGTTAGGTTTCACAAAACACAAAGTTCGTCTGAGTTATGCTCATATGGAAGACTGCTCCAAGTACTGTACTGCTACAAGTACGGGTCATTCTTTTTTATAATGCTAGTTATATTAGTTGAGAATAATGACACTTTATAGTTTTAATATACATTGTCTTCACAGTACATTCACAGTTACAATGTTATGCTTTAAACAGTAGCTTTCCTAGCAAAAAAAAAAAAAAATCTAGTATCATATTCATGTCTCTTATCTCTGGTCTTTTATAAAATATACTGACCTCAACAGGAACCGCTGCTGTCTGGACATGTGTATATTGGGGTATGTAGGCTCCTTGCATAGCTGTTGTGGCTGGCATGTACTAGAAAGACAAAGTCCATTAAGTTGAGTTAAAGCCCGATGTAAATTTAAGAGTATTCAAAATACCTATCATGATATTGTTTAATAGATATTGACTGTTTCCCTAAAGCAATATACATAAGAGAAAGACTTTTGTGTCTGAAATCAACAGGCTTTTCAGAAAAGTGAGGTACCTGTTTTGGGAAAACTCAAATTTAGACTTCAAAGACTAGGTAAAGGACTTTTCCTTCTCTGTTAATCCCGATCATCATCTTTTTTTTTAATTCTATCTTCTCAGGAAAGAAGGGTCTTTCAGTTTAGAAGCTAGCCTGCATCTCTTCTTCTGGTTTAGTTTCTGTTCCAAACTTTGTGTTCCTTTCTGCAACTCTGATCTCCTGAAGAGCAAAACCAACTATTTTTTCTTTTTTGATACAACTCCGGAGTTACCTCCTGGGTTCCTTTCATTTGCTTTGATCTATTTTTATTTACTGATTTCCAATTTCTGATCAGCTAATAGACTGAATAAAAACTGCTGAATATGATTTAAAAATGGAGACAGTTCTTAATATTTTATTGGATGAAAAGACTACTTAAAGGGTTACTTTTTTCCTAGACGCAAGCTGCACATGCATATTGTGATCTACACGCAGTACCTTCTACTTGTGTAAGTTCTATTTTGTATTAAATTGCTACATACTGTTCCAGTACTGCCTAATGAAAGATGACTCATCTGCTGCGTCAGAGGGCTTATCATCGATGCAGGCTGTAGTGACATGGTGTGGTCCATGGAGGGAGTCAGTACAGCACCCTATTAAACGGAGAAAGAAAGAAATGGTTGCGGCAACACTCAGATTTTAATTACATTTTTGATTTGAGAGTCTAAGTATGGGCTGCCCTTCTGAGGGGACATACCACAAGAACTCTCCTTAATCCCAGGCACTGATTCAGGAAGCAGGTCGGGGGCATTCTGAATATTCTACTTGAGCAGATGTGTTTTGCACGGTTTGGTAATGGGGTAAGAACTGCATTGGCTTCCTATTGAACATGCAACTGATGTACAATGCACTTGAGACACCTGCAGAAAACACTTTGTAAAATATGAGTTTAACCAGATGCTAACTTTAAAGGAAGAATCTGCACACGTTACCAGGTATAGATTCACTTAGCTTAAACTTTGGAATTTCAGGCTTTAGGAAGAAACTTTTATCTCATCTTTAGGAACGGAGGCTTTGGAGGAACATTTGTGTTAGGAGAATTCTACCTGTCACATGAGATGTTCACACACAAGACAGCTGTCCTACTTAATGGCTGGTTTCATTAGCACACACATCTTAGAAGAGTGGGTTAGCAATGCTGATTCTTTGTCTAAATACTAGCTACTGTGATGACCTTTCTATCACTCCTGTACCATCTTGTTAACTTCATAAAAAGGCTATGTCAAATTTTTAAACACTTGAGAATGCTAAATATGGAGGGCACACTCGTAAGGTTTCCAGAGTAATCTGAAATGGAGGGTTATCAACAAATTTTATTTTACCAATCATGTTCTACAAAGACACATTTCCAAATACTTTGTGTGACTTATGCTTGCAGAAGTGTTGATTAAAATTGATGGAGGCTCAAAACTAACAGAAATAATTGCAGTGTACTGAAAGCCAGTATTTTGAATCAATAACTAATCCTTAAAAAGAAAAAAGAAGAGAAAAAAACGTACAGAGTATAGTTGGAAAAACAACCATGCGATCAGTGTAGATGAAATGAGTCACAGGCACATCAAACACTAAAAGAATTTCCTGTCTGTAGACTGCAGGCTTCTCTGCAAAGCAAATGAGCAAGACAGCACCAGTCTTTGCACAGGCCAAAACTGAACTTAAGTCAGGAATCTAGACCTTTATTTTCAACTGTGAAATCTCATCCTGTATACCTGTGAAACCTCATCCTGTATACCTGTGAAACTAATACACCTTATAGCATTATAATATATCAGCTTGTGTCTTTCACAGCATGATTTGCAAGATTTTTTTTATGGAAGTCTGTGTTGATAGAGAGAAAAGTTAAACACAGTTGTGTGCATGTGTGTTTAACATCAAAAAACACAAATACAACAATTAAGTGTGTGAGAGGGTGTTCTGGTTCAGTATCACCTTCTCTGCATGCACAAGAAGAAAATGTTGTGCCAAGAAGATTTACATTCTATAATCTGCGTGGAGAGGTTAATTAAAGTCAAGACAATATCCTTTCTATATCTGGAAACAGACCTGTTTGTTAACTACAGGAGCGCATATATTAAAGTGCCTGTTATTATGTGTAATGCCCATCTCAAGAAACCTAAGAAGTCTCAGATATAATGGTACTTAATTGGCAAATGACATAGATAAGAAGCAAAATATCATGGGAGAGTAGAGATTACAATGCCTGACAGGCTGGTACAGATGCCACAGCCAAAAATGTAGGGAGACTAGCATTACTCATGAGCGGTGAAGCCAGAACAAGTTATGCAGGTTTTCTCAAGTGAGTGCCCATAATGTCATTTATATCACTACATCCATCTGTCTTTCACAAATTATCCAGTCTGAACTATTCTAGACCCATTCTAAAACCTCGGGTCTTCAATTCCAGCTCCTGATAAGTAAACGGTATGTAAACATGTGGTATTTGCAAAGTGCTTTTCATTTTTAAAAAAAAAAAGTTTCCTCAGGATGCTGACTTGGTAACTCTAATTGTCCTCATCACCTCAATACCCTGAAGGCAGCTTTCTTTTTTTCCTAATAAAATGAGGCCCCAGTTCAGGTTAGTATCTTTGTTTCTCTTTTCATTTTGATCCATGATTTAATCATGATGTAATTGTCAAAACTCTGGAAGTAATTGGGTGGGAATTGACCTATTTCCTATCATTTAAAGTATGTAAAGTATTTATAGTATAATCAGTAACACAACAACAGAGAAGCATAAAAACTTACTGGGTGCTGCATTATATATGGTTGAGGCTGCATCCAAGAAGGACTCTGAACCTAGAACAAAATCAGTATTTTATTTTTCATTTTAGCCATTGTTTTCCTGAATACTCCAACTGAGATATAGTAATAATTTCTTAAATCACATTAACAAGCCCCCTCCCTTATTTATTCACTTTTTAATACAATTAGTCACTCTATGGAGCAACATTGATTTCTATGAAAAGCGTATTTATTGTGCCTGTAAATCAGAAACAGGATTTTTCCTCAGGATGCTGACTTGGTAACTCTAATTGTCCTCATCACCTCAATACCCTGAAGGCAGCTTTCTTTTTTTCCTAATAAAATGAGGCCCCAGTTCAGGTTAGTATCTTTGTTTCTCTTTTCATTTTGATCCATGATTTAATCATGATGTAATTGTCAAAACTCTGGAAGTAATTGGGTGGGAATTGACCTATTTCCTATCATTTAAAGTATGTAAAGTATTTATAGTATAATCAGTAACACAACAACAGAGAAGCATAAAAACTTACTGGGTGCTGCATTATATATGGTTGAGGCTGCATCCAAGAAGGACTCTGAACCTAGAACAAAATCAGTATTTTATTTTTCATTTTAGCCATTGTTTTCCTGAATACTCCAACTGAGATATAGTAATAATTTCTTAAATCACATTAACAAGCCCCCTCCCTTATTTTTTCACTTTTTAATACAATTAGTCACTCTATGGAGCAACATTGATTTCTATGAAAAGCGTATTTATTGTGCCTGTAAATCAGAAACAGGATTTGGAGACAATATACCACATACACCTTTCAGAACAGTATACTATGTTTTTAGTGCAGGTCTCAGAAACTTGATAAAGTACACTGAAAGGGTTCAAACAGATGCATGAGAGGTTTCTGCTGTGTTGAAAAAGGAGGCACCTTCTGTCTTAGAAATTCCTTTGGGGAAAAGTAATTGGGATCTCAGAAGGTATAGCATGCCTTCTAGCGTGTTCAGAATAAAATAAATTACTGGGTTTTCACAAGGGAAAAAGAAACCAGGAATTCTGCTGAAATCCTGTTCCAGGAACAAGGAGAAGATTCAGGAGAATTGTTCTTCTCCAACACATTGCGGTATGTTATTCCCAAAGCACAGGAAGAAGAGAAGGTTCTGATGCGCATTCCTGCTCTTGGAGGTAGCATGTTTTCTCTCCAAAAACACTGACTACCCAAATACTTAAATTGAGGTGGGATGCCTAACTTTGCATGACAAGGTAAATTAAAAAGATTAAAAGGTAAACTAACAGGTTATATGGTTATCTTAGTTAAGAAGAACTGGTTGCAACAGCTCTTTGAAAAAGTGTGCTGCAAGAAATATTAAAGGTAAGAATGGAAACGTTTCCTCTCCACCTCCTGTAAGTGTGTAGGATAAGGCAAGATTCTGACCTGCACCGCACATGCAGAACTGACTCACCACAGCTGCCAGATATTTAAAGCCCCTTAAATGCCTCTACCATCATTTCCCAGAGTCCTGTGAACAGGACAGGTAGATAGCCAGTCTTGAAAAAAAATCCAGGTGAGGTATTTTCTGCAAGATGGAAATATTTCTTCCCTCCTTTTGGTACTGACTTTCAAATCAGAGTAATATTTTTTTGCTTTTTCAATCAGAAAAAGAGCAAACAGGAGTTCAAAAATGGAAAACACTTGAACCCTCCCTTTCCTCAGGCAAAAGCTTAATGGCAAAAATACTGGTACAGCCTGACTAAAGCTTTGGCTAATCTGCTCATACTATGATAGTAACTGGCTTACTACTGTCATTTGGGTATACAGAAGTTGCAGAAACAAACACTAGCCAAAACTTTATTAAATTTGTTTACCTTTAATAAGAATAAATCTAGGGAACAGGTTATACCATGCCTCAAAGAAAAAATAAATAAATCATGCTGTTGTGATACGTCCTATTGTGTAGATGACAGAATGCTGCAGGTTTCAGTGAGAAGGGATCAGTAATGAAGATGTGACTAATACTCAAATTGTGAAACTCTTCTGGCCAAGAACCTCCTTCCTCCCCAATACAGAATACTTCCATTTAGTTTTCAGTTCCTATTACTGTGGCACTTTAAGCATAATGACGTTAATAGCTCCATCCACAATAATTTAAGCTCCACGCCACGTATACTGAAATACTGGTAATAACATTTCTGGCAACATACAGTATGATGGTCTGCCTATCTCAATAAGCCCAGAGAAATGACACTATATTCCTAAGAAGTATATTTCCATGCTAACTTCCAACTTTTACTTGGATTCTGAATATCTGAGAGTCTTATATTGATGAATAATTTATATTTTAATAAAGAATAGCAGCTAGTTCTACTGGAATATTTTTCTGGCTAAGAACTTGCTGTAATTTTTGAGGTATTGCTGTACAAAGCAGAATGATTCAACACACTGAAAAATACAGTACTAGCACTGTCTGCCAAGAGCAAACATTGTGTTGCATAAGTCATCTCAGAAATTAATATAAAATTAATCCAGCTGCCCTCTACCCCAGAGTACACTGTTTTACCTCCTACATAACGCTTTGCTCGCGCAAGAAGGCATTAGACCTCCAAAATAATATTAGACAATTCTTCCTCATTCTTCTCACCTGGAATGGGAGGGTATGTGGAAATTTCTGCAAGGGAATACTGACCAAGTGGCCCACAGTGCCTCTGTTGGCTTTCTATATGCTTCTATATAGCATTCTATATTCATTTTCACCCACAGTAAGCTAGAAAACTCAGCACATCTCTCTCACTAAAAAGCAAACAGCCACTTCTCCTTCCCCTGAAGGTAAGAGAGGTAAGAATTTTCCAAATTTGGTTTGGTTTTGGTTATTTATGACCTGAATCACTGATGTTTACTTCATCTATGTGTTAAACAGTAAAATGCCGAAATAGCTGATCATTTAGCTTACACTGGGATAATTGGCATGTCTCAAGTTATAATTACAGAGCATACATCTGAGACTGCCATACTAGTTGCATTAAATGCAAGTTGTTTGTAAACTGAAATGTACGATGCCCTAAAATTGAGCATTCCCAAGAGATTTATATCAAAGTACAAAAACTGTTCCATATCATTTCTCAGCATGTTGAACTGTTTGTCAATAACTCTTAGTGGGGACTCAAGATGACCCTATCAAAATTCCTTTTTAGGAAGCTTTGGACTGGACTCTAAGAACAAAAAACATGCATGATTAATGTTCTAATTTATTGATCAAAATAAAGTAACTTTTTGTTTAGAAACACAGTTCCAGACTATTAAATGCTTTACTCCTAATATGAAAACATTGAATTTGAATGCTAATGCAATTTGAACCCTGAACTCTTTTTCAAATTTCCTTCTCTAATGTCAAGCAAGTTTCTGTATCCTTCTTAGTACAACTACATAACATATTATTGTAGAGCTTTTTTTTTTTTGCACTGAAACAGCCTGGAGAAAAGTTCAAAAAGCATGGAGAAGTATCTTTGAAATAGAATTTAACTAAATCAAGAAGGTTTTAAATAAAGAATAGTTATTTTAAAGATATAAAAGAACTTGACCAAGAGAAAATGAAAAATCATACATGAAATGCAGAAGTAGCTACAAATACCTTAGCCAGCAGCACAAGTTAGAGACTTTGTTTTGCAAGACACCACGTATCTCATTAAATTGCTGTGCTTTCTGAAACAAACACACTTGTAGTTTTTAAGGCCTTCATCTTCATGCTGTACAGCATGAAGAGGCCACTTCATTAAAATGAAGCATTATTGGAGAATTCATAAAACCAGATGTAGCAACTGACAAATAAACATAAGCTCTGATGAACCATTTCAACTACTAAGTTCTAAATACAAACCTGGTATGTGGAAACTGGAGAAGCAATATATGGCGTAATAGATGTCTGAGTGATCATTCTGTTTGCTGTAATACTGTAGGGTGACGGATAAAATCTAGAAAATGCAGAAATATTTATTAAATACCAGTTCTATGCATCTTTCATAATGCAAACTTTTTTTTCTTAGTGTGCCATTATTTAACATACCCATTTTGTAAAGCAGCTGTGGTTGGATCATACGTAAGTGTCATTCCAGCCTTTAAAATAAATTAAAAAAAAGTGGAAAGAAAGAGTTGACAAAATTAATTTTGATTGTAAATTATTTCTCTTACTCTTTCTTTAGTTGTATTATTTTTAACTGAAAATTTGTATTGAAATAGTTTATTACTATAAGTTAGGGAAAGGCTAATTGACATAAGTAATTATATAGTGAAAAGAGTCAGAGATATTGTTTATGAATTCAAGTTTCCAAGTTCCCAGCACGAGGAACAAAATGCAGTCTATGAAATACCTGGCTAAGAGAACATGTGTGTGTTTGAGAGGCAGGGCATGAAGATGATTATGTTAGGGTGTTGCCTACAATATATTAACTATAAGAATGAACGGGGAGTGCTGTTTTTCAGAAGACACATTTGAATTTTCTTGTCTCATATAAATGAGGTGTCTAGGCTTGCTAACCACAGTAAGCCTACGAAACTATTATCTCGAACATTAAAGATTAAAAAAGCTGCGGCTAAAAAAAAAAAAAAATCAATGCTGCACTGCATTGGTATACTATTTTAATCTTATGAAAGTGATGTGCATTTCAGTGCTGCATAAATCAAAGGATTATTTACTACATGTAAATAAAGTTATGTTTCAGGTAGCTTTATAATATGAGAAATCTCAGGCATATTCCTGACCAAGCTGAAGATTTTATTGTTCGCTTTAATGAGGTAGGATTTAGTGTTTCACATTTTGCCATTTTTCCTCTTAAGAAAGATACAGTCAGGTATTTTATCTGACAGTTTGCAACTCTGTAAGAGCTGCTTGCACATTTTTAACATGCAAAGAGCCAATACAAGAAGTCTCAATGCCTATCATTTTCATAAGTATTCATTATTGTACACCCACACTAAAGCTTGAAGGGAGGACTTACAAGTCTCACCTCGCCTTCTCTGTGCCATGCTCTTCCATTCTGTATATATTTATTCTGATTCTGTCTCTTTTTCTGTCCTCCATCGGCAAACTTGCACAATAAAGGTTCTGCAGGAACTAAGAAGAAAGAAGGAATATTAGTTGAAGTACCATTCATACACAGGTGTTCAGTGCTCCAAATGAGGTATGGTTTTTAAGTTATATACTCAACATGATGGTTAAATAACACGGACTCATACTACAGCATCAGCGACTGTTCTGCACAGCACAAAGATAGCTGCCACACACAAAGAGAGCATCTGGAATGCCTTCTATCTTCGATCTTCAACTACTGCTCTAAAACCTGTTGGAAAGAAACATGGTCTGTATATCCTGAGTATGTGTCTGTTGGTCTGGGGAAGAATGAGAACTGCCACCTGAATTCTGAGCTCTGCCTCTTAGGAGGTACGTCTAAGGAGGGTGGAGAATAAATCTGGCCAAAGGCCTTTAATGTATTCCACCCACCCTTTGGAGGTTTCAGTAATGTCCCAAAACTTAAACTGCTCTGCTCATCCAGAACAGCTGGCACAGTACCTCCACTTGCTCTAACCGGCACCTTTATCTCCTGCCACCTTGCACTGAAAAAATGCCACAACTGCCCATTCGCTTTTTATCTCTGCTCTATAAAAAGCATGTAATGCAACCAGAAATTCTTCAAGATTTTTCTTTTATCTTGTTCTCTGCATACTGTCATGAAATGGTATCACCATACTTTTTTCTTTTTTTTGCATAACATAATCCTGACCATGACTTCAATTTCTAATGTCAAAATTCAAGCAATGAAAAAGAAAAGTTTGCATAGTATTCTCTCCCTCTTACTAGCTTAAACTGTAATAGTTTCTGAGTACCTACGGCCGAAGCACAGCTCTGCTACATCACACCACACCCTCCCTAATCACAGGGTGGAAGCATTGTTATGACTTGGATGTGAACACTTCTCTGCCAGTAATTCCTGACACATGAGCTGTCTAAGCTTTACCATGACACTCCTCCAGTCATTTGCTGTTTGGAAACACCTGCATGAGACAGGGCTGGATCTGAAAACGTGCAAGTTTCCAAATGTAAACACATGGGGTGGGAGGGCCAACCACAAAAAACCAACCCCAAGAAAAATTTTAGCATATCTGTATCATGCAACAAAATCTATTCGTGTAACCATGGCCAGTGCTGATGCGCTCTTCACTCTGTCTGCATTTACAAAAGATGATTGGTATTGAAAACCTCAGAGACTTATAACCTGGCAGAGAGCCTGACTTCTGAACCATTGCACAAAACTAACACTAACAGCCTAGTCACCCCTGGCTTTGGATGGCATACCTAAAACACTAGCTCTGATTCTACTGGGAAAACATCCACTCCCTACACGATACATTTTTTGACAGCCTTCTCTATAAAAGATGGATGGACTGGGAGACAGAACTGGTATGTGGTTCCCTGTCTCATCTCCAACACTGACCACACATCCGTCAGAGACTTGTACCTCTCCTACCCATGCGCTGTTACTCAGCAGTCAAATAACTTCAATATCAGTCAGACTTCAGTACTAAACATGACAACTGAAATAATTTAAAACGTATTATCTTACAGAAAATGGCAATTAAAAACCTATAATCATAAAATAAACCAGGGAAAGGTGAGGCGAATGACACTGGAAAAAGTATTGGAGACCTACGGACAGTAGAGGAAATGCACAAGGAAATTAACAGAACCCCTAAAGTAGGAAACAGAAACTGGAGAACATTGCCTTCAAAATCTTGCATTTCTGAGAGGAGTTTTGGCATTCCCAGAATTGAGTTTTGCTCTGGGGTCTTCTATCGTGAGAAAAAACTTTTGTCTCGGCCTATTTGGGGCAAAAAGGTACTATATCAATATGCTGATGGGTAATTTGATGTTACTTTATAAAAACTAGATCCCAATAACCTTGGTCATCATATCACACAGCATTTTAATCCACATACAGTTCTGTTGAAATAAGAAGCGTTAATCTCAGAAGATGCTACTCTACATGGGTAAAATTGTCAGGTTCTGGTCTGAAATTATTTCGAGACTGATTTTACACAGTGAGGAGAAAAAAAATCCATCAGAAAGGGAGAGCCGAGATCCAAATACTGAAGTTAACTGCCTTAAATGAAAAAAAAGCTCTTCCCCAAGTTGAGTATCTCTGGCTACTTATAAATTATTTCAAACCATCTAGTATTGTGGAAAGCATGTGTGACTTCCAAAATACACACTATAAATTTCTGGATGAAGTCAAAAGAAACTGGCATGAGAAAGGCTTATAAAGTCATCAGAAAATACCTAAAGGTTTCTAGCCCTGTGATTCTGTATTATAGCACTCATAGGTAGCAAATACTTTATTTAAAGCTGCATTACGCTTTCATTAAAAATGCCCATAGTGAATTGTACAAAACTTTTCTGAAAGTGTTATTTGTGCTTACATTTCCCATTGGCTCAAGATAAAGATCATTTTTTTAAAAAGTCAGAGTAAACCTGTCCAACTGTTTGAATAAAATGTTCATAAAAATCTATTTTAAGAATAAGTATGATTTTTTTTTTTGTTAGTAGATAACTGAAAACAGCTAAATTTTAAATGATGAAACATCTTCTGTGGTGCATTGGAAACATTCTCCCGACAAATTTAAAGACAAAATAAAAATGGAAGAAGAATTATCCACATGTATTAGATTTTGTATATGTAATATTCAAAACCTGCAGCGATGAAAAAAAAAAATTAAAAAGGCATTAATTTGTGATTTGCCAGAATTTGGTGCTCCATCTTACTGAACACAGACGTGGTCACGGGAACCCTTGTTTTTCTGACCTTCCAGCTTCTCTTGCTCCTCAACTGTGTCCATAAATGAAGCCAAATGCTGTGAAAGCTCCAACTCATGTTAAAAAAAAGCAGACTGTCCATTTAATATTGCCAACTGTTGTGAGAAGGCTCTATAGCATTTCCCTTCCCTGATTCCAGTTCAAGATCTGAACGCTGATAGTGGCGACTGCTGCAATTGAAAGCCTAACTGCAATTTTTGGCTGGTCTTCGATACATGTGACCCGAGTACTACTGTGTTCATTGCTTCAAGAATACAATGACTGAGGGTCATCAGAGGGAGGGTCATAAGAAGGAGATAAACCTCCATGGGAGCCAAGTATGATCTATTGATCCCCCTCCCACCAAAGAATGAACACAGCCCTCGCTCTCTTAAAAATTAAATTTGAAATTTATTTCTTCAGCTTTTCTTCGTATTTTTCACAATTTTTCACAATATTTCTTCGTATTTTTCACAAATACGTAAGATGTTATCTCTCTTGCACATACAAACTTGTATATAATAGACATATGTGTAAACAAAAAATTCCAACAAGCCCTACAGACCAGCCAAGCAATCTTTTTTGTGGTCCAGGAAGGAAGGGAGAGTCATTTTTATTGTTTAATTGTTGGGAAGTGTGCAGGCCCAGTGATGAAGAGGATCATTAATCACTCAGGAACTCGTCTGTATGTGTAAGACAGAAAGGCATAGTACAAATATTCGGAGTTGCATTTACAGCTAAAGGATAGCTGATGTAAAAGGCTACGACTTACAGTGGATTTATGCTTCTGCAGCTAAGACACCATGTTTAAAATGCCCACTCTGCTGACACTTAATGAAAAGCAACAGACACTGTGAATGGTTTGTAGACGTCTGTTGTGCTGCTGCCACAGAGGCGTTCTGTAACCGTGAGCTTTCCTGTGCTTTAACAGCAGGTCAGTGCTTTAAAATCTGGCTGTGAAAAGTGTTGACCATCTCCTCCTGCCCTGAATCATCCTCCTCTAGGGCTAATGTTTTTACGGAAGAAAGACTGAATGCAGTATTAGTCCAGAGAGTAAATACTTCCTTGTCATACACATGTTGTGCACATGTATACATTAGAATTCAGTCTTCGTTTGTTCAGTGTCTACCCAAATATGTACCAGGTGATACTATAAATGCAAGAACAAAATTGATGTTCTTACGTTGGACTTTGTGTTTACACCCTTGACTTTACCTGGCTAACGTTATCAACTTTTCAATAAACCCTGCTTTCAGATACTAAAAAAATACAACAAAATGGTTTTAAAATACTATTCTTTTAATCAGTTTTCAATTAAACTGCATCTTTTAGTGACTTTCATTGCTTATTTTCTAGTGACAAAGCATATGGGACTAATGAATTCTGGCACTAAAACCTCACTTTAATGATAGAGCAAGCCTGTACAGCTAGAAACTTTTGCCAAAAGCTGTGGGAATTAAAAAAAGAAGTTGTGCAACCCAAGATCTCAGTAGCTTTATATGTTTAAAGAGAAACTAAATATATACTCTTCACCATCCTAACCTTCACTTAAACGCAGTGCTCAGGGTTACATTTATTTAATAATTTACACAGCGTTTAATAATTTGTCACAGGAGTATATTTTGAGTGGTTTTAAGTAGTATTTTTCTTTTCTATACTGCTTAGCTTTAAGAAGCAACACTGGAAATTACAAACTATGAGAATTAGAGCACTAAAAGCTTCTAATCTTTGATCTAATGGGTAAAATCTTGGTTCCTCTGCCTTCAGTGTGACAATCAGGAGTAACATCAGCGCTGTGACCTCTTGATACCCTTTAGCAGTGGTTTTCAGAATGTGGTTCATGGATTATTTCTAAAGGATCTGTGAAAGATAACTAAGAAATGTGAGTTTATGGTCCAACGGCTTAAATTCACTATATAGAGATCTGCAGTGCTGGATACTTCGTAAAGGTAAGCAAATAGAAAAAGCTCGAAAATGACTGCCACAAGATAACTACTTCAAGGCTCCATTTTCACTCCTCTCCTGCACTAGAAACATGTCCAAAATCAGAATAATTTCAAACAGTAGTGTCTACCACAGCTGGTGGACCTCTTCCTAGTCTACAGTCAAGAGCACAGGCAGGAGCAGGGCTCTCACACCTGTCTTCAATTTCCTCCCTAAAACAGAATCTGAGTGATCAATATCTTTACCGTAAGTGGGAAGAGGAGGCTGGGTCATGGATAACCTGTGATTTTTGGGTCATCACCATAATCCACCATTCCTGAAGCTAAAATGGTATGGGCTGCTCAGCAAAAATGCTCTTTACCTTACACCCATTAAAACAAAATCACCTAAGTTATTTTTCAGTAAAAGAAGTATTAAATAATCCATAAAGCCTACACAACAGGCATAAAAAGCTTTTTAACTTCTATATTTTTCATTTTAAATGTAAGAGAGACAAATACACTCAGACTTACACATACCTTACCTATTCTTCACCACAACTGCTTTATGTAATTATTTATATAATTATTCTCATGTATCATCACGCAGCTATAAGCTGCTGTGATAGGGAGGAGATGCCTTTCATGATTTTGCACAGTAGATCATTTCTACAATTGTTACGGGTCCAACACAAGACAACAAGACAACGAACATTAAGTATCATCTTTAGGGGAGGGAGGCTAAGTATGCTGCTCTGTCCTCACTACTCATCTTCTGTGTCCTGGCTCCTTGTACTAATCTACTCTCTGTTTCCTCCAATTCACGTCATGAGGTTCACGTTTCACAGGAGAATAGTAAAGCTTTAAATATCACATTATTCACTGAAAACAATAATTCTTTAAAGAGAAAAGTAGAACTAAATGCAAAAGTTATTTCAAGATTATAGCAATCACGTAATAAACATACAGTTGAGAAGAGAATTAAATCAAAGTCCTGAGAGAAATGGACAGAAACTCATAGTCCATAAAGCAGAACAAACTATTACAATAACTTACATAACAAAAGCACAAACCCCAACTACAACAAATGGTGAAACTAATACACCACTCCTAGGAGTTTTAGGATTATACCAACTTGCAATGCATTTGAAATTGCTCTCTGAGCTAACCTTCCTTCTCCCTGACTGAAGACAAACAAGGACACACTAAATATTGAATATATTTCGTTAAGCTAATATGGAGCAGGGTAACAAAGCCTGAACAGCTTGTTACATCTGGGTTCAGCTTGCTTGGTATCATCAATGCCCAGTCACTCAACTCAATTCTACAGTCGATGCTTTTGTGACTGCCCTGTGCTACACTTGTCCCTCTCAGATTCACAGAGGTTTTTCTGTTCTGCCTTCTCATGCTCCAGAGGTTTCACCTATGCCTCCTATAACTGTGTTTAACCCATTCTTCCATTTAAACCCAAACTTAGTTAAAATAACAAAGCTGCATTATGAAAGCATGTTTTTGTTGAACAGATGTTCTTCCTCCCACACCTATTTCATTACAGGCCCATCTCTCCTACCCTCCTCATCCTGATATCAGTGTTTTTATAGCCAGCTCCCTTTGCTGATTTTAGCCAAGTTTCTAGGACACAATGTTTTAATTTAAACATAGTTCCAGTTCTACAATTTTATTTTGCATGTATTTGATCTTGCTCTTCTATAACCCCAAAGGATGCTAATCTATTTCAAAACATTTTCCCAACCTTTGTTTGTCCAAGAGCTTTCTCACTACATCCACTTTTCTCTGTGCCGGTAGTCCAAGACCACAGTTGCCCCATGACTCTGCCCCACTTTTTGGCAGACTGCAGCATATTATTATGCGTAAGCTGCGTCGTCGAATAAGACTGCATTATTGGACACGTGCTTGCTACGTGGTGAGAAACTCCAGGTAGAATTTGAACTACACAACAAAATTGAGTGTCTTTAATAAACATGGTTCTCACGACTCCCTTATGCACCTACTTATCGGTCGCATTTTTCAGCATCACGGAGGGTGCGACTCACCTCACTTAACTGACTTTCAGACATTTAGAGTTATCTATTTCTGAGCAACTCATCTAGACAATCTTTGTAACCACAAGGACAGCTGACAGCAAAGATATGTCAGTCTCTGGAGGTGTGTGCTTCTTTACCTATTTTAGACAGAGAGCCTAGACGACTACTTTGCCAAGTAAGCATTAGAAGTTAAAGTCTGTGAGGTGGATTACATCTTGAGATCACTCTTTAGTTTCCACTTCCTGACAATCACCAGTTCTGTGCAGATTTCTTGTCCCTCATTAATCATACTTTTCTGGTAAATGTTTTCCTCCACACTGCAGAAATCATTCTTACAATTCTGTGCAGCAACTTTTTATTTCTACCTGGTTGAACCTGATCATATAAGGGTGCAACTCCAGCTTCAGCAATGGTCCGCAGAGCGTGATTAGCAATGACATGCTTGATGGCTCGTTCATTGAGAACAGGATAATGCAAGTGAAAATAAAAATGAGCAAACTAAAAAGCACTAATAGGAGGTTCTGTTACAGTCTTTTTATTGGCTCTAAGTGAATAGAAACCCCTATATGTTAATTTGAACTCTTGGTTTCTCCATACTTTTTACTCTTAATTATGTCCAAGCCATAGCAGCACTATAAAACTGATCACAGAGGGTGGATCAGAGCACAGTCAGCATTCAGAGAAAATCGTTCCATGATCTCCTTGTCCCTAAAGGGATTTTCCATCTCATAAAACAGATTGCTAAATATATGAAATAGAAAAGTAAATGTTACAGCCCCTATGTATAACAAAATTTTAACTAAATAATCTCAGCAATCAATCCCAATGCAAAGGGTCTGCAAAAGCCAAGCCAGGGAAGTCAAAACCCTGCGTTACGTTAGTGGTGAAGGGAGTGGTTTCCTGTGCTCTGAAGCAGCTTTCCATCCCTACCGCAGCACAGACAGCCTCAAACTGCAGTAATCTTTCACGGATGAGGCATGTATATAGTTTTACTAAACAAGCCACATTCTTGTCTGCCTGCCGAAGGCTGCTTTCCTGCTCCTCGGTGTCGGGGTCTGGCTGCGGAGAACATTTCACCAGCAGGGTAAAGGTGGCTTCAGCAACCACATCAACAACGTAATTGGTGAAATTCCCACTTGGGATTCTCAATAAAATGGTTACCGAAAGCTGCCTGGAATGTCAGGCATGTATTCCTTCCTCCCTTATTGTCCTCTTTTCTTTTTATTTTCCTCTGCTACTTTGAATTTCCTTTCCTCATTTGTAAGTGTTTATAGAATATACATTTTGTCTCTTAGAAACAGTGCTGACAAAGCAGGCAAACTGATGAGGAACTCGGTGTAACAACAAAATTGCGCTATGTAGCTTCTCTGCATTTTGCCTTGCACAATACTTCTAGAAGTAGCATTCTTTGTTGACCTCCTTCCATCCTCCTGAAGAACCTCAAAGCCTACTTTGACTTGAGAGTCACAGCTCCCCAATGAATGAAAGTGCCTGGTGTTAAGGCACTGCTGCAGAATCTATTTTTTTCTAATCAAATCTTTTTTTTGAAAATTACTTCAAAAAAATCACCAACAGATGGCAAAAGTAGTCCATTTTTTGCCTCTCAAAAAAAATTGTCCACGGACAATCAGCCAAATTCTGTTCTGATACACATACAACACATATTTGTCTCCTGACTTCAACTGGGATTATGTGGGATGTAAATTTGCGCATAGCTGGCTTAAGGCATCTTAGCTGCTTGTCTATCTGCTAGGAGAGAACACTACTAGATTCCTAGAAAAGGTTTACAGTAGAAAAGTGATATACTGTGTTCCAAGTGAGCAAGTATTACAGTCATCCAACAAGACAGTTTAATTTTAATAAGCCTGCCTCTGAATGAGAAGCCAGATACAACAATCACCATAACAGGCTTCCACTATGTAAGCAGTAACCCATTCATACATCTCGTTAGAAATACATGCAACATACCAGAAACTCCTGCTGGTGTCTTGATGAATTTTCCATTAAAATGAGCAATCACTGCTTCACATTTTTCTGTTGACTCCATTCTAAGAAAATAAAGAATAATTTACATAAATTAAACACTCATCCAGATTCCCATGTCTGTGATTTTTTTAAAGCATATTTCTTGCTTTATCTCGCTTCACTTTTGAGGCTTGCTTTCCCACATGTGAGCAATACAGAGGATGTTTTGTAAGAACACACAACTTCAGAAAGGTAAACTAAACTCAGTTAACATTTTATGCACTCTGAGGCCAAAGTCAGTGCCAAACTGCAAATACAATACCCTTATTTACTTAGAAATTAGGCAGAACATAACTTGGACAGCTATAGTACAAAGTACCTATGCTGTCTTGAAGGAAGCAGAAGGACTGATCCACAATCATTCACAACTGAATCCTTAGTGTCCATTATACATACAACAAATGTTAATGCCACTTTTGATAGAGGATTCTGAAGTGTCTGTACAGTTTAAGAGTAATAAACTCAAATATAAACATGCCTGACCGCATGACCCAAACTGCCTTTGCAGCTTTTAGCTTACACATATCATCCCAACTAAATGATGTACCTGTCTCTTATTTAATTGTCTCCAAGTTACCTTCAAAACAGGAACCAATAACAGAATAGCTGTGACGGCTACTGAGAATTTAACCAGCATCCTGAACAGGTTTGTGCACTTATGTTGTCAAAACTAGACTTAATAGACTGGGTGGACTACTGGTGAGCTAGTGCTAGTCTGGGAGTGGCTCTGTAGGTTGCAGCTACATCATCACATTGCAGTGTAGACATGTCGGTCCTGCCTGCCAGCTTGGACTAAGTTGCAATGGATGACCGAGACATGCAAGTCTATTTTAGAAGAAGAATATATTTTGCAGCTGTCTGCAAGATGATATTTGGATAATGCGGAACAGAGGTTTTCTTTTTATTTGTTCATTAAGTTCTGTAATTCAGATCCACAAATTAGGCCAATGGCCTCAGCAGCAAAGAAGCAGTACTAAAAATTACTAAGTCTTGGCACCTTTTTAATTCCAATAGCCTTTCTGCACAGGCCAATTAAATATAGTCATAGACAACAAGCAAAATCATCAAAATGCCAGACTGAACAAAAAGGTTTCTTCATGGTTTCAAAAATACCTTCTAGAGAATTTTCAGAAGTTCTGGATTGTTGGATCTGCATCAAAGAAATCTAATTTTTTTTTTGTCTCACATGAAACAAACAATATAATTTAGTTTCAGACTCAAGTCTGGACTTGATAAAATATATTACCCCTTATTAAACTAATAAAATGCTCCCAAAGGCAAGGAATTAAAATCTTTATTTAATGTCTACCTGTTTCTTGGACAATTTTAACTTTTTCTGGATTGTTGGATCTGCATCAAAGAAATCTAATTTTTTTTTTGTCTCACATGAAACAAACAATATAATTTAGTTTCAGACTCAAGTCTGGACTTGATAAAATATATTACCCCTTATTAAACTAATAAAATGCTCCCAAAGGCAAGGAATTAAAATCTTTATTTAATGTCTACCTGTTTCTTGGACAATTTTAACTTTAACTAATATATCCAAAAATGTTCCAATACCTACCTTGCAGAAGGGGAGAAATTCTGATTAGATATGACCAACAGCTTATTCTTGGACAATTTTAACTTTAACTAATATTTATCCAAAAATGTTCCAATACCTACCTTGCAGAAGGGGAGAAATTCTGATTAGATATGACAGCAACAGCTTATTCTATAAATTATGTATAATACATGTATGTGAATAAAAGTATGTATATAAAAATAATTTCACATCTATGCATATATAAAAAACATATAATGTATAATACAGAACCTATTGAGAAAATACTTACTTTAAAACTAATCTCTCAATGTCTTTAATACAAGCAAGGTTTTGGATACACACAAGTCTTTTTGACTTTTACATACAATTCTAAAATTCTTCCAGCTATATTAGAATAAAAGCATTCCTAAAATACCACTGAGTCAAGGTAGAGTTGGTTAGCAAGTTTAGGGACAAAAGACTGGATAAATTCGTAATGCCTACTGAATTTTAGCTTGGGTGTTACTGGATTCTGCCCTTCATAGTACCAAAAAGTGAAAGCTGCATTTAAGCAAGTACCAGTATTTTTCAAAATTAGTAAATAAAACTTTTGGATATATATTGCTTTGTACGTCATCCAAAAACATACATATGTTCTGTGTATACTTGTATGAAGTTCCCACTCAAATACTTATGCATATGCTTATATGAAAAAAATACAAGTGTATGAATGAAATAAAAATGACCAATTAATTTTACACCAAAAATATTACAAATACTTATTGATTCATTTAAAGGGGACCAGAAGAAATTTTGGTAGAAACCAAACTTGCTGGTTTTGCACTCTTAAATAAAGGAATATCATTCCATTTTTTCTGATTTTGTTCCTTTGCGTTATCTTCTTGCAACTGGACAGTCTGCCAAGCAAATAAACTGGGGAGGGTGCATGGGATTTAAAAAAAAAAAAAACAAACAAAAAACAACCCACAGCGCTGTGAACTATCCATAGTCAACTCACAGGGAAACCAATCCCTAAAAATTCTGGCTTCATCAGGACACATAATTTGTTCAGTTCTTTTCTGTGCACTAATTTGAGATTCTGCTATTTGTTCAAATGCAGAGCTATTGTAATACTGGCTGAACATCTGAATTTGACTGCTGACAGAGATTTTACAACATATTTTGAGAATCCAAATTCTTTGCTCAAAGCATGCCCCCTATTTTTGATGATAGAAATCTCCAATCTAAAGCCTCCAAATTTTGATTGCCATATTAGGTTTAAAGAAGGATTTAATAGATAGAAAAAAGGCACAGAAAAAGCTTCAATGAAGAGACCCCAGAACAACCAACTGAATTAACTAGAGAAAAAGTAGACTCACATGGACAGAATATTTGGGAGGTTTCTACTAACTTATGGAAAATATTTGTTCTTGTTGATTTGGGAGAGATATTTGACCGAGTTGTCAAATATTTTAAGGTGCGATTTGCTGTAAGTGAATACAAATATTTTCTTTCCCAGATGACAACATGTTAATGAGCCAGAAAATTCAAAGGGCTGACATTCAAAGGGCAATGATGAGTCTAAGGAACTCATCAGTCAGAGGAACTAATGAAGAAAAAGGAGGAAAAAAAAAAAGGGGGGTGCGGGGGGGTGGGGTTCTTCCTTATGGTCTCCTGTCTCGAATTCAAACCTCAAAAGCCAGAAATGTCACAGAACTTTCTGTGAAGCACTGCATAACTCTTGCTTACTGGTTCAGGGATAGAGGAGAAAGGAGAAGTACAGAAAAGAGGAGGAAGCGGTGGAGAGTGAGCTCTTATTCTAGAGAGTTGTCCAGTAAGAGCAATAGATTCAGATTTAGCCATCTAAGCGAGATGAGACACAGCCATATTTGCTTTACCAAAGGAAGAATTAACAAAACCTTGCTGGTATCTCTATCTAGATCTCCCTTTTCTTTAAAACCTTGATCATTTTCAATAATTTCTGCCTTTTCCTCCTATTCCTGCCTTTTTAATTAAAAAAAGGAAAAAAGCTGCCAGCATAGCTCACGCCACTGAAGTACCTTGCAAAGCCAACACCACGGCTTGTCCCACTTGAGTCCCGCAGTATCCTCGTAGAGATAACCTGCCCAAACGGTTTAAGCATGTTCTCAAGCTCCTGCTCATCCATTGAAAGCGGCAAATTGGAAATGTATAAGTTAGTCGGATCTTGTTCTTGTTGCTGAAAGAGAATTAAAAACAATTGTTATTGTTGTTGCCACCAGAAAGACATTTTGCATATAAAATAACAGCAATTACATATAACTACTAGTACAGATTTTTACTTCTCAGGCCCCTTTCTAAAGGCTGCTCCTCCCTAGTATTAGTGACCTCCATCTTCTGTCACTGTATACAGCATTCCTGAGAAAAGCTCTCCTCCTCCTATTACTGCTGACAACAACATTTTTACGTGGAGATAAAGGTGAATAATTGAGCAGCTTATAGTTCATATTACAACTTCATGTTTCAGATTTTTCTGAAAGAAAAAAAAGCAAAAACAAGATAAAGAAAAGAAATTAGCAGACTAGGAAATATAAGACTGGTGGAAAGAACTAAAAAAAGCCAGAGGTAAATTAAAAAGAGAAAAGATTGGAATGACAATAATACAGGGAAAAAAGGAGACAATGCATTTAAGAGTATGTACATTGCCAAAACATTACCACAAGAATAGGCTGATACACACAGAAGTGAGTGGGACGCCATCTCCTTCTCCCACACATGAAAGTTTTTGAGTTTTCATCAAACTTTTACATTATGCATTCAGACAATACAAAAGTCTTCCAAAAACTTTCTCTAGAAACAGACAAAATGACAGATGAGGGCAGCCAGAAGATGAGCGAATAGGGAGGAGACAAATGTTGTCACATCTTTGCCATTCCCCTAACCTTAGGCTATCTACTTTGTGTGATCTATGCATGTACCACAAAATTCCATCTCAATCAAAGTAACATTTTTGTTGAAATTTATCATTTCCAGTGCTCGTCTACAGATTCTCCAGCTGTCGTTAGGGAGCATCTCTTGCATCGCTCTCATACTGCTAATCGCTGGCCATGCTCCGTGACGAAATGCATTCTTAATCTACACAGATCTATATGACTTGGCCCTTACAGTTGTGCAAAACCTCGATGCCATCATTGTGGTTCCCTGTACAGATCTAAGTCTCTGCAGGATGCATTATATTCAGTAGAACTTTTTTGGCATTAGGAATGATATGATTTGAAACAAATACAATTTTGGTGGCATAGTCCTCAGTGTATTTTCATTCTGTACAAGAGGGCTAACTGACTTATAGGGAAGTTTGAATCAAACCAGAAAACAAAAAACAAAACCACAACACTTTCTTACTGGAATTAAAGCATTTATTAAAGTGATTGTACCTGTATAGGTGGTGATACCTTCTTATGCGGATTAGACATCAATTTGTCCTTAAGCTGCCCTTATGTTAATAACATCTCAGTATCTTTGGTAGCATATTGCATAATTTAATAATTTGCTATCCTGGATATCACCTCTCAGTTGGGGTTGGTTTTCCCTAGGACAAAAAAAGAAAAGGAGTGGGGGCTGGGGCGGGGGGGGGAGGTTGTGCCTTTTAGGCACAGAAATGAATTCTCATGTTCCAAAAACTAATGAAAGTTAAAAATGGAGAAGAATTCTATGCTTATGGACCTCCACTATTTGTGTTTTCGCCCTGAGTCTCACACTCATTTAGAAAGGGCTTTCAAGTTTTCTGTAAAGGTTTTTGAGAAACTTCAGCATTGAAGGACCTATAAAAGGGAAATATGTTCCCATTACATCCTCCTGATCTGCACGCTATGCCACTGATATGACTGTAATTCCTAATCACGCTGAAATCCCACATACCTTAAAAACACAAACTTTTCCAAGTGCCCAAGTGTTATCCTAGTCAGTCCCTTCACAGTCCATTACAAACGGCATTGGACTACCATGTATGTTTTTCCTTGTGTTACCTAGTGGGAATATCCCCCCCCCCCAAATAACACTGAATCTATGCAGTACACACGGAAGTTTGTGATTTAAATTACCTTAGAATATCTGACCTCTCTTTCATATTAGAAAAATCAGCAGAAAGAAGACAAGAAAATGGATTCACTGGGAGGCCAGAGCTGACATTAATATTCACTGCTGGGCAGTGTTCAACCATGAGGGAAAACCTATGTTACAGTAGTTGTATCTTTGACACACAGTTCAAATTTCCTCAGGTAGGAATGTGAGATGAAGACAGCTTTCACGTTTTTAGAATTAGTTTGTTAACTTAGATTGTATTAACCAATTTTGTTTTGCACCTTGAGATATGAAGGCTTACTTCCTTCTTTAATGAACGCTATTAGCAAAAGCTTTACAGGAGGTGTTAGCCATGGGCATTACAAAACCACATTTGTAGCTATAGCATAATTTTCTGAAACTCCGAATAGTATTTGAAGGAAAAATCTTGGATTTTTTACTTCTTATTATAAGCTGTAAAATGTATTGCACACAAATACCCTAAAACTTCCCTAAATAACCTAAAACAGTATGCAAGCTGGAAAATCAGACCCTTTGCATATTTTCATCTAGTTTGCTAATGTTTTCATTCTGTAGTAACAGAAAGTCTGAATTATATTATAAAAATGTTCTCATTAAAAAGCCTAACAACATTTGGAAAGATAAAAACAGGCCCCATTTTGTTCACACTAATAAAAATGTAATTTACATGCAAAAAAGAAATGCTTACGTTCAGAAACACCTAATAGAGAATGAAATTCAGTCAACTGCAGAATGTCAGAGCAAGCTCTTTTATTTGGGTAACTGGGGAGATCACATTCCCCTTCTCTTGGGCTCCTATTCCAGCCTAGGGGGTTACCACACTTTTGCATTATACAGGCAGTGTATTCAGGATGAGAGATTGTGAGCTTTCCTTGCCAAAAGGGACACAAAGACCTACTGCGATTCACTGTAACACATGAAGATATTCCTCCATACACACTGGGAAGCTCGATTCCTGTACCTATCCACCTAGCAGACAAAACTTCATGCCACAAAATCATGTAACAACATTGTTAGAGAAGG
The DNA here is from genome assembly GCF_000699145.1 of Aptenodytes forsteri. Taxonomy (NCBI): domain Eukaryota; kingdom Metazoa; phylum Chordata; class Aves; order Sphenisciformes; family Spheniscidae; genus Aptenodytes; species Aptenodytes forsteri. The sequence continues at coordinate 3,408,878 of NW_008794888.1, read as the reverse complement.
GAATGCTCAACTTCGAAAAAGAGTATTAGCGACTTCACCACTAACCCACATTGTAAATCCCTTAGGAACGGAGGAAAAAAGAAGTGCATCTGAGGAAACCATTCTAAGGAAATGGCTTTCTCTGAGCAGAAAGCATTTTGTGATGGAAAAATTTGACTTGCAGCCCATGAAACAATCTGTATTTTGTATTAGTAACTACATTGGGTTTTGGTCAGGTGAGTGCTGAATGGGTGACTGGAAAGGACTTACTTCTGCTTTCCTGACCCTTTCTCTATGTCAGTGTCACGGTTTAACCTCAGTTGGCAACTGAGCACCACACAGCCACTCGCACACACACACCCCC
>NW_008794888.1:3372845-3408501 GCF_000699145.1 Aptenodytes forsteri | reverse complement strand
GGCAGGCAGGTGTTCAGCCATCTCCAGGAAAGCAGGGCTCCATCATGCGTAATGGTTACTTGGGAAGACAAACGCCATCACTCCAAATGTCCCCCTCTTCCTTCTTCTTCCCCCAGCTTTATATGCTGAGCATGACGTCACATGGTATGGAATGTCCCTTTGGCCAGTTTGGCTGTGCCCCCTCCCAGCTTCTTGTGCACCTCCAGCCTTCTCAGTCGGTAGAGCATGGGAAGCTGAAAAGTCCTTGACTAGTGTAAGCATTACCTAGCAACAACTAAAACATCGGTGCATTATCAACTTTGTTCTCATCCTAGATCCAAAACACAGCACTGTACCAGCTACTAGGAAGGAAATTAACTCTATCCCTGCCGAAACCAGGACAGTCAGCCTATTACAGCCTGAATACTCCCAGGGATTCAGTTATTTCTGCTTTTGATCCTTCGACGGGACATACTGACCACAGTGGAAAACAGAGAGTTTGAAGATACTTCTATGTATGTCCGTAGCTAGAACTGGTAAAGATGGCAGACATAGGAGAGGAAGAGCAAAAAAGTAGCCAACGGATGAGGATGTCACACTGAAATCCTGGAATACGAGTTGAAATTTCATTCATCTGTAATTCTCCCAGAACAAAATAGTTGAAATGCCAACAAACACATTCCACAGTGCACCAAGGTTGTATCTGCACTGCAGGTGCAAACTCACAGCTGCTCTGGGGAGCGACAGCAGTTCAGCTGTAAGGACAAATCATAGAATATCTCAAGTTGGAAGGGACCCATAAGGATCATCAAGTCCAACTAGGTCAGGATAGATTAATTTGATCCATTTCTTCATTTTGCGGGGGGAAGACGGTCATTGGTTCTCAAAAGAGCTCATTTACAATACTAACATAATACTGTTGGGGTAGACCTAAAGCAAGACTGAACTCTTTCTAGAGTGTATTTGGAATTTTATACAGTTTGGCAGTGGAAGAAATTATACCTATTACTTACTTACATCACCATGCAGCTTCTGTCATGTCCACAAGACTACTAAACCTTAAAACAGCTATCTGGGTACGTTTTGGGAAATCATAAGCAGCAAGTCATTTCCTTCCCCCTAGAACATGCTGGATTTCCAAGCTGACTTCCAAATGGCAACCACAACTAGGACTCCCCATCCATCTTTATCCTGTCTTACACAAAAGGCACCATACAAACAGATGTTTGCTTTTATACATGGTTTTGGCATGGAAAATGGTTAAACAGTTAAAAATTCAGGAAGTTAGGAGAGAGAAACTTTTTAACTTGTCCGTCTGTCTCTCTGGCAAACAGCAGTTTAATACATTAAGTTCTGTGACTTCCTTCCTTACCAAAACCTGTCTCATCATAGTTTAATTCACATGCTTATTACTGTTCTTTTTCAGAAGAGAAAAATAACTCATTTGATATCTAAGTTTCTAATTTTTATTCTAGAATTCAGCAAAAAAGTTAAACTGGCAAAAATATCTGCAAACATAACTCAGCTCAAACCTTGCCTATACACTGTAATCATTCTAAGTGTTTTCAAAGGTAGGGTTTTTTCCTGTGCTTAAAATCCATGAAATCATATAAGCTGCTTTCACCTTAGAAATCTTAAATCTCTAAGTTATTTGTATCATTTTATGGGAATGATCAAAAAGAATTACTAAAGTCAGTGGAAAGCTTCCTACTTTAGGGTAGCAAGCTAACATTAAAATATAAACCACTGAACCACTGAGGTTTTTTTCTTTTTTAAATTCTACACAATTTAGGGAAGCTGCTTAATTTGAAAGTCTTCATATCTCGTGCAGGGTCTCCTCAGTTAACAGAACCTTCAGCAGGCCCTGAAAGACACTGAAAGCGCTCAATATTTGTGGACTATGGGCAATGTCAGGGAATTTGTGGGCTACTGTGTAAGTATCCGTATTACCAAGGAAACTAGGAAGTCTTATTTTTAGCAATTCACATCAGCAAGTTTCTATCGGTCTTTTCTCACCAAACACCTTTAGCCACATCTCCAGAGCTTCTCTAGCAGAACATAGTAACACAAAGATGCAGAACAGTGCTCTTGCAGATTAATGCACTTATTCCTAAAAAGCACTAACTTAAGCTAACTACAAGATACAGTATTCCTCATAAAAGGGATAGGTGCAAACTACAAGACACAGTATTCCTCATAAAAGGGATAGGTGCAATCAACTGCTAATGCTCATTTCTGTAGAAAAGTGGTGATCAGGAGTCCTACATAATGAGAAATGCTCTATCATCATCTGAAAGAAATTAACAAAAACCTCCCTGTGCGTGTGGAACTGTTTCTAAATTGCAAGCAAGAAACTTGGCAAAATGATAAGACATCTGTTTTCTCTTGCTCTGTGTAAGGTCAGAGCGAACAGATAGCCATTCAGGAACATGTGACTAGGCACTGCTCACAGCATGGAAGATCCTCTGGCTGATAGGGAAGGGATTAAATGCTTGTCTGCCTTCGTATAGAAACTACTTTAAAATTTACAATTGACCTGTGTCTCACTGAAATATGTCTGTTTTAGCCACAGTTTTAATACTGTCTGACCACAGACTGTTAACAAGACAATTCAGGGGAAAAATCACTACCATAATCTTCACTTGTTCTCCAGAACTGCATAAACACTATGTATGATTAATAAGCTAAACATTTTAATTCATTTTCACAGGCACATCTGTATTACAAAGAGGAATAAGAACTGTATGAAAAGGAATTTTTAACTACAATAAGCATTGTGTTCAAGTTTGCAGTCAGACTATCACTGCAATCATATGCTCCCTTTTTATCCCGTGGCATTCTTGCCTTCCCTTTGCCAGGAGGGCACCAAATTTGGCTTACCCTCACTTTATTTTATAATGACTTAAGAACTTTTACGAATAAAAGGAGGAAAATCGATTATATTTACTTAAAATAGTCTATTATAGTAGGATTTAATACTATTACTTATAGAAAGTACTACAAACCAGGTAAAAAGAAAACTTTTCTTACAAGACAGTTGCTAAAAACTGCTGTAGAAATCCGCTTAAGTTAGCTCCTGTTTGCCTGTCATCTGTTCTTTGGCATTCAGAAGCCCAGATGCAGAATAAAAAAAAAAAATTGCAATATGCCTACCTTCTCTAGTTAGATTAAGTGCACTAGCTACCATGGTAACCTAAACTTATTTTCCTTACTTTACTCTGTAGGAATGAAAACTGATTTAATTCTCCAGAAGGTTGCCACAGCGAAGACAAGTACAAAAAGCAATACATTATTAAAAGTAATAAAAGTTAGCTGTTTCTCATTTTTGCTAACTCAAAACCATGTTCTTTATCAGTGACATAGAGGAAGACTGCCTTTTATACATTATGTTTAATTGCTGTGGAAAAGCCTTGATTTCTGTTACAGAGATGAGGACAAGTGGCTAAGCAGCCTTTCCCTCCCAAAAACCCCATACCTGCTGTGCAGTTCACACTTTATATAGTGTGAAAGTTCATCTTTTCCAAATATGCTTGGGAAAAAAGTCACCTAAAGTAAATTTAGAATATAAAAAGATGCTCCTGCATTGAAATTAATTGGAAAGAAAGATAAAGCTACCAGCACATTGGGAGTGCTTCACAGTTCTGCTTTTATAACCATTAGTAAAAAATACAAAGATTACAAATTCAGGTCATCTCTGGGTTCTGGAGGATCAACATGAACTCAGACAATGGGCTAATATTTATCACAAATTAAAAACCACCCCCACGTAATGAGTTTGAGTTTGGTCTGTTGCTTTGACTGCTCCAGAAAATGGAAGTGGTATCTTAAGAATGGTGGAAGAGTGATTATATGATGGTACAACATACTTTGCATTGTTATCACAGGCATCCTTCTGACACAATTTGAATAAGAAACAAAAATGGCCAAAGATGGCCCTAATTTTTTGCACAAGCCTAAAATATCTGAAAATATTTAGTGATTTGTTAATGTGAGAGCTAATACAATACAAGCAGGAGCATACTTAATTGTCAGTGGAAAGGAAGATTTTAAGGAGGAGGAAATTATAACATTATGAATCTGAAGCCCTAAGTCCTAAAAACGTACAACTGTGGGGAAATCTTTGAATGGATAAACAATGACTCTTCCCCCAAAAACGCACATTAGTACATGGAACAGCATTCCTTGGCTCAAATTAACAAGTTTCATTGACCACAGAAATCTTCCACGTCCATGGACTACTTTCATGGGTTCTATTATACGTGGCACACATTTACTAAAGGTAAGTTTGTGCTTCCGTAGGAAAAAAAAAAAATTAGAGAAATACAAACTGGAAAAGAATGAATATCACTTGTTTAAGTTATAAATTATCTTGACAATCTTATAGCAAAGTTGTACATACGGAAGAACCAGAAATCTCATGAATAGAGAGAGAGAATAGAGGAGACATGAAGGAAGGCAAGGTCTTCAACAACATAAAGTCTGGAGGATCAGGCTCATTGAGTCTATAGGAATCGTGTTGGACTCGGATGGTTAAATCATTTTAAAGGGAGGACACTACACTGACTTTAAGGACAGTGCTGAAATGCAATTGTGAGAACACGAACGTATGTTAATCCTTCTTGTGATGCTTGAAGTACATTACAAGCTCTTTGCAAAAGGTGGTAGCTCCATACGTAGAACAGTTTTAGTATACATAAGCCTTTCACTATATTATCTCAGGAATCTGTTAACCTGCCATGAGCTAGACAATATGATTATACAAATGTCACTGCCACGCCAGGAAGGAAGTGGTTTAGCACTTGATGAACTCTGAGCTGCCACTGCCAGGCTGGTATTCTAGCTGGCTTATGTATCTCTACACTGCTGTCAGTACAATATAGATATTCTCTAGCTGACTTTATCTGGGCTGCAAACACAATCATTCTCCTCCTGGCTTAAGTTTGCTAGATAGAAAGATGAGAAGAACTGTGTTTTTTACTAACCATTCTTATTCAGTAGTTCTTTTTTACCTTTTATATTTACACATTAGTTTACATCCAGAAGAGTAAGAATTAAATTCAACTTTCCACTTAAAAGTGCCACTTTTCCAATCATCTGAAACACAAGTTACTTCACTAACTACAGTTGAACTTAGTTGAATACCATTTGATGAGACAGAATTTTGTCTGACGCTGACTCAAATGCCTTATGTTAAGTTCAAAGTCAAAAATCTATGAGGATTTAGGTGACTCATATCTCCACAGCATTTAGACCTCACCATCTCTAAAACATCCCTTACAGATTCTCGTTTTTTTAAAATTTCTGTTCAAAATGCCAATATACAGTAGATTTTCTGTGTGCATCTATCTTCCTATACAAAGTCATTTGCTATCTGCTCTGAACAGCATAGAAACCTACGATTTTCTCACTGATTTTACCTGCGGGGTAGGGGGAAGAGAAGAGAGACATTTCTCAGAAAATTTACTCTCGCAGCAACTGTAACAACTTTTCTAACAAAGAAAATGGGCAGAGCTTTTCAATACTACTACTAATCCTACCTAAGAATGCATAGCTCTGCAAAATCAGAGCTTTTGAACTTATTATTAGTGGTTTATTATCAAAGCACTCCTCTAAGAGCAAGGACAATAAACTAATTAAAGAAATTTCAAGGAATCAAAATGAATGAAAATAAAAATTAGACACTCAGCCAGTTACTAACTAGCTTAGAAATAACAGTACTCTTGCAAGACATATATCTGCTCTTTCTGTACCTTATCTCTAGTGTAAGAGATAAGCTATTGGTTTTGTACTAGGTCCTGAAACAAGCCGGCTACCACTACAGCTAACATCATCTCCTGATCCCTTTCCACAGCCACAGCCCTTTCCAGTACACACTGAAAAAAGACGACTGACAAGCGGCTGGCAATACTCAGTGTGAAGAGAGGAGAGGGGCAATAGCCCATTACCTCCATTTTAAATTTCCATTCAAAAGCTACTCCCATCCCCTGGCAATGCAGTATCATCTTATGTAAGCTCTTAGCAGCATTATCTGACCAACAGGAATTGCTAGAGGCACTTCTGTTTCAGCAGCGACTGGAAGACACTGTTAACCAGCACAGAGCAGAACACGTCCCAGGCTGCTTCGTCTTAGTCAAGCGTTCCCAATTCAGATGTTGGAAAGAGCAGAATAACCGAAGACAATGTTTCTTGAGCCGTGGTCTGACATGGGGTTCCTTCGCTGACACTATTGTCATGACGTCTCCCAAGACATGGCCAGTTCTCCACAAACAGTGACCCCCCCTGGAACAGATTTGGCAGGATGTGGCCTGAAGCCATATCTCAGGTCCCAGGCCCCCCCGGCCTGCTCAACAATAGTCGAAACATAGTGGACAAGACTGTATTTTTCTGGAGTCAGGGAAACTTGGAAGCAGACCGCTGAGTACAGCATGATCTTGCCCCATGGACAGGAAAAGCTCACAAAGTCAAATATTTTAAGTTATCTCTACAAAACAAACAACAAAGGTTTTAATACATATAATCTGAACCACTTCTACTAAACTAGGATTTGTAGATGATCTTGCTGACCTGAGTAATTTTTAACTCACTGACATATAGCTACAGCAGGGCACTGCAAAAAGGGGTTTATGGCAGCCAGAGCCAGAACAAGGCTTCAGCAGTAACATTTTCCTTCAGCTTCAGCGGGTCAGGGACGACCACCATATCTGGGAGGAGGGCGAGAATACTGAGGAGCCGTGCTGCTGGCTGACACCCGGGGCACAGCGTAATAACACCACCTTCCCACGGACAAATCCTGCCAACAGGCATTTATTTCTCTTCGGAACTGAAGCAGTCGTAGTGGTCAGTGAGGAAATCCATCGGCCAGACAGCCGAGAAACTGCCCTCCAAATCCTTCTCTGTGACATTCAGGCTAAAGCATGAACAGTTTCACTGCAAGAAGACCACTTCATGGCAGAGGTGGTAACATACAAAAGGATAAAATATTAAATACACAAACACAAGTAAACTTTTATAGTGTCTTGCATGTGAAGAGTCTGATTTGCTAATCTTGCCAAAACAACTGTAAGTGACCGGCAATTCCCAGTTTGGAGCATCCAAGTGGAGATAGGATTTTTCAAACAAAAGGAGAGCAGCACTGCCCAGAAAAAAAAAATCCAATGGCTCAAAATAGACAAAAATCAAAGCACTCAAACTCTTAGTCACTTGTGACTGTTTGTTGTGGTACTGTTCATTGGGTTGGTTTGGGGGTTGTTTTTTTTAATAATTCAAACACTCTTTCCATGTTAAGCAGCAGAACAACAAGTTTCACTGGAATGCAAAGTTTATAGTTACAGATTTCCCACAGGTCACCAGGCTTGACACAGTGTCAGAAAAATCACTCAAAACTGTCAGGTAGTATGGTGCACATTTTCTCATTTATGCTAACAGAAAGAAATATTAGCAATATTGCAACTACCTGTCAGAGGAAATGAGTCAGAAAAATATACTACAGGAAAAATTAAGAAACTATTCATTAGATAACTAGATTATTAGAGCTTCTTCATCTACTCAAGACGACAATTAAATCAAGCACCAAAATTCATTAGCAAAATGAATTTACATGACTTCACATTCTCTCTTCTCCCCTCCTACCTAGATATCATATCCATAAGATGGCAGACAGAGGCTCTGAAAAATCTGGTATATATTTTAAAGTGATTACTCAAAAACCAGAGATTAAAAAGGTCTTTATTAAGCATACATAAAACCTTATAAAAAGAAAAAAAAAGAAAAAACAACCAAGTGTTTTCCAGTAAGCATGTATGTTTGTGTCATGGCTGTAATGAAACATGCATTAAGTATGAAACATATGGTTTCCATTTTGTTCCCCTGGAATCCATCCAAAGACATTTTATGTTGTTAGCTTAACTGTTCTCCTCAGCTGAGAAGCTGTGGAAAATATCTCATCTGAAAAAAATCTGTACCTAATGGATAACTATAAAAGATTTGCTAGATCTGTGGCAGACTACTTCATTAAAAAAAGTCTCTGAGATTATTTAATTACTGGGTGGTTGGGGTTTTTTTAATTAGAATATAATTTTCAAACTAAAAAAAAATTACTTTAAGAGGTACCACAAATTATATGAACAGATTATGTTGATAATATTTTCTTTATTTAATAAATTTGCAGTGGTGTTTATGGCACTCTTTTGGAACCAGGCCATCTGACCTAACAAGAACACATGACAAAAATCATTACTAACGTATCATCTCCCTGATTTCATAGATTTGAGAAACTTATCTTATGCCGAAAGAGCACTGCTCTGAAGATCACTTTTGACTAATAACCTGGTTCAGAGGCAAGGATCAGTAAAAATGAGATAAAAAGAAGAAAGATCACATTTCTTTATTTTTAATAATGCTTGGGTTTGCCCTGATGCAGAAATAGGGCAGAGAATTTCAAGACATCTATCAGGAATGCCCAGATTTAAATTTTACTGATGTTAACAGAAAATATACTGGAAAGGCTGAAGACAAAGTCACAAGGTTAAATTCTGCCATGCTGTGCTTAAAAATTCATCCCCAAATTGCAAGGCTAACCCCAGTAACAACAAGCAGGCAACGTATAAAACCTTTCATACCTTTGTGCTATAAACTATTTCAGCTATTGACTTGTTCCAGGAACTAACATGTTGTATTTAAACTGTTAAACCTGCTGTAAGTTCTTGCAATTTATTGCTAATCTTTCTTCTGATGAAGCCAATAGAAAAATAGTATCATGAATAAACTGATAAATCCAACCAGATGAGTTTGGAGACTTTACCATACTATGTTTCTTTATTTCATTAGTTGAGATGATTTGGGATATAGTAGTCGAAAGCCCCTGTTTTGTTACCTTAATATATCATGTGGCTTGAGGACTGCGCTCTTTGTAAAGGGCCTGCAACTTGAAAATTCACATTGCTGATGCTCTGCTAACATACAAGCTTGTTCATCTTCACAACCCATTGCAAGAATTAGATGGTTATTTTAACTCACCTTTGCCATCTGTGCTTGGACTCCACTAGCCTTTAAAGCAGAAACCGCCTTCTGAGCAGCTGCTGGGCTGTCAAAGTCAACAAAACCGTAACCTGAAACATAAAGCATATTTCATTAACAAGACAGCAACCAGCTTATAATCAAACAGTTCATATGCTACTAGCAGTTACTTAATATAATTTTCTTGTTGGTGAAGAGAGCCAATTTGAACTCCAAAGTTCTTCACGTAGTCCCAAAAAAAACAATCTACCAAAGTCTTTCAAGCTTGAACTGGTGGGGACCTACCCTAGCGGAACAAATCAGTTCCCATGCCCACTCATTATGAGGATTTTGTCCAAATTGCCAACAAGTAGTATGGTGGTCTGCTTTGTGTTATCTGGTATGTATCTTCTAAGAGCAAATGTGACATCATTAGTTTATTTCATAGAGATCACCGAGTAAAGCATAATGTGTTAATTTTTCTAAACTAAATTCTTAGTCCAGTTTGAATAAGTGACCAATAAGCTTCTAAGTTACACGTCATTTACTCAAAACTGTGAGAGGAGTTTAGTTTAAAAGACGCATATCTACTGCATCATAACCTAATTTTTGGTGAATTAGTTACTTCATTGTATATACATAAAAACAGTTAAAATTAAAAAGTGACTGAAAACTCAGCTTCAGTGAAATCAAGTGTTTTTTTCCCATTGTTGTTACCAAAACCAGAATGTAAAAAAATTGTCCTGAAAGCATTTTTTATGCCATATAATGCAATCTTTAAATGTTAAAGTAAACCCAAAGTTAATTGCAACAATTTCCATATATTTGCAGTTACAACTTTTCTTATTCTGAACAACAATGCACAGCTAATGGATTCCAGGACATCTGAACAGCAATATACCTTAGACTTTACAGACACTGACCTTACAGGCTGGGATTTTTAATGCAACCTGGGAGTTGGATGCTTAAGTCTCACCAAGAGGCAGTCAGAGTTTGGAAGCTACTTCCCCTAGATGTTATTGCAAATCTCATTCCGCATTTTTCAACCCCCTTCCTTCCCACCAGTGAACAGTCTCAAATATTAAAGAAATCCCTCTCCAAAGTCTAAGTTGGGTTAAAAGAAAACAAACAAAAACCCCAACAATTAAAAAAAAGTTCCAGAGGAGTAGAAAATGGAATTATTTCTTCAGAAGTAATAGCATTCTCTTACAGTATGTCTATACTGAGGACAAAAAGGTTGTGTAAAGGTATAACTGAACCAGCTTTAAAGTCCTTCACTTGGGAAAAACAACTCGAGCAGCCGAGTACATCAGTGCAAGCTTATTTAACCTGCCAAGAAGCTGAAGAAAGCAGCATATTGTTCTGCGTAACATGTGGTGTTGTGGACTGTTAAATCTTGACATGAAACAGACTGAATTAGTTCATATCAAGTTTTGTGCTGCCAAGGCAAAACTAGCTTTCCATACCCATGACAGCCCAGGTTAGCAACACCACCACACTGCAGGGTGTAATATAGACAAAGTTACATATTGATACCAAGCATGCCATCAAAGCCGGCTTTGCCATCTTCTAGACGATACACAAACTCAATTACTTGTTGCTCCAGTTAGTTTAAATCCCATGGTGTGGGGTTTTTTTTTTTTTGGCAAGAGCCAGAGATGCTGTCAATCTTTTGGTTAAATTCCAGTTAGATATCTGCATTCTGCCTACTTACGTTCCTACTGCAATTTCAATGACATGCAGTGAGCTTCCCTGCAGCCTTCCCTACAACTTGCTGTATATTGTTACAACAGACTTAGTTATTGCTTTTCACCAGCGAGGTTTAAAATCTATATTGGAAAAGTCAGCTTAAATCTCTTAAAACATTAATGTGAGAATTTCTGTATCACTGACAGAGCTACCGAAGTCTTCAGGAACTGGGGGAATGGACAGAATAAATCAGTTAGGTGCTGTCACAGGTATTAATGAGCTAAAATAATTGAAAATGGCACCTGCTCCTTCCTAGTCACAATATACACAGATGACATTTGCACACAAGCTGGGAAAAAAATTTCCAGAAATTTCTGTTTCTGAACTGTCAGCACCCCTTTAATTGTTTAAGATGGGGAGCTAAGAAGCTATGCCCCTGCACTGCTTCCAAGTTCTGCACAAAAACTGCGTCTCAATTAATAATGACTCTTCTCTCCTGCCTCTGCCTAACAGCTTTACGCTCACTCATGAGCTTTACGCTTATTAACATTGCCAAATCAGCTGACTTAATTCTTCACTTTGCTTAGAAATTATCCTCTTAATTGTAAAAAAAAGAAAGTCTGAAATCCGATACTTCAGTGTCTGCTATCACACCTTCTCCCACCATGCACGTTGCTCGGATATGATCTCACTGTAATTGCAGTGAGTGATGAAAATCAGTGAACTGATATATCCAGCTTATCTAAAGGACTTCTAATATTTTTTTCCAGCTGCAATTACTTTGGTGAAAATGAACCCTCTCTTTGCTCTCAATACATTCAATTGCATATAACAAAACACAATTAGAGGATTGGAACATGTAATTAAGTGCTGCTTTAAACTACTCTAATCAATGGGAGCTGATTTCCACCAATATATTATTTTTTCAGATGCTTAGTACAGTTGAATGATCTTCTGTAAGCTTCCCTAGTTTCTCCAGGCAAAAGGGGAAAACCTGCTTTTAACTCCATTTTTGTTTTTAAAATAGAGGCGAACTGCCAGCCAGCACTGTGCATGTCAGCTTCACCCAGGCTTGGCTGCACCACTGACACAGGCTGTCTGCCAGCTCCACTGGAAACAAATGTATTGAATACACTGACCGTGGGCAAGAATAAGACTAGTTTAGGAATAAGAAGGCGGAGAGGGGCGCGGAATTGAAAGCACTTAAAATTCAACATTAGTGTATTTTATAGACTCAATTAGGACTTTCACGTGAACGTAATATAAAGGCAAACATACATACCTTTGCATTTGTTTGTTGTCTTATCCAAAATAGCCTTCGTGGATACAATTTTCCCATACCTAAAATGTATTACACATATGTAAGGAAAATGAGAAAACAACATCCTATTACAACAGATACCCAATTCACATTATTTTATATCCTATTACCCTTCACTTTATAATGAAAACTCATACATAGACAGAAGTGACCAAAAAGATCAACAATTTCAAGCATGATCTCGTTCTATTCTCCTTACGTTCTCAGTGGCACAGCAGAACCACAAAACAAGCCAGAGAAAAAGTGCTTTACAGAAAAGAATACAACACAGTTAAAATCCTGGTACATGTAAGAAACCACGTTTTAGACATAAGCTTGGACTCTCTCAATATATAGACCAGATAAAGCTGACAAACTGCCTTGTCAGTGCGAGGCTTGCTAACTAACGGGGGGGAGGGGAAGGTAAAAAACTTATGTATCTCCCCGCCCCCAAAAGATTAAAAACTTTGTTCTGGAATGTGACAAGTGCAAGTCAGATTTATGAAAGCTGATCAGCAAAGGTGGTAAAGAATTTTCTGTATTTTTAAAATGGAAAATTGAAATGTAAACAATTTCAATTAAAACCAAAACATCCCTCAGGAAAGTTTCAATTTTCTTTTTTTAACACACACTCATTGCCTGTTCCTCAGCTTCTCAATAACTGGGCAGTCCAGGTGCCAATCTGCTACACAGTCCAAAGGTGAACACCCAGATATCTAAGAGCAATTAAGCTTGGGAAACAGGCAGACAGCAATCCCAGCTATAGGAACGATCACTGTTTCTGAAGTGCTCTGCGAAGTTTATCTCAGGTTTTTCGATCAAATTTAGAGTAGAAGTCGTCACTGCTGCTGAAAACTTGCAATTTTCCTTGGAAGTTAAATCCCAGTTTCAATTTAAAAAAAAGCAACTCCCTTGGCCTGCATCAGCAGTGGAATCGGAAATGGAGCACAGGTTTACAAAGTTCCTTACCACAACCTCCTCTGTTTGCTTGCGAACTACATTTGATACAGTGCTGTGAGTATACAAGAGAGAAACGATGCAACATGAGTTTGTTTTCACATGAGAATATAATGTAACTTATTACATTAACAGGTATACCTAAGCACTGTGTGCTAAGAGGTTCTTTATCATTGTACAAGAACCCAAAATGAACTGAAAATTATAAGAAATGTAATCAGCATAAGAAAGTGGAATTTAGGGAAGAATTCAGTTTTGCCAGTTCACCTGCTAAATATAACGTGAACAGAGTGAGTATCATTTCAAAAAGGTATTATTTCAAAAGACAACTAACTCAAGTTCTGCAGTGGCTGTATTAGTCTTAAAAGTTCTTCAAAATATATAAGAAGTCTAATAAACAAACTTAAGCTTAGTTAGTTAAGAGTACTCAAATAACTGTTCACTTGCAAAGTGATAGTTATTCAAGGATGAAGCCTATTTACAAAGTACCTTCCCCCTAAAGAACATTTAAATACATGTTTCAGTGTAGTTATGACTCTTTGTGACCAGTTTCAAGCACCTTCTGTTTATTCAATGAGTTATTGTGTGGCATCAAATAGTTGCAAGGGGGTAAACCTGGGAGACTAGCCACTAGGTGTTGTCTTCCTTATCGTACCTGAAATTGTGAGCATCTACACTGATATAAAATAGAACTATCCATCTATAGCCTAAAAATGTACAAGTCTCAATGAAAATCAGTGCATAGCTAAATATGTTATGCTAGAAGCTGTAATAAAGCAATAGAAATTGTGCCTAATAGTTGGAGCAGGTACTTCCTTATTAGTGTCACTTATTTTCCAAATATGTCATTCCATTTAGAAAGCTCTACACCTCAGAGTCAAAACTTCTGAAACTTTCTCCAGAATTTTTCAGAGCGCAGAGTAAACGTACGTGTTATAAATGAGAGGGGCAAACTGTTTGGGGACAGTGCTCTTCAAGATCCGCTAAACTCGTGTCCCAAGTCGCGTGCACCCAGCATTGTATTTGATAGCCAGCACCCTCCATAGTCTATCAGCTTCCCTAAGCTTCTTAAAGTGAAGAGCTACATAACCTTTTGTGGGGAAAAAAATCCCTGAAGGATGACCTTGTCCCTGCTGCTGTTTCAGTTCTTGAAAGTGTAGGATGTGGTGGTGGTGAAAAACTAGAGCACTGGGTATCTACGTAAACAAAGTAACTGCAACCCTCAGCCAGTTTGGTCACGGAGGGGAGTCAGGGGCTGGCTATGGACTGCGCTGGCCCACAGATGCTGACGCACACCAGCCCATAAACATGTGTCTGCATGTCTGTTCTTTACAGCTACTTCATGGACCATTTTCCAATGTGCAAGACCGCTAGTGATTTAATTCACTGTCCTAGATAGCACGGCTCCTGCAAAGAACCAGCTGCCATGGAAGACTGCCAAGAAGTTTCAGCAGCGTGAGTCTAGGAACGATTCTGAGAACCAGTATAACAATAGCAGCTATCACCAGGATTTCTCCTACGATTTTCCCTGTGAATACTCCTCCCAAGTGCTAGCTCTCCGCTCACGCCATGAAGCACAGAAACACAGTTTACCCCACCTCAGCCTGGGCAGAGGGATACATCCCCTTCCTTACTCTCACCATGTGGTCTGATATCAGGGGAAATTACTCCTTGCAGTTCCTCATAAGTGCTTCCTTCAAATGATGACCATCATGAAAACCTACTTCCTTCTTCCTCAGTTCTGCAGTCCTAATACTGCTGTTAACACAGGCTCCTGTGTTCAACTGCTCATTTGTTAGGTGCAACTGCAATCAAGACCCACCAGAAATCAATGAGCTATAAAACACAAAGTCATGGTGCAAACTAATATGTATTGCCTGCTTACAAAAAGGAAGATAGCAAGCAAGAGAAAACTTATATTCCAAAGATGTCTATGATGTTAGGTCTTGCCTGAAGATCATCATTCCTCTCAAAGCTCACGCATATCTAGTTGTCTTGGGCACCCTGCTGAGGCTACTCTTCTGCTCCAAAGCCTTACCGCATGCTTGGTGAGACTTGCTACCTAAGGCAGAGCACACCTCTCATGGTTGGCAGAATCACTTCTACAACGATTGGCGATTGCTCATTCCCTCTCCTCCGAAGCAATTTTTTAAAATACGCTTTAAGTTAAGTGCTAATTTTGAGAAATAACTGCTAATCTGGCTGGTGACAGGCAACTAGGTATTCCTTATTAAGTAGGTTATTTTTCTCCCCCAAAAAAATCAAATGAATGTTCAGCAGCAATAGAGAGTTTTGTGGGATTTGTTTTTTTGTTGTTGTTGTGGTTTTGTTTTTGGGGTTTTTTTTTGAGTGCTATTAACACATTCTCTCTTTAGTCTGAATTATCTTTGGAGATGGAAAGATGTTTTCAGCTTTGCATCTCTTTTCTATACAGCACTTGTACCAATGTCAACTAACGTATTAAGGAAGAGAGGGCTTGGGTAAGAGGCAGGTAAATAATTGCCAGGGTGCATTAGTTATGGGATTAAAAGGGGTATGTTCAGTAACAGTCTGTGTACCAGTATACAAGCTATCGCTATAGTACAGAACATCAATACAAATGTATATTTGGATATGAGATAAAGAAGAAACTTGTTCAGAAGCCAAGTTAGGAAGATAAGCAGTACTGCTACTTAATAGGATAATGCTTACTGCTGCCCATTACACACTCTCTGTGCAGAAATGAAAGGGTAACCCCACCTACTCGACTGCCCTAAGAAGATCTACTGCCCAACACCGTCAATGTCAAAACATAGCACTACACGTTTGTCTTAGATACTTTTGAAGTGGAAGGCTTGAAGCAAAGCATTAACATATACTTTTTAAAAATCACATTGTTCAGCAACACGGTCAAACCCAGCACAAATAATCACACTGAGAGATTTATTACAAATAGCTAGGAATACTTTTGACATTTAAAACATCTCTGAAGCTTAATTTTGGTGACCTCCGTGATGATGAAAGAAAAGGGTCCTTAGAAAACTAAGTACACGGATCAAACCAGTGTTTATTTTTCTCCCTTTGTACATCTGCTAGTGTAACGAACATACTTGCAAACATGAGGGCGATAAGATGCCATCATGAGCATGACAAAGAACGGGGAATGAAGTAGCTTGACGTCTTTGCCACAAGTGCTATTTTGAGTGTTGAAAGAACTTATCTGTGTGTACATTAGGGGAGGTACAATAAGAACAGGCAGTGAGAGGCTTGATAGGGGTTGTCTGGAATGAATTGTTCAAATCTTTGCCCACAATAGCTTAACGTAATATACCTCATACCACCAAGCTCACAGTGCTTCCCTTTGCAGTACTTTCAAACTGTCTTCCAGCTTGTGCCATGAAGGGTTTCTCTATCACCTGATGTTGACTCAGACACTTCACACGCCAGAAGGATCTCTGCTACCATGAAAGTCCTTGCCTATTAGAGCTGCTTTGGTCCTCCATCCTGAACTGTCCAGAACTTTGTGTTGAAGATGAGCAGTGCTCTCTCTTTGCCTAAGTCCAGTCCAGCTGTAAAAAGAGCATTCCTAGAGATCCTGCTGTTATCCCTTGCATTACTGTAGTGCTGTCAGAAGTCCTCTGCTATGCAGAAACAATGCTGCATATCTTCTGTGTGTATTCTAGATTAATTTTTACATCTTAGCATCTTATCACTGCCCTTCAATGCTCTTTATTTCTAAGAGCCAGAATCAAGTGGTAAAACCAGGCATGGATTTCATAACACGTAAGTGGCTCTGAGTACACAAACTCACTATCAGGTGGAACTGTGAAAGGAAAGAGAACCTGGCTGAACACAAAAATTTCGGTCGGGAGCCAATATTCTCACCAGGTGACCAAAAGACAAGAGAGAGCACAACAAGCAGGGGGGTCATGTGGGAAAGCAGATCAGTTAATCCTAAAATACATTGCAGTTGCTGAATGGATCCACATCAAAATAAACCTTACTTTAGACTAGGGCAAATAACCAGAACAAAATGGATAAAGCAAATACTTCCAAAGCAATTCCTGTATATTAATTGTAACACTAAACAGAACATACAGGTGGGGATGCTTAGTCTGTAAATCAGCTTTTTAAAAAACAAAACAAAAAAACTTTATTATTCAAACATGGTCTTGTTCAGTGCACAACATGGTCAGCAGGCACCTTGCATGTGCTCTAAATGCAGTAAATTCCTGCTTGAAAGGGAATAATATTATCCTTCAGTGTGACCTTAAATAAATGCACGTAACAGACTTCTGCAAATCAGTGACGTGCAACTTTTAAGACAGCATCCTCGCCTCCCCAAACAGAGTATTCTACTTTGAACAGTACAATTCAAAACATTTACGTGAAACTAATGGTCTCAATAGCCAAGTCCCCACCACAGTCTCTCCCACTTGTAGAATATGTGGAAGCCTAACCCATTCATCTCGACTGAGCCCTGAAGAGGAAGCACCTGAGCAGTCCATGGGAAGGCCTCACCTATGCTGCAGTTCTCAGCTCCTCTATGCCACCTGGTGCAAAAGGAGCAAAGAAAATTCCCTATAACTGAGGAAAAGAGTCAAGGGAGATGTCAGCAAGAGCTGCCTTGGTACAGTTGGCTCCCATACCTCACTGCTCTTCCAGTGTTCATGGCATTTCTGAGCCAACAGCACAGCCAAGGGAACATAATCAGCCCCAGCAATCTTTTCTGCCGGATCCAGAAAACACCTCTGAGCAGTACAAAAGGTTTTATCTGGCTCCCATACCTCCCTCTCTGCTGCATCTTGGGAAAGTGGTGTACTGAACCTTAAGCTCTTGCTCCCTTTTAAGCTTAGATAAACACAGGGAGTTTTCATTTCTCCATGTATCAAATTTTTAATTTCCCAGTAAGGGGAATTTCAGAAAATAATTGTCAATACAATACTGCTAGTCCTTGTGATAGCCTACTCTAATCCTGCTATTTAATTACGATAAATGTTCTCTTACAAAAACCTGATAAAGAAATTTATTCAATCCAGCAGAATACTGAGTTTGGAGAACAGAATCAAACCATATGGTTTCCATTTTTAAATTCTTCTTCACCACATCTATGCCCTAGTGTAGAAGGAGACACTGCTGAGAACATTTTGTCCATATTTTGTTTTCTGTTGTTGGAAGACACACTGTTCTTTGAGAAACTCTTTGGAATCACTCACTTGCTTTTATGGCCATCATGAACCTCAAGATTTGCTACCGGAACAGAATGAGTACCTACCACCAAAAGCTGGACCAATCATTTTTAGTGCATAATTAAACATTACATAAAAAGCTGCAGTTATATTTTTCTTATTTTTATTTGCACAGTTAACAGCTATGCATAATCTAGCTTAGTACAAGTTGTGTTTTGAAATTGTTATAGATTTGGCTAATTTGCTAGGTTCAGCAAAATCTCCTATACTAGCTTCAGATATTCAAGCACTGGGTTAATCAACTCAGACAGATGTGCCCTGTTTCAGGCATTGGATCATATTTTTCACCATGTGCAAAATAGGACTTCCTTATGAACCTAAATTAAAGTTAGAGCACTGCTTTGATGACATTCTGTCAAATGGGCATGTGGTTTTGACACAAAGCTAGTTCCTTTCTTATTAATTGTCCCTTTGACTCTCTGGTACTTCAGAGAGAAAGATGGTATTTTCAAAATACCCAAATATCCAAGTAGTCCTCATTGTCTTTTTTTATTATTTTACTTGGGAGATAAATGATACCTCCAAATAAATTAAAATGTATTATTATGGAAGCCAACTACTGTTTTGATTGTCTTTACAAAATGACTAAAATTACGTTTTGTTCATTAATGTAAAGACTATTTCTGATGAGTTAGGATCTGTGTACTAAAAAAAAACTAAACCCAAACCAAAAAAACCCCCCAATCCCACAGATCTTTGGCTTTACTGACAATTCAATAGTCTTACGTGCTGCTGTAAATTCTTCAGAAGATCAAGAAAGCCTTCTTCACAACCCCTCTACCTTTACTTCATTTAAGTTTTGCATATTTGTGTTTTCAATAAGAATCAGTGGATGAAAGCATCTATCATCATCATTACTGATGCAGTTACCAACACTAGTACGAACTAGTATTACTTTGGTACAAACAATCTTTTCTTCAGTAGGTTACAATTCCAGATTTCACCGAGACGTAATCAAAAGTAGCAAAAACAGATGCAAAATCAGATATACTATCAGCTCTTACAGTTATCTGTCCTTAGAAGAGCAGATGCTCAGCATAACGGACATATATGATTTGGTGAAGTGTGAACAAATGCCTTCTCAGTTTCTTGGACAGTATTAATTTTAACAGATAAAAAGCAGTATTTTATGAATACATATTTGGTTTATAGCATACAGGCTCTACACAAACGTAACTACTCTACAGCTAAAAAGAACCAGGAATTGAAAACTAACGAATAGCAAAGTGACACACAGGAAGAAGATTTTGGAGATTATTATTTTTCAGCTACCCATTTTGTTTTTCTTAAGAGTAGTTATTTCCTGGTTTAGCACAGGATGAGCTGTGGGGATAGGGAAGAAATGTTTTTAGAACGAGGAAACATTTGCTTCCTCTTGCTTTGTAGAGATGTGAATAATCTCTATCTATTCCTTAGAAGTTGACTGAAAGTCCAAGGGAAAAGTCCTGTTAGCATCCTACAGCTAT
Organism: Aptenodytes forsteri; assembly: GCF_000699145.1. Classification (NCBI taxonomy): domain Eukaryota; kingdom Metazoa; phylum Chordata; class Aves; order Sphenisciformes; family Spheniscidae; genus Aptenodytes; species Aptenodytes forsteri. Next base: position 3,388,888 of record NW_008794888.1, on the reverse strand, counting down.
TTTTACGACATTTTGCAAACGTTTTTCAATCAGTATGCTCCTTTTTGTGCAGTAAATTGATTATCTTAAAAGCACGACCCACCGTACAATGCCCTTTCATTTAGCACAACTGAGGAAAATTGCTTTTTTTAGTATCTCTGGGTATTTTGAATGTTTAAGACATATTACAGCTGACACTAAAACAGCATTCCTAATGTGGCTTTCTAGTGTGTACTAAATCAACAGATTTCCAACAATTCCCTGCAGAGGTGTTTTCTCTGTCAATCTTAAATCAACAAATGAAGTAATGGCATGTTTATTTAGTTTTACTTTATAAGGTTAAGAATGTTGCAATATGTGAAAAAAGCAGTTATTCTTCAGTACTATAATGACACAATCGTGGAGAAAGGAAAAAAAAATAAAAATTAAAATCCATGAAGCCTCACCCCCAAAGAGCTTTTGGAGTTGGAGGGGAAGGCTCTTGTATTCTTCCCTGGCAGGCATCAAGAAGAATTCAACTGATGCTACTTTGAGAAAAACACAACAGCAGTAGAATAGAAATCATGAGAGATTTAAAAACCCAAGTATAAAATCTTTACATTAGGGTTTGTTTTGGGGCTTGTTAGTTTAAAAGAAAAAAAGGCAAATTCTGAAGGATGAACCTATAACTTCTATTCTAGGCTTTGACAAGTTTATCGGCATCTATTGCCTCAGTTGCTCCACTGAGGATGTGAATACAGGTATTTGGCAGAATTATGATTAATAATCACCCGCTCTTCAAGGTGAGATTTTTTTTCAAAGCGCTGAATCTTGGCCTATCCCTGCTCAGCTGCAACATGATTTTTGCTACTAAACACATGGTATTTAATTTCCATTTAATTTTTCATAGGCTAGCAAGATAATAATGCTCAACTTGATGGTAGGAGAGACCAAAGCAACAGCTCTAGACACTGAAAAAGGAGAGCACAACAGCAGCAAAAGTGGCAGAGCCAACCTGCCAACCTCTTGCACTGCATAGGAGGTCATCTTTCACATTTCATAGACACCTAAAGATTGTCATAATCCAAATGATTCTTATGAAAGCCAGGATGCTAAATTTGTTGATTACATATCTGTTTTAACTGTAAAGACACAAGATGTCACATGCTGTGAAGAAAAATGGAACTTCAACCAACAAACTGAGAAAAATTATCCCATTCAGCGCTTCGTGCAGCCACTGCCCCTGCAGTAACCCAACCTAACTTCTGACAAGCCAAGGTGATTTAGCATAATCTCTGAACCATCTGTTCGGCTATCTATCAGTCCAGTAGCCTTGTTACTTTACAGTTTATAGGTTAAGCAGGATAAATCACCTATCAGAAACACAAACGGATTTGCCTCTTTGACACACTTTGAAGTGCAAGTATTGTCTAAGTAACCATAGCTTGCTTTCTCCTAAACTGAAGAAAAAGAAAATAAAAGTCACAGTAAAGCATTAACCATTCTGTTCTTTCAGAAAAGGAAATTGTTTATCATCTTTACAGTTTATGAAATCAAAAGTTCAGCAGAGCTAAGTAAATACTTCATAACTTATTTTTGTCTACACTTTTAGATTTTTCTATTTACCCATTTGAAAACTCATATGCAAAGTATTTTAAAAGGTGTGAACTACGTAGAGTTACGTTACGTTTTCAAACATCTATTAGCAGGGACACAAATGCTGGTTGACATTAAAAGTGTTGTTTCCTGCCAATGTTCTACTGAGTTTGATGACCAACGTTAGTGAAAGACCACTCTGCATTTTTCTTATAATTATGTGGCATTGTTCTTGGAGAAGAATATTTTAGAGTTGGATGAAGTATGAAGTGATGTGCGTAAATTAGATTGAATGGTTCAGAAAGTGATTTGCTACTACACTACTTCTAATGCAGTATATTGTTACTTTTATACTGAAAGCATTATAGAAGGTTTTACCATAAGACACTGAACTGAGGATCATTCATACAAAAATGATTTGTGCAGTTATTCAAATAGTCACAAACAATAAATCTCAGAATTATCATAAATTATCCTAAATCAACTAACATATATTAAGACATTCGCACAAGAAATTATCAGTAAATGCTACAACATTAGGGAAAAAAAAAAATCAAGACATCGACTTCTCAATTCCTGCCTTACAAAGCAGGCTGCACTTTCTAATCAGTATCATTCAGCATCCAGTTTAGCAGAGCAAACTATGGAGAATCCTTACGTTACAAAAAGACATCATTAATTAAAAAGATATTTGGAATTCTTGGCTAACCCACTTTTTAGTACTACAATCATTCTTACTCAAAAAACCATAGGACAATCTACATTTTCTGCAGGAATTTGCCTGTGCATCTACTGACAAGGCTATTCAGGTATACGGGAAGGGGTTACAGTTTCCTACAGCTACAAGATGGAAGAACAAAGCCATGTTATTTTAAGAAAGCAAATGGTGTCACGCTGTTATTCTCTTACCCTAACACTACAGAATGAACACAAATTATGCCCGGGTTAAGAGGCATTTTACACACAACTGAAAGCAAAAACTGAAGCAATACTCTTTGAAAATAAATTATCATAGTTCCTGTGGCTCCCAGAAAGAATATAAAAAAATATGAGAGCAGAGTTTCACATAGCCATGAAAGACACCGGGTTTTTCTGCAAATCATAAATCATTTGCAAGCAAAATAATAAAGTTCTGAACAGGTTCAAATTACAAGTCTGGAATATTATTTCTACGGTCTAGTAATTTCTTTTATCCTTTTTTTCATACTGAGAAATGATCACTAATCAAGACAATGACTTGGGAAGATGAGAAATTAAACCAGATGAATGCTAATACGTATATATAAGCCAAGCTCATGGCAGGTCTGCAGACGTGCATGTATTGATTTACCACTGGTAGCTGTTTTAATCTGAAAGTAAGGCAGTATTTCTACATCCAACCATAAATCTTGGCAAGTTTCAGCCTCACCAATTTTGCAGAGCCTACACTAACAGCTTGAAAGAATAAAACTATGAAGACATAAGAGAGCAGTTCTTGTTATTCATAATTTATAACTCCTTTCTCCTCCCCGTGCTAAATGGTACAGATCAGCTTGGGAGCATAAATTAGTCTCTCTACCTGAAGACCTTTTATTTTTCAATTCCTCCTCCTCCATCCAAGGAAGCCAAATTCAGTCATTGTCAGCGTATGATGCATTGTCCTTTATTTTGGCTTTTCCTAAAGCCTATTTCTTTTTCTTGTGGGAGGGAATTAAGGACAAGGCAAGGGGAAAATAAAATTGTTTATCAGTACTTCCCAATACTTTTTTCCCTTGTTTTAATCAGAACAGTGTAAATCAAAAGGTGTTATTCTGGCTACAGTCCTAGCTAGTGTGAGACTACCTCCTATCTGGATAGATAGACAGACACCTATTAATGCTACAAGCCTGTCTACTTGCAGAAGATTAATCTTTAATTTATTCTTGCCTATTAATTTCACTTCTAGTGAAGGTTGCTAACCAAGTCTTATACCCTCAGTTTAAATAAATGATGCCCTGAGGAATATGTTGGCAAAGTCTTGAAAACCATGAGATTGGAGATTGCCAAAGTACAAGGGCACATTCAGCTGCATCCCATTTCCTAAGCCCTGACCCATCTGTCAACTCTGAACTACAAAGAAGTCTCACATATTGTGTAAATTACATATATACATATACATAAAAATACATACATATATATGTACACACACAATGCTTTTTCTTGCATGTACCTTGTACGGAAGATGCTTGGTCACTGGAATAATGCCTGTCATGGGTAACTTTTTAAAAATATGTCAGTGTATTTTGTATGTTTTCCTTCTGTTTTTGTAATACTAAGACAACACTAAGCCAACAGGATGAATCCAAGACCTGGCCTGCTGGGTTAAAATACCTTCTATGCAAAAATACCTATTTGTTCTTAACTGTATCTTGCACTAATTTAACACCCCATCTTGGAAAGTGCTGACTGTCCCTCTTGTGTCTGGAGGGCAGAAGAGGAAAAAACCCAATACATTCAAACACCTTCCAGTCTCTCTGAACTGCACTTTAACAGTGGTTCTTTTATGAAATACTCATAGTAACATCCTGCTTTCAATAGCTATTCTATACTGGAATTAACACCTAATTATGAAGAAACTGTAAAATTAATATTAGAGTCTGATCTCCTTTAATTTCTGGTAACTTAATGTCAATCATACTAGAACAGCACTAAATGGACAAATTTTTCAAAACCACTGCTCACCACTCCAGAGGCCTTGCCCCCTTAATAGCACGGCATGTAGACTTGATCCCTATTTGAATCCGCTTCTCTAGTCTCAAGTCCTAGCTGTGCTGAATAGCAAATGTCTCCATTTCAACAGGGAAAATGGTTGTACTAAAGTAGTTCTCTCCAGGGGTCAAAATACTTCAGAAGGGCATTTAAGTGGCTGTATGTTACTGAGCAGAAACATCAGCTCACATATTATTGATTATAACTGCATGGCTCTGTTGAAAAGATGTCTGCAGTAGTATTAAGTGCTGAGATAGGGACAGAGGAGTGTTATGCATTAAAAAAAAAAATACTATCCATCTGTTGCCAAATTTTAGATACATGAGCAATCACAAGCTGTAACACAAAAATCTAAAGTGCAACCTTTGTGGCTGATGCGTCAGGGTCATATTCAGTGACACCTCCTCAGTTTCACGCTGCTTAAGATAGACAGTCTTTTGAATATTGACTGAAGCAAGCAGGAGGCAGAGTTTGATTTCTGCAGTTTTGCAAAGAGAATGTAATAGATACTTACCTGGAAATTTGCCTTTGGTAGCTTAAATATATAATTTTCTTTAAAAACACTATTAACCTGTTCTGATCCCATCACTATAGCAGCTAGCCAAGTACAACTGAAGTCTTCTGGAACCACTGCACATTCAGTCTACTCTTAGCCCCGAGCTGCAGACAGACCTGCAGTCACAGCACACTGCCCACTACCAGACTGTCATGTAGAACATACCCAAGCTGGCTGAAACTAATGTGATTGCCCAGACCCTCATTTCCAGTGTTTTGGGGTTTTTTTGTATAATGACTATGTCAGATGTCACCATGGAAGGATAAATTCAGTGTCCCAGAATGCACTCTGGCTGGTGACATCAGGAAGCACTTGGATCAATGGGCTTCACAGTGAAGAACACAGACAAGGGAGGTTAATCCTGGCCTAGCAGGGAAAACCCAACCCATGAGCACCTGTGCAAAGGGGTGACTCAAGACTGGGTCAACTAGGCTCAAAGAAAATGGGGATCCTCCAGTTGGCTGTACCAACTGCAAGCCTGGATGGCATCTACATTAAACAGGCATGGATTCAAAGTTTCTCAAAAGGAGCAGCCGTGGCAGTTTCACGAACCCAGAGCACCAGCAGCCACAGAAGGGCTGTTCAAAAAACACATTCTGATACAATGCCGAGAAAAATCAACCAACCACCGCATGACAGCAAAGCTGCCAGGCAAGCCCAAAAATCAGTGAAGTTAGTCTGTATCACAACCACCTTTCTTGAACAGATTCGACAACATATGCCAACAAGGGAGCATTGTATGACACGGTCACAGTGTTTCTGGGCTCTACAGACCTTTTTTTATTATTGAGAGCCTGAGATGACTATTTCTTTGCCTGCAAGAGGGCAGCAGAATGAACTTTTCTCTGTAAAAGTGATAAAGTACTATATGAAAGAAGCTGTAACTTCTACTTGAGGATGAATCTCCCCACCTATGCTTCAGATTCTAAAAGAGTTCATTTACTAATTTTTCTGATCAATTTATCTAAACAAGATGCTTAAACCAATCCAAATAGAAATCTTAAAATATTTTTAATGAAAACACTCAGAAGCAGGAAAATGTAATGGATACAGCTATTGCATAGAAAAGGACTGAGAATCCAAAGAAGCAACGGCTATATCCAATGTCAGAAAGTCACTCATTAGTGAAGAGTTAAACAGTATCTAGGTCACACTACAGTCTTTCCTGCACACCCTCACCTCACTGCGTATCGGAAATGCTGTGTGGGAAGGACAGGGAAATAAACTCACAGACCAAGTATGACTCAGACTGCAGTAACGTAATGATACTTTTTTCTCTTAAATTATCCTTGGGATTAAAAGAATCCACGCCCTCGACATGAAACCAAATCACGGTGAAAGGAAGAAACCACAAATTCACGCATCTTTGAGTCAACAAAAGGTATCTAGAAGCAAATTAATTATTAATGGTGAAGGACTGAGACCTTTCCTATAACATACTATATGGTCAGAACAGCAGAAGGTGAAGAATTTGAGCCCCAGTCAGATGTTCTTCTGAAAGCCCTAGTGGGGATGATCTCAGCAACAAGAATGTCAGAGAACTGTCTGCCAAAAAAATAAAGGAGAGCTGTCACAGCCAAATGATGACCTCTACCACTAGAGGAAAGCAACTTGAGAGAAATAGCCTCACATTTCCTCCACCACTGCAAAAGCTGAACTCAAGAATTGTCAAATATCTTGGCACAAGCATGAGCAGAAGACAACTATAAGATCCCGGAGAAGGCAGAACACCAGTGACCCAGGTCCAAGTACAAATTCAGTTAAACCCCTGAGGAACAATTAAAATTTCTGCAAATTCTGTCCCACTGAACAAAGCAGAAGTTTGGAAAGGACACTAATGAGCAGAAGAAAACACTGCTGTCAGAAATACTCCTTCCTGACTACAATATAAAATTATGAAAATTTACTCTTTCCTCTGCACTTTAAGCTGCCTCCCTCCCTTTCACTTAAGGAAAGGACAAAAAAAGGCACACTAACCACCACAAAAAGAGCAGCAAAGCTAAAATGTCCTAACGGCACTAAAATGTCTTCTATCACAGGAACTCGTAAATTTTCATCCAGAGAAACAGAAACTAATTTCCCCTTTTCACGGCAAAAATTTAACCAGTTTTGTTGTGGTCATATAAACAGCAGTATATCCCTTTTTCAAAAGGGTTTTTATTAGTATATTGTGAAGTACATCACAAGCCAATTATAAAGAATTGAGCATCTGGCTTTACAGCTATATATTTAGATGTATTCTGCTCTGTTTCTAATAAAATGATCTAATTTTCTTAATCCCATGAGATAAAGAAATTAACGATGTTCCCAAAACCTATATCCACCACATAAACATCACTAGGATGCTCGGTCAGTAACCAGTTACCTACGAAAGTAAAGTCTTGCTGCTGCTCACCTCTCAGCTACAACCATGGAGGAGTCCAAATCCCTGATCTCCTCTGATTAAGTGAGGGGTTTGGACCCAAGTGAGTTCAGGTGGAGAGCTCTATCTTGAGAATACAGACAGCATCACTTGATCAATGAATTTTAAGTAACAATTAAAAGGGCAACATCTTTGATAGAAAAAAGAGTCACCATAAATGAAGCAGCATGCTCCATACTGATTTAGACCAACACTGGGTCTGCTTCAGGTCATTGCTTCAAAAAGTACAATTTATTGGTTAAATGGAAACTTAAGAGGAAAACAATTAAGTCCTTCCTGTTTTTCAAAAAGGAATCAGACTCAAACTTTTCTTACCCTGGCTATCTACCCAAGAACATCTTAACAGCTTGGGCCTTTCTGTGACCTACTGAAACCTACCTACTTTTTGCACCTTATCAATTCTACCCAATTCAGTCATCCAAAACAGTGAGCCTGTGCTCCTTAGACTACCACCTCAATCTCAGTTCAAGTGTTAGATGGGAAACAGTTGATTAGTGACAGTCAGGGCTGTCCCCTCTTCCTGGGAGGGCCGCTCTTTTCAAAATATTTAATGACATTTGCAAAACTGCATAATTCAGAGTGAGTGTCCTAGACTTCAAAGAGAAATAACAAATATTTAACTGAATACACAACTAATAAAATGGGTGGAAAAAACTTCAGAATTTCTCATGGAACAAAGTAACATGCAATTCACTTGGGAAGAACAGAAGACTGGGATAGATTATTGTGTATTTTTATAATGTCATAGCTCTGAATATCTGGAAGATGTTCAAAAAGAATTGATCCTAATTTACATAATAGCAAGTACATTCATGCTGAGGCCTTGGTATGATGATGGATTGCTTTCAACAGCTGCCCTGGCTAATGGTCCTTCACTCCTAGTACTCTACCTCTGTACTGCAACATAGAAGCGCTGTAAGCTGCCACTGACAAAAAGGCACGTGGAGCAACGCTTTCCCTCTCAGTATTTGAGATCTTCAAAATATAGTAAATAGACTTTTGGCAACAAATAAAAAAGCCTTAGCAATAAAGTTAAGACAAAGTCTGCCACACAATAAAAACAAGTAGCTTCAAGTGTGGTAAATGCAGGGGGTTGAATACAGGGTATCTGAAGGGGGGAAAAAAAAGCGCAGATGATTTACAAACACTCCTTTTCAGATCACAGTACTACAAACAGCAATGCAGGGAGGGAAATGCACACTGCTATGTCAGCTCCACTGGATACCCCACCATGCTGATACCCTCAAGCCTTGAAGGGAAAGTCTCTCTTCTCTCTGCCAGCCAGCTTCTCCAGAACTCAGCCAAGGCATTCAGACTTAATACGGGGGAGATTTCTGCCATGGGGTACTGCACAGCTACAGGCTGGAAAAAAAGGGGAAAAAAAAAGCCAACACACCAAAAGAAAGAACCAGAAACTGTGGAGTTTATCTGGCACTGTGCAATTACGTAGCTGAAAAGCTCAGCCTTCACTATCAAACAAATCCTAAGTCCACACTATGGAGTGCTAAGTGGTTTTAAACCCTAATACTGGCAATAGGAGCTGTAGGCTCCTGCAGGTGCTCCGTGCTTTCTAGGATCAGGCCTTTGCGAGCACACTGCAAACAAACAGGAGTCAAGCTTGCCATCACCTTAGGGGCATAGGTAAGCATTTCTGCTTTACGTGGGGTTTGTTAACACACCAGTTCCTTGGCAATTTTACATACACACTAAATAAAATTATGTACTGAACTGTAAAACTCTGCTAGTCTCCAGGCTCCAAAAGCTCTTCATTTACTCTATCAGCAGAGTCCTTGAAACCAGAAATAAGTAGCTTGGCTCTTTTTCCAGTGTTTAGATCATTTTATTTCTGACATTTAGGGTTTGCAAATAAAAGATCTGAGATTTCTCCAGTATTCAATGTATGAAGCATTTTTTTCCTTCCTCGTTTTAGATCTTCTATTAATGTTACACTTATTTCATGACTGCATTCACTCAGACATTAAAGAAAAAGTCCTTATTAATGCACCAGAATAATTGCTGATATTTTGATAGACTTGTGAAGGCTTGTTAGTGACTATATCTAAGCCAAAAAGCAGCACTAGGATTTGAAATACTGATAATGTGTAAGGCCTTAAGCCAACAATGTCCTCCTAGGCAAAAACTCTGATCTATACTCTGTCTTTTAAAAGATAGTATGTACAATTACACAACTGCACAGAATAGAAAAACCAAACATTTAAAAAGAACACACATTTTGGGCTCATATACTTCAATTAAGATGGCCAAAATGATCAATTAATTAAATGTAATTATTAATACTAAAAAATTTTGTGAAATAACACACAATGTTTATCTTGGGCAATTTCTCTTGTGGCAGTAAAGCAACAGATTACGATTTTTTTAATCTCTTATTTTCCGAAAAGAGTAAAGTAAGAGAAGAAATTGAAACGGAAGGGGCAGGATAGGAGTACAAATCAGCACATATTTCTTCCACCGAAATTGATTCTATTAATGATTAACTCAACTCACACAGGTTATTTCAAGTGGAATATTTGTACTAGTAACAGTGTCAAAACAGACCCCAAATCAAAGTCTTCTCTTTTTGTGTTTTTTGCTCTGTGTCCACGTATAACAACATTATCAAGATTCAAATTAAAATTTGACTTTTTTTCCAGGTACTGCACATCTGTCTGCAAAGATTACATATTTAAATGATCAAACGTTAATTCTTCTCCCAGCAGCCCTTCAGAAATTTCATTTTCTACAGGGTTGGTCTGAGTCTTGAGTAAGGCACTGCTCAAACTGAACTGAGGCAGCTGACATTTTTTGAATGTCAAGACAGGATAGAATTTTAGGGCAGAAGCTGGGGGAAAGGGTAAGCACTAGTTTTTCTCCCTTTTTTCCTCAACTACAAGTTTCACTGGAGGTAGCAGGATCTGAATTTATATTTGCTATGGATGTTTATTATCTGGGTTGCATACAATTTGGGGGTGTTAGTTTCTCAACCCTAAATGCAGCTTGGCAACAATGTGGGGGAGAAAAGGTTGAAAGGTTACCCAAAAAATGACTAGTTTCATAATGTGTCAACATCAGATGGCTCACTTTTTCATTTCAAGGAGTTAACATTACAGAAATCAGAGCTAAGCAGAACTAACCTTTAGCAAACAAAGTCAAGACTTCACGAGATTTCCAAGTGTTTTGTGAAACCACATAAGATATTAGACATTAGATACAAGAATCTGCTTGCAAATACTGATCCTGCTTTCTACGCTGAATGGTATCCTGAGAAAAAGGACATGTAAAAGTTTAATGTAAGCATGCTGGGGCAGAAATCAACTTCGGCTCTAAGCTGATTCAATTTTGAAATGGTTTCTGAGACGCCTGCCTAAGTGGTTTCTAACAGAAGGGACAATTTTTGGCAACATGGAACCCACTAAAGAGCCTGATTAATACTCACTAACATTTTCAGTAGTCCACCAAAATTAAACAATCCCCTTCAAAATGTTCTTGAATTACTGGTTATTCCTATGAATAACTGAAGTACTATCACCTCCCGCCTGAGTCGGGCCCCTGCCATCGGGGAAGCTTGGGACCAAGACGCTGATCAAAGGCATTCCACCAGCTGCCACGGGACATTTTTTCCTGCGGCTCTGCGACAGGGAACAAGGGTTGCATCTCCGTACAACAAATACCTGCAGACTTGCAAACGCTCACAGATTTTACAGGCCCCACGTTACCAAATCAGCTTTTTGTTTTCCAACAAGAGCTCTTCGATGGCGGTAACTTTTACCAATCTGTTTTCCTAGTGCTTCTTTTACAAGCAGCTGTGGCTGAAACATTCCTTCCACTCTCCTCTCCTCCCTCGCCCCCACTTCCTAGAGGAAATTCCATGGGATCACCTCTCCTCCGGCCCCACACTGCAACAAAACTCTCATCTCCTGTGGGAGATGAAGCTTGTGCAATCGCTGGGTCCCTGCATCTGTGACCAGAGTGCAGACACAGAGCTCCTCAGTGCATTTGTATTCAGACTGCTTGTTTTTTAAGAGAGTGTGCTGAGGGGAACTGCTGATTACTGTTAGGCTAAATGAAATACTGAGTTCAAAAAACTTCAATCTTTGCTTAATCACAAAATGGAAAGAGAAAATTAAAACTATATTTGTTTTAAATTCAAGGCATCTCAAGAGACTGTTTGCATGCAAAGGATAGGACTCTAAAAGACAACTTTTTTTACTTTTTTTCTCAATTACAGTTTCCCCAAAAATACATACGGCTCCCTAATGACATTCTACAAGAAGGCATAACTGTACAAAAAAATATCCTGGAACTCCTCAGAGAGGATTTCAGCATGGATCCAATTTGATCATGAATGTAAAGCTGTCTGAATTTTATTTCTGTCTAATTAAAGTGCAAATATTGAGGGGAAGAGAGAGAGTCTTCCTTCACATCGTGCCAGGCTAGACACTTCATAACGTGACTGCTGAAAGCACTTGCTAAAAAATAAAGGAAATGACTATTTAAACCAAACATCACATCTCCAGGCCAACTGCAATTCCCATGGCATACCATGCAAATGCCTCGCCACTGACTGTGGAAGTCAAGTCCTAACAAAAAGGAGCATTTCACATAGGCCATGCCAGGCCTACATCCCTCCAGCGCATCTGGCGAAAGGGACATACAAAACTGAATACTATTTCTTCTCAGATGTAGAAATGGGATACTTACTTTTGACAGCAACCTCTTAAAAGATCATCAGGTAAGACAGAAGCTAGCAGAGGCAGTTTACATACCATACTGCCATGCAACTCCTCCTCTGCCAGTTTGTCTAGCTGCGAAACTGGGTGCATCAGCTGGCCAGAACACAAGTGAGATTATCTAAACCCTGGTCCTGAGGTTACTGCGGGTGTTTCTCTGCAGCGCTGCACTGTGCTCCACACCAACGTGTGCCTGCACAGGCAACACAGTACTAGCACAATCAGTTACTACATCTAGGAAACATACCTTTACCATTCTTGGTGTTACGTTTGCTCTGAAGAGCAAAACCGGGTGAAAGAGTACCATTAAGGGAATTCTACTGCAGGTTATACAAAACCCAAACCATGCCACAGCGCTTGAAGAAGGAATAAAGAAAAAGATGATGCTGGTACCATACAACATAGAGCTGCACATTACAAATCACATACTGCTCAATTGCTAAAGAATCTACCTCCTGCTGCAACCAGATGATATTCTGTAAACCTGGTGGTATTTATAGAGATATATGCAATAATACATAAAATTGCATACATAAACCTCTAAAAGGACTAATTTGTAGAGGACTTCTTTCCACCCTAAAAAAGTCAGAACGACAGGCTCCTGCTCCAATATAATCAGTATTAATACTGATCTCAAAGGGAACAGCTTCAGAGACACTGATGTATCATACTTAATTTTATGAGATGAAACCATATTCCACATAATTATGAATGTAATATTTCACTGCAGCTGACAAACCATGAAAGAAAAATGCAAGAAAAATTGAGAATAAAGGAAAAAGAAGAGAAGAGAAAACACTTTAAACAATTGGAGAAGTTAGCTTTGAAATCTTCCATTCCGCTTTCCCTCATCCGCACCATCTATCTAAAGGGGTTGTATTCACGTGCTACAGACATTTCTTTAGACCAAAGTGAGCAGCAGTGACCTGCCCAGACCATTCTCCCAAAAGAGTTAAATGCAAAAGGCAGTCAGACTATTTCCCAAGTCCAGCCATGTCCTTTTTCTAATGAGATATGCTGAATAAAATTAGCACATTTCTTGCTCTTAACTGACCGCAGTGACGACAGCTCCCTGCTACCGTGAATGTTTGCGATCCAGTTCACCACTTCTCAGTCCTGAGTGTATTTGAAGGAGATGGGAAATGGCAAGACAGGGAGAGGTCACAATTACACGGCAAGCAAAGAACATGGAAACACTAATATGCTAATGGCTGTCACATGACTTAATAAAAATGTGTGTATTATTAAGAGCAGGGAATTGAAACAACTTTTAGGTGCTCTTGCCCCAAAACAGGGAAACATTAGAGCATGCAACTACAAAAAAAAGTTCCCATGCTGTGGAAACAAAGCTGTATAGCAGGCCAGGCTCAAATGTTTCAAAACCACCATTAGCCTGCCATTAGCTTTAGCTATGCTTGTGTTCATGATGCTGAATATTTAGGAAGGAATCTTTAAAATACTCTCTCAACAAGAAATGTGATTTCCCAACACACATAAGCAAAGGCAGACCCTACAAGGTTCTGTTTTTGTGTTCCGACCATCCTGGCACAAAACAATGTCTGTCGTGGTAATTATACCACTAACTTTGTTACCTTAAACCAGCTGCTTTCCTAATTGTAATCCCATTAAAAACCCGCATTACAACCATACAGCAATAATTTAAGGGGGAAGGCTTAAGTGAAACTGTCCAGACAAAAAACTGATTCTAAAAAAAAAAATCATATAGACTACAAACAGCTCAATACAAGTGACACAGTATGAGCAAACAGCCTGGAAGGGAGCACACCAAAGGGTGGGCTGGCATGATGATTTATGCTGAACTGAATGGGGGAGACCTGGGTTAAGCCTCAAAGCTTGAAATCTCACCCTGGGACTGGGGAATGTCAGGAGGATGAAGGGTCTGCTGCATCATCCTCATTTAATGATTTAAATGGCACAAGAGGAGATCTCTGAAGAAATTCAGCCTTACAGAGATGCCATGCTGCAGGCTACCAAGTAAATCATAAGCAAGACTGTGGAAAGCACAGGGCTTTGGAACCGTGTGGCTTGGGCATAAAGGTCATCCACAGCGAAGCACAGCGCTTAGTAAAAGTCTGGAAAGCACCTAGAAAACCTGTCAAAGCAAGTTACAAACTCTTGGCTAAATGTCCTAAGACACAATCACTTAAGTCCCTAATCACATAAGCAGTCTCAATTTCAGTGAATAACTGGAATGGATTTAATCTTACATCTTCAGATCCAGATATTAAATAAGCTACAAGAAATGACTGTCTAACAGTCACCAAATAAGAAAGTACAATTAAAGTCTAAATAATATATTCATAAGCAAAAAGCCAACACAACAGCCGAAGGAGGCACATCAAGCAAGTATTGATAGCCATGTGGGGGGAAGGGAGTACAATTAGGCATGGCTGAGGCTAACGCTGCTCCAGCAACCCTGCAAAACCAGCATTTCACGGCAGAGGCTTGCTCAGTACAGCAGAGCCCATGCAATGGCACTACGTGGGTTGGGAAAAGAAACTGCACAGCGGAGTAAGGCATCTTCCTGCAGGCTTCCTCAAACCGTGCTCATCGGCTCCTTACTCTAATTTCTCCTTTCCTCTGCTCTTGTCCTTCTATTTAGCTGATCATTCCTGTCTAGCCTCCCACGGAAGAGAGAGCATCTGTGGGCCGCTGCATCTATTGCTTTGCCTACCCTTACACACCTATTGGAAAGTTCTTACTCACGTGATGTCCCCCCCGACCATCTGGGCTCTGGTTCTGGGTTGGCTGTTACGACATCCTTGCGACAAACATAATACCTACCTTATTCTTCCCTACACTTCTGCCTCTGGCACAACCGATATGAAGAAATCTGTTTTCCCAATGCAGAACTGGAGTAGCAGGCTCGAGTTTGAATGAACTATTAAGAAACGTGGCAGCTTCATTTCCCACACAAAAGCCAATAATACTGTCTGAAAATAGCTGTACTCCCAGGTAAGCCTTTACAGCAAAATTACAATATGCTCTTTTCACCTTGAAAAAGAGGAAAGAGCTTCACCTAATAGAGCACTAGAAAGAACCAAACCGATGAAGGCGGAGAGCAGATTTGTAGAGATGTATATTGGCAAATTGCGCTCTTGCCAGGAAAGTACTTTCCCACAAAAACGGTGAACATTTGCTAACTGTGTTCACAAATACTGCACAGCTGTGCTACAACAGGAAAGCAAGCCCAACACTTCTATAATTTGATAAGAGGTTTCTCTAGTGATTCACCAAAAATAATTAATCAAAATAAAAACATGGCCAAAATTAGCACTGCTAGCTGTTTGTGAGCAAGAACTAAAGCAAACATATCAACTAAAGCAAATAAAAGTCACTGTATAACCAGACACACACACAAGAACTCTGTAGATTTTTCTACCTTGTATTCTGAAGGGATTATATCAAAAGCAGTATTTCTCTACAATAACCATCACTGAAAATAACTTTTCAGTACAGTATTTGATACAAGTCCACGATGATCAGAGGGAAAATCTGTGCAGATGGGATCTTTCTGGCATTTGTAGTGACAACAATGTTTTTCAAACATTATTTCCTCAACCCACAGGTGTTCTTCTGTGTTGTCTGACAACAGCCAAAAGATATCAAACAAAAGCCAGTGATCTTTTTCTGTACATCCACTGAAAACTGCTTATTGCCAGCTAGCAAGATCATTTCTACAATATGCAGAGCAGCCTTTCTATCCATTCTTAGCATCAAGCACTCCAGTGGACACCCTCTTAGGATGGCAAGATCTCCTCGATATAGGGAAGAGGAGCTAAAATTACTCTAAAGCCTCCCAGTAAAATCTTACGCATCTGGAAAGAGCTAATGAGAATATTTCAGAGATCTGGAGTAAACAGTTTCTTCATTGACTTCTATGTATCTAAGATTTTATTCTCCATCTATTTTGTATTGTCTCAGCTTAAACAATGAACATGGCAGGTTCACTTTCAAGAATATCATAGAATCATAGAATCATTGAGGTTGGAAAAGACCTCTAAGATCATCGAGTCCAACCGTCAACCCAACA
>NW_008794888.1:3366008-3371261 GCF_000699145.1 Aptenodytes forsteri | reverse complement strand
GTCAGGCTGACAGGCCCGTAGTTCCCCGGATCCTCCTTCCGGCCCAAATCTTGCCCTCTATGTCCTAGAAGTTTAGGCAGACTTGTAGGAAGGAAACATTTTGCATCTGAAACTTTCCATAGTCTATAAAAGTGGATTACTGAGCTTCTGTGAACAAGGAGAAAGTATTGTCATTTCTATCTTACTGCAGCATCAAGTCAGTTGCTAAGGGGCTATGTTGGCAGAGAAGCCTAAGGCTCTTAATAGATTACCCAGATTTTTGAAAGATGTTCCAAGCCTAAAATTTCTGGACATCTCACTTGGTTCCTCAGCAGAAATGGAGAATTTTGAGACAGGGCCTCCTTTCCTCTCAAGTAAGACATTTCAGAGAGAAATTATCTCACAGGAAGAAACACCACGACCTTCCAAGTCTGTAAATTCACGTCAGAATTGATTTAATAACTTCATGGCTGCAGTTCTTGCCTTTTCTTTATTTGCAAAATTCATGCTGTTCCAACTACAATTACATATTGAACAGCAACAACAACAATATCAGAATCTTTGGCTATCCAAGAGGAAAAGGACCGGTTACAGCCAAGTATTGAACATTTTTTTTTTCTAGGATGTTCATGCATCAGTGACATCTAAGACTGTGCAAACCAAAATGCCTTCAGAAAGAGATTAAGGAGCTATAGTAACCACTGCACAAATAGTAGTTACTGGGTGGCTCCAGTGCAAAATAACCTCACAACTCTGTCCTAACATAACATGAGTGCACAGGCCAAGGTTTCTTCATCAGTTCAAAAGACAAAAACGGGAAGGAAAAATCCACTTCTGTAAAACATGCATTTGCAACTAAAACTCAAGTGACAAGAGGTCATTGTCGCATGGGAACCTGTAAAAAGGTTTAATTTATCCATTAATCTTTTCACAGATTGATAATCTGTTCTCTTTTCTGTAAAACACATGGATTTCATTTGCTGTTGGGAAAATGACCAAATGGAAAATTTTTTTCTTTAAAGACCTGAGAGCAAGTTGTTTTTGTTATAATACTAAGATGACTGATATGTGACTACTACCCTGAAAGTCCAAGTTTTGTTTAAAAAAGAAAAAAATAAAAATTCTTCTCTACAAATTAGGTATCAGATTTTTTTGCAATATTCAAAAACAAAGGCGCCTCACATAAGCTGGGATCCAAGACTTACAGGTTTTCCTAGCTATTTTGCTAACTTGTGTTGTGATCTTGGGCATGTATTTTTGTATATTCCTAGTTACTCATCTGCTAAATTGAACATAAAATTACTTTGAGAATCTCAGACAGTAATGTTATATACAAATCTTAATGATTCTCCATTCATTCAAGAGAGATTTGGGTGTTTTCTTACAGGTAGTATTGAAAATTTAGCTAAATACTTTTGATTTCAAAATAATCCAGGAAGTGCACTATGAATTTCAGAAGTACTAAGGATTTTAAAAGTTCAGTAAAACATTTAAGAAAGCTGATTTTAAACAATGCATAAACAACATAATTGCACAGTCTCTTGACATCTGACCCACATTTGAAAGTAACTAAAAGGCATGTGCTGCCGTAAAAATTAAAAAACAAAACCAAAAACTCACACAAGCAGAAAAAAATCTCATGTCAACAACATTGCCTGAAAACCTTCTGCTAAGCCAAGTCTACCCGGAACCCCAGCCACTAGAGAGGAGTCTTATGTGGATCAACTATTTCTAATTGTAAATATAATTGTGCAGTAATGTACTGCCAACATAAATTAGTCTGAAACTAGGATAAGCATTCAAATGCATATTGTAATTACAGTGATGCAGAACAATTACTTGAGGAGTTTGTATCAACAGATTATCTTAGTAGTGAACAGAGAAGACCCTCTGTTGCAGGTTCTTAATAGCAAGTTTCACATTCAGGTGTTAATTTTCATTTATCTGTGATTTCAGCAGCATCAGGCAGCAGTATGGATGATCACAGTTTTTACTAAAGCAATGGGTTGCTTCTGTTCACCACTATATTTCAACTTTCTTTGCTCCTCCAAAGTGCCAAACACATTCTTTTCCTTCTGATTGCCAGGGAAGTTGAAACTTGCCATCGTACTACAGCATGAGGATTTTTATTTACAAATGTTTTTCTTCCCTCATAATCGAAACACTCATTTTGTATACCTACCATAAGCTTTTAAGGTATGACATTATAATTTATATTTAAGCATAGTACTTACGGTTGGCATAATTTTACCAGGTCCTGATCAGTGGTGTTTGGAGGCAGTGCTCTGATGTAAAGGTTTGTTTTACTTAATTGATCCCATCCTGAGTTGCTGCTGCTACTACTGTTGTTATTACTGCTGGTGGTGCTGGGACTAGGAGGAGCCATTGGGTGGGCTGGTACAATGGACTGCTGCAAAGGAAAAAAGCATGTTAGAGTGAACTATAGATAGAAATCGCAGCATGCCCATTAGCTCAGTCTACAGTAGTCTGTTTACCATTTGGAGCGCTGTGTTAAATCTGTACTTAATTACTCATGTATTTTAAATACACCTGCTTTCACACCACGTTTGGGACAGGATTCACGGGCACATTCTAATATACCCAACCGCCATCTGAAGCATGCTCAATGCATGACACAGGCTCAAATTATATATAACCTCTGCTGAGTATTACTCATAGGATTTTATCACTCTTCATTGTGGCATCTGATGTGAAAATGAAATAAGAGATATTGTTCCTCCAGGTTCCAGCAGGTATAAACTAAGTTTACGTCACTATGACTATTTCACGTCATAAATTAATTATTGTGGTAGACACGAAGACTACGCTATTCCTTAATCTATCCAGAAATACAAAAATAATTAGAAGCCTCTTTTGTATCTCTTCTGGCTTTTAGTACTTCACACAACACTGCTATTGTTTTTTTAAAGATAGAGAGGGAGCACAGACAGCTTAAGGACCAGACTTTAAATTAACTGTGTGCCTTGGCAGAACTTTCATACTGCCACTGATGTCAGTATTTGTGGATTATTTCAAGAGTGTCAAGAAAAAGATCCTGTATAATGGCAAAAAAAAAAATCAAGTTTCAAAAGGAGATAAGCACATAAGCACTTTTACCTAGTCCTCAAGGTATCTATTGCTTAAAATCAGACCCTAATAGAACGTAAAAATATCCTAGAGAAAATCTGCAGTAGAGCAGTCTTAATCATTTGCATTAACAACCGTATAGCAGGACACTGTACAGAAAGTATTATGAACAAGTCTGTGGTGGTGTGAGAGAGGAATACTTTAACAAATATACTAGAGAACTAAAGTTGCCAGTAAAAGTCTTGTGACTACAAGGTTTTCACTGACAAAAAGAATTGGCTGCATGCAGCCCCCCCCTTTTCTGCAAAAGAGCCTCCACGGCTCGAGAAGCTCATAGCGAAGAACCACCCTGTGAACTGCAGAGGAAAGGCGGGGGGTGGGGGTGGGGGGATTAAAAAAAAAAATTAAAAATAAAGTGGAATATAAAGTGACATGTCAGAGTCGACTCACTTGTTCCTGCCCCAGTGCCACCCTCTTCTTTGGACTAGTACAAAGAGTTGTGTAGCCACAGCCTGAACCAAAAAAATTATCTTCCCTGATCTGGTTCACCACATGTGGTTTTGTGCTATGCAAAAGCCTTGGCTGTCACGAGGCAGGGAACAGGAATGTGTAGGCAGAGAGGAGGGGATTACAGTTTACCTGGGTTTAAAGCATCCGTGAAACTACAGCCTTAACACACAAGAAAAGTGAAACTCTTTTGGAGCTAACCTCGGGAAATTGGAAGGAAATTTTAAGTGGGAGAAAAGTACAAAGGCATGCCTTATATCAGATACTTATGTGTTTCTTTTTTGTGTTTCCCTAGGAAGGTTTTGAAATCCTCCAGTTCGGCATATTGCAAAGTTTATTCTGCAGTAATAATAGCCTGGAACAGCAAACTGCAACGCTCACTATAAAATCAACATTGATATGTAGAAACATTGTTGTTGCCTCATTTAATTGAACTGAAAATTACCAAAAAGAATGAAATATATTCCTGATCACTTAACATTTCAAAACTGAGTATCAGTATTTCATTGCCATAGGGTTGGGGGGTTTTTGTTTGTTTGTTTGTATTTAAGC
Source organism: Aptenodytes forsteri (assembly GCF_000699145.1). Taxonomy (NCBI): domain Eukaryota; kingdom Metazoa; phylum Chordata; class Aves; order Sphenisciformes; family Spheniscidae; genus Aptenodytes; species Aptenodytes forsteri. The sequence goes on along the minus strand of NW_008794888.1, from coordinate 3,367,136 downwards.
AAAGATTTTAAGAAAGATCCAATCTCTTCCAAAAGATTTATACTTGGGAGTTGAAACGCTGATCTAGAATTTCTTCCAGGCATGATTTCAAATGGGAAAAAGATTAAACCCTCCCTCCAAGTTTGTAATGGAAACATTGACAGATTTTAACTATAGCAGCACAAGTCGGGCTGTCAGACCGTTCTGCTTCCAGTAACGCCAGGCAATTATTTTTAGGGTTACAAGCAATGCAGAATGACAGAGCAACTAGTTTCAAATCGTTTTCATAACAAACTGAACAAACTTAGTCTGGCACAGTGCTATTCTCTTCAAAAAGCCTTCAGCAGAGTTCTCAAAATGCACACAGTGATCAAATGCATAACTGCTCTGTTCAAGGTTTCAAAACGTGCACTTCCCTCATACCTGCATGTACAGCTGCCATAAAAGTCAATATACACGTACCAGTCTTCATCTTAACTGGTAATTACTATTGGAGACTAAGAGCCTCTATTCTGTTTTTCAGTATCTTTGGTTTAGTTTTGCTTTTAGTTCTTACAATATTTTTCCCTTAAAATCTTTGGTTTTCTACTGTAAAATCTTGTCACCAGCTGGCCAAAGGCAGAAGAGGAAAGTGAGAGAGTGTGTGTGTGTCTGGAGAGAGCAGGAATCCTAACTCTGTCTTCCTGTAAAACAAACACTCCATTCTGAGAAATTTAAACTTTTATTTAAACATGAAGATGTTCTAGTGCTAGTCGTCACATGCAAGTATGATGGGAATGTAAATGTGATTAAGTTGTCTTCGTAAGTCTACAGACAGAAGGTTTTCCACTGCTTCCACAGAAACTCATACCTTTACCAGCCTTAAAGGCTTTACAAAACACAGATGCCGGGCGTACTGCAGCTCTCAAACCCTGCAACCCAGTGACACACAGACAACCATTAAAGGGCCAGTGACAGCTTAAAGCCATACGACTTAAACACATTTTTTACATTAAAACTTAATTTTAAAATCTGAATCACTCTTTCCGCTCTGTTCCTCATCAACAACTACTTGTAAAAACTAGATGATAGAGGTCCTTCTTTTGTTCAAAGGGGCTTTTCTTTCGCAGTTGCAGTTGCTGCAAAGGCTCGTCCGGCGGGGGGGGGGCT